>NW_015658175.1:0-1371 GCF_001515625.1 Sinocyclocheilus rhinocerous
TTTATTTACAAATTCAAAGAATTTGTTTTTTAAATATTTATATTATTTAATATTTTCGATTATTTTTATATTTTTAAAACTAGAAAACTGGAAAATAACCAATTCAAGACTTTAATAAAAATAATAACATTTGAATAATAATAAAAAATATATAATCCAAAAAGGTATGAGATAAAAAGACGCAAAAAAACAAAACAAAACACCAAATACAAATGCCAGCTTCTATTTTGTTTAGATATTAATAGTAGTATTAGTAGTTGTTTATTATTTATTTTTAATGCCATGTCAGCATCTAAGGCTATCTTCATGGCAAAAACTGAGTTGGGATAATACAAGACTTTTTGTTTAGATATTATATAAAATACCATATATGACCCTGGACCACAAAACCAGTCATAAGGGTCAATTTTGTGATATTGAGATGTATACATCATGAATAAATACGCTTTCCATTGATGTATGGTTTGTTAGGATCGGACAATATTTGGCCGAGATACAACTATTTGAAAATCTGGAATCTGAGGGTGCAAAAAAAATCTAAATATTGAGAAAATCGTCTTTAAAGTTGTCCAAATGAAGTTCTTGGCAATGCATATTACTAATCAAAAATTAAGTTTTGATATATTTACTTTGAAAATCTGGAATCTGAGGGTGCAAAAAAATCTAAATATTGAGAAAATCATCTTTAAAGTTGTTCAAATGAAGTTCTTAGCAATGCATATTACTAATCAAAATTAAGTTTTGATATATTTACAGTAGGAAATTTACAAAATATCTTCATGGAACATGGTCTTTACTTAATATCCTAATGATTTTTGGCATAAAAGAAAAATCAATAATTTTGACCCATACAATGTATTGTTGGCTATTGCTACAAATATACCCCAGCGACTTAACACTGCTTTTGTGCTCCAGGGTCACTTATGTAAATATTATATAAAATATATTATATAACTAGTATATATTAACATCCCAGGATGCACCTCATTAGGTATGATATGGTTGTGATTGTGTAAATGATTACTTATCTTAAATTACAGTAATGTTTGTGTCCCACACTGAAGCCCGTACTCACGCTGCTCTGAGATCATCTGGGACAGGAACGGCACACTTAAAGAATGTGCTCTCCGTCACAGCTTTATTGCGGTTGACCGGGCGGAGACGCTCAAACGTTACGATCTCGTTGTAGGTTGCGTCACACGCGGCGTACTCGATAACGTAGAACTGCAGAAAACAAAAGTGAAAGTGAACTCAGAGCTCCTCAGAGGAAACAGAAAGCTTAGCGAGAGGCGCGTCACACTCACGTCTCCTTTCATCATGCACACTTTAGCCAGCCACCAGCCGCAGGGCTCCTGCTCGTTCGCTCGGGAG
>NW_015658176.1:0-550 GCF_001515625.1 Sinocyclocheilus rhinocerous
CGCCGCGTTGTTTAAATAGCAAATGCATTTGCGCCCATTTGTGCATCCATGGGCGTGCTGGTCTAAAAATGAGGTGTGTTCAGGCACATTGTTGGCGCGTTGCTATTTTGAGGAACTGAAAATAGACTGCATCATAGACCAACTCAAACCTGGTCTAAAGTCTGGCGCAATATTTTTTCTTTGTTATTTAAAGAGCGCGTTAGTAATATGCGCTTATAGACGGGTGTACAACACGCGTACACTTTGCTTATTACACACACAGGGACGCGACGACCATTTAAGAATGCTAGGAATTTGCCATTTCCATGGTCTGCCCTTTCCTGTTTCCTATTTTAGCTGCTCTCCTGCCTCCAAGCTGAGGGGAGTGCGGAGGAATTCACAGGGAACGGAAGCAGATCTCCCGCTCACTGAACATTCCGAACTGTCATCTTGGCTTTTCCCGCAGCCGTTCATTATGACGACTACTGGACCGAATCTTTTCAGTGAGTGAATCATTCCGGCGCGCCGACCGTTTTCCCGTCGTTAAAGGCACAATATGTAAGATTTTTTT
>NW_015658177.1:0-156 GCF_001515625.1 Sinocyclocheilus rhinocerous
CAAGCCTGCATTTATTTGATCCAAAATACAGCAAAATCAGTAATACAGTGAAATATTTTTACTATTTAAAATAACTGTTTCTATTTGAATTTATTTCAAAATGTAATTTATTCCTGCGATTTCAAAGCTGAATTTTTAGCATCATTACTCCAGTCA
>NW_015658177.1:397-538 GCF_001515625.1 Sinocyclocheilus rhinocerous
ACTTTTGATCAATTTAAAGCATCCTTGCTAAATAAAAGTATTAATTTCTATCATTTCCCCCAAAAAAATTTTTTAAATAAAGATACGGTAAATAAAAATGTTACAAAAGCTTTTTATTTCATATGAATGCTGATCTTTGGA
>NW_015658178.1:0-372 GCF_001515625.1 Sinocyclocheilus rhinocerous
GCTGGTGGACGCGAAGGGCTGGTGGGCGGCTTCGTGGGGCTGGCATGCTGACAACCGTTGCGAGATGCGAATGGGAGGGTCCAGACCTTGACGGTAGGCACTGAGGAGGGCCGCCTCATTCCAACCACTAGTGTGCGAAATTGTAGTGTGTACTCACTGGTGGTGGAGCAGCCTTGACGCAGGCGCAGAAGTTGGTCGGACACGGAAAGTTCTCCCGTCGTGGAGCCAAACGCTTCCTTGAAATGATTTTTGAAAGCATCATATGAATTAATTATGGCACTGTTAGCGTTCCATATCACTCGGGCCCATTCCAGCGCTTGGTGAACAGTAGACCGGACACTGGAATACTGAGTGGAGTGAGAAGATATAGTG
>NW_015658179.1:0-248 GCF_001515625.1 Sinocyclocheilus rhinocerous
GATACAACTATTTGAAAATCTGGAATCTGAGGGTGTAAAAAAAATAAAAATACTGAGATTATAACCTTTAATGGGGTCATATGATGTTGCTAAAAAGAACATTATTTTGTGTATCTGGTGTAATGAAAATGTGTTTATGTGGTTTAAGGTTCAAAAAACACATTATTTTCCACATACTGTACATTATTGTTTCTCCTCTATGCCCCGCCTTTCTGAAACGCGCCGATTTTTACAAAGCTCATCGGTCT
>NW_015658179.1:422-528 GCF_001515625.1 Sinocyclocheilus rhinocerous
TAGACAAAACCAATAAAACCCATTATAAACAAGGCATTTGTTACATCCAGTGGAGACATATTTACGGATTATAATGATTTATACTGTCTTTTTATGCGTTGCGTTG
>NW_015658180.1:0-513 GCF_001515625.1 Sinocyclocheilus rhinocerous
CTACTATATAGTATGGAAGTATGCGATTTCGGACGCAGCTCCTGTCTAAGGATAGCTACGGTCGTCAGCTTTATTGACGTATGACGCAATACGTGATGACGTCATCAACAATCGCGGCTAACAAAGATCATCCAAACTAAGGGTAATAAAAGTTTTTGGCTGCATCGCATGTTTTGATCTGCACATCTGAGACATATTACAGTGTCGTTTGGCCATGCATGCTCACAGACACGTGAAAATAGTCTCATTTTGAAGAAAACAACCTAAAGAATTAGCTGATGTAGCGTTTGAGGCTTTCATTTAGAAGAAAACAACCTAAAGAATTAGCTGATATAGCGTTTGAGGCTAGTAGCTACACATGGAAGTAGTGATCGGAATATGACTCATGTGTTTGCTTGTTTAGAGGAGTCATTTCCATCTTTGTGATTCTTTTGATAATTTTGTTAATGTAAAGTGTTTGATCGGTGAAAACTGCATATTGATATTCTGGAGAGTGAGAGCTTTCATTAGATA
>NW_015658181.1:0-962 GCF_001515625.1 Sinocyclocheilus rhinocerous
TAATCGTAGAGTATGTTAGTTAATATAAGAAGAAACGTCTAGCTTTGCGGGCTCTCTCTCTCCCATTTGGATGCACGTCTTGCCCATAGACCGTATAAAAACATGGACGTAGTGTCCGTGACGTCACCCGTAGGGTTCCGAAAAGAGTTTTTGAAGCTCAAAAGTGGGCGGAGGCGGCCGTCGCCATCTTGGCAGTGCGTCACCGCGCGTCACTCCCGGATAATCAAAGATGGGCAAAGAGGCGGGAGCTGGTTGTTGAAACCACGCCCACCTAGCTCGACGGTGGTGACAGCATTCACTAAATCCGCCCCTGTGTCTGGTTATAGTAAAAAATACCAACTAGACTAGTGTCTTTGTTAGCGGCCAAAGCCATGAGTAACAAGTGGTAAGTCATGTATTTAGTGTTATGTAAAAGTGAATTTTTATATGTATATATATATTTATACAACAGTTCGTTCTGGTTCTCAAATCTGATTGGTTGAGAACCGTGAGATATTGTACTGGTATCGCTACAGGAACGCCCTTTCACAATTTTGTATCACTCCGCTTGTTCTAGCCGGGTCTATGTTTTTTTTAAATTATTCACTGAGCTAATCGTAGAGTACGTTAGTTAATTTAAGAAGAAACGTCTAGCTTCGCGGTCTCTTTCTCTCTCATTTGGATGCACGTCTTGCCGCATTGTTTCTTTGTTATAACCTCATTATTTCTCACTAATAACCTAACTGAAGCAGCACATGCATGCCCTTGATACGAATTCTAAAAGTGACGCATGTTTAACTGTCAACTTGAGCTTTGAATCCGTGGCGGAAGGAAGTAGTTCCGCACAAAAGAGGGTTTTATTAGGCACTCCGTTGTTTCTTGTTTAATTAAAAACATTCCGTCGAACTGTTGTATAAACGCAATATCACTCTCGTACTAGAGCGATACCGGCTCTATATCAGCGGCTGTGATTGCCTCCGGCA
>NW_015658182.1:0-525 GCF_001515625.1 Sinocyclocheilus rhinocerous
CTGCACCTCTTTCTTTTTCTGTGGGTCTCTGGAATTGTCAGTCAGTTGTCAACAAAGCTGACTTAATTTCTGCTTTTTCTTTGCAATCTACACTCAGCATCTTGGGCTTGACTGAGACCTGGATTCGTCCAGAAGACTCCGCAACCCCAGCTGCTCTCTCTAACAACTTCCTTTTCTCTCACACCCCCCGTCAGTTTGGAAGGGTACTGGTCTTCTCATTTCTAATAATTGGAAATACTCTTCCCTATGCAATAAAAATTATTTTGAGTTTCATGCTATTATAGTAACAGCTCCTGTTAAACTCCATAGTGTAGTGTAATGATTTATCGCCTTCCTGGTCAACTGGGCACCTTTATAGAGGAGCTGTATGGGCCTCCTGGGCAACTGGGCACCTTCCTTCCTAGACTGGATGGTCTGCTGTCCTCATTCCCGGAGGATAGCAGTCCACTTTTAGTCTTTGGCGACTTTAACATTCATCTAGACAAGCCTTATGCTGCAGACTTCCATTCACTCCTAGCTTCATTT
>NW_015658183.1:0-377 GCF_001515625.1 Sinocyclocheilus rhinocerous
GTTCCCGTGTTAAATGAGCCATTTGAAAAGCTTGTGATAGACTGTGTAGGACCTTTGCCTAAGACTAAGTCAGGACAGGTGTATTTGTTGACTATGATGTGCTCTGCTACCAGATTTCCCGAAGCCATCCCATTACGCTCTCTGAAGTCTCCTAACATTGTGAAAGCCCTCGTGAAATTTTGCACCACTTTTGGTCTACCAAAAGTTATTCAATCTGACCAAGGAACAAATTTTACTTCACGCCTGTTTCATAAGGTAATGAAATAACTAAACATTACCCACGTTGTGTCTAGTGCTTATCATCCTCAGTCTCAGGGTGTTATAGAATGTTTCCACCAAACCTTAAAGACTATGATTCGTACTTATTGTGTAGAACA
>NW_015658183.1:650-3153 GCF_001515625.1 Sinocyclocheilus rhinocerous
AGTCTAAAATGAAGGATAATTATGACAAAAAGTCTGTCAAGCGTTCATTTGAGACTGGTGATAATGTGCTTGTGTTATTGCCTTTGCCAGGTTCCTCTCTGCAAGCAAAGTTTGCAGGCCCATATGAAATAGAGGAGAAATTAAGTGATACAGACCATGTTGTACGAACTCCTGAGAGGCACCGAAAGTCCCGTGTTTGCCACATAAACATGTTGAAGTCATATGTTTCCCGCTCAGAATCTAAAAATTCTAGACCTGCCTCAACAACTTCTCCTTCTGTAGCAGTTTCTGTGGAAGTTTTGTCTGTTGATTCTCCATGTGTGGATGATCTTAGTTTGGGCAGTGCTGCCATATCCGGTGCCTGTTTACAAAACTCAGAAACCCTTGCCACTTTAAGTTCAAGACTCTCCCATTTATCTGAGTCATCTCGAAGTAAATTGTTACAGTTAATTGCAAAATTTTCATCAATTTTCTCTGACGTACCTACTGTAACTTCTGTGTTAAAACATGACATTGATGTTGCTGATCATTGTCCAATCAAGCAAAATGCTTATCGCGTTAACCCTGTCAAACGTGAAACGGACTACCTCGTGAAGCATGGTTTAGCTGTGCCTAGCTCTAGTCCCTGGTGCTCACCCTGCTTGCTGGTTCCTAAACCTGATGGGTCCTCACGTTTCTGCACAGACTACAGAAAGGTTAATCAAGTCACCAAAGCAGATTCCTATCCACTTCCACGAATAGAAGATTGGATTGACAGAATTGGAAGATCTAAGTTTGTAACCAAGTTAAACTTGCTCAAGGGTTATTGGCAAGTGCCACTTACAGAACGTGCCTCAGAAATTTCAGCATTCGCTACTCCAGATGCCTTCCTGCAGTATAAGGTGTTAGCTTTCGGACTTCGAAATGCTCCGGCAACGCTTCAACGTTTAATGTGGAAGGTACTCTCCAATGTGAACAATTGTGAAGCCTATCTTGACGATGTTGTGTGTTATTCTGAGACCTGGGATAGTCATTTGAAGACCTTAGCAGAAGTGTTCACTAGATCGTACTCCATGTTGCGCCTTCACCCTAGACGGGGCGTAACATGAAAATGGGGGCTCGTCCGGGATCATAGTCAAAGAGCAGGCGGAAGTCAAGTTATACAATTACTGTAAAATAAAGTTTTAAATAATTATAAATACATTAATATTATATTTTTTGCATTAGAGTTAAGAGAATTTGGGGGTGAAAATTAAAATAATCCAAATAATGATACAAGAAATTATAAAGCAAAATAAAATAAAGCAAATATCTCCTCCAATTTCTCATTGCAGAAATACATCTGGATATTTTATTTAAATATTATTTCAGTGATTATTTTATTTGAATATTACATATTTTAAATACATCATAAATAAATGGTCCTAACATTATCATAAAAATTAAACTTGATTTTTTTTTAAATTTCTAATGTAAAATTTACTAAAATGTAAAAATATAATTTTATATTACTTTATGTATTTATTTAAAGGTGGTGCATTCTGTACCATTTTACTGCCCCTGCGGGATGGCACAGGAGGTGGAGGTGGCAGAGAAGTGACAGGAGCCGTGGTGGGGGCAGGTGGCGGTGGAGGAGGAGGCTGGGTCGCCACCAGAGGGTCTCGTGCGATCAGCATCCTCACATGGGTCCCGCAGGCCTGCAGCACCTGCACCACCTGGTCACTGGCCAGACCTTGAGTGGACGTGTCACCGATCCGCAGGATGTGGTCACCTGTTCTCAGCCTCCCGTCCTGGAGGTGAATGAAAGAAAAGAGGAGGAAGTTGACCTCATTGAACATGAGGTGAATCTATCCATCTATCTATATTAGATCCATCCATCCCGAAAAAAAATAAATAAATGCACCCCACCCCCCCCCTTTTCAAATTATTGTAATGAAAAAAAAAGACAATATGGCAAAGCATCCATATATTTTTTTCTGTAATTCCCATTATTCCCAATGATTGTTGAAAAGCTAAACCAAATTATAAAAAAAAACAATAATACGAGGAAAAAATTTTATATATTGTTGAAAATAATGTAAAATTAAATGTTTACATTTGAATTAAATGCAATCTTTTTTTTTGTTAAATTATACATGCATCTAAATATTGTGTGTGTATATATATACACACACATATATATATATACTGTTTCTATTTACATTAGATTTATTTAAATGTATATTTAACTTTTTATATTGTTAAAAATAATACTTATTTCTGAATACTACCATCCATATATGACACATGTAGTACATTATTACTCAAAAGGAGTAAATATTGGTAGTACCAAAATATAGTTTATTTTTTATATTGCTAAAAATTACAATTATTCAAATAAATGAAGAATATTATATATACACTGTGGGCGTATGTATATAAATATTACAATTGTATTATTTTAATTAATGTGATGCATGTATGTTAATATAAAACTTACCAATATATAGTTTATTTTATATTGCTAAAAATAATACAATTCTAA
>NW_015658184.1:0-139 GCF_001515625.1 Sinocyclocheilus rhinocerous
TACAGCTCTAAAATATGTTATTTTTTAAATGTCTGGGTAAAAAAAAAAAAATTTTCCCACTGAACAAATTTTATTTTTAAGAAACATAGAACATTTTGGAACAGTAAACATGTCAGGCTAAATAATTAGAATAAATAAT
>NW_015658184.1:413-549 GCF_001515625.1 Sinocyclocheilus rhinocerous
TGCAGCTCAACAAGGTTTTTGGAGACATGCTCGCTCACTTTCCATTCATCTTTCAGTCTAAGTTATGATGCAGGAATTGTTCACCTTTCCCGGATTAAGTTTGGAGCGGTGAGGTACAAGGATGTGTGCACATACA
>NW_015658185.1:0-191 GCF_001515625.1 Sinocyclocheilus rhinocerous
TCATTTGTAAGTTGCTTTGGATAAAAGCGTCTGCTAAATGACCAATAAATAAATAAATAAAATAAATATATAAAATTTCTGTCCCCCTCACTTCTGAAATGATGGCTACGCCCCTGGTTCCATTACTCATTTTCCACAGTATCTCCCGTATATACACCGATACAAGCTGAGTCTCTCTCCTCTCCGACCGA
>NW_015658185.1:326-933 GCF_001515625.1 Sinocyclocheilus rhinocerous
GCTTTATTGTAACATGAGAACACAGTCATGTAATCGCAGAAAACTGGATGCGAGCTCTCAAATAGGCCTAATTTATACAAATGAACTGCCTGTCCTCTCACTCCGATATTGCTTGTGTGCAGACTGTGCAATCGCGATCTCTCCGTGCTTTTAACGTAGAAATTATTTATCTTTGCTCCTGGATTAAACTTTGTCAAAAGTTATCACAGAATAGATATAGATCCATGCCTGAGCTATGAAAATCCTACTGGAAATTATATTGTCTGTAAGTGAAATGCACCAGAATGTCTTTTACCAATCAAATATGGAACTTTAATTTCTTTACAATGTAAGTTTATGCTAGAAATGTTTTGGAATGGGATATTTGTCTGATTTGTACATATACTGTAAATATCCTAGTCTGCCTAACTGCATCACTACATCGTACAGTCATTACAGGTCAAAGCCATCTGATGTTCCATTTATCTAAATAAATAGGCCTAACATACTGTTTATGGCTCTTAAATCACTGCCTATAAAAATTCAGTGTTGCCATATTGTGAATACCTCAAACTGAACTGATGTCATTTATTTTATAATTTTATTATTGACTGTGTACTTGTCTTTT
>NW_015658186.1:0-549 GCF_001515625.1 Sinocyclocheilus rhinocerous
TGTAACACACAACCCTAATATACAAAACTGATAAGAAAAAAATATGAAGAAACAGTTATTTCAACAAAAAACATCAGATTTGAAATGTAACGCAGGGAATTCTGGGAATGTCAATTTACGGTTATTCACTGTAAATTATGCAGTCTTTTTCACTTCCAAAAACGGTATACTACCGTAAAAGTAATGTCCAATACATGTAATGTCCAATACAGTTTTCACCTTATATAGTAGGGGAATTTACCGTTAACCATTTAACAGGTTTTTACTGTAGCATTTCTACAGTCTTTTACATTTAACAGGTTTTTACTGTAGCATTTTTACAGTCTTTTACCGTTAAATTCACGGTCATATTTTACAGTGTAGAGATGTACACCATTCAGAATTGAATCGCCTTTTTACGCCTTTTTAGGAATGCCTTTTAAAATTCTACATTCATTCTTGAATTTGAATTTATGTATCAAACGGAATAGTAATTTTAAGAAAGTCAAATTAATATGGAATAAAATGAAATGTATAATTAAACATAAAAATTAAAGATAAATTAAATAA
>NW_015658187.1:0-541 GCF_001515625.1 Sinocyclocheilus rhinocerous
GAAATCCCGTAGGACAGCCAGGGCATATATGATGGCCTATGAAAACCCCATTTTTAGGGTGCTAAAGGTCCCGGGTTCAAATCCCGGACGAGCCCATAGTGAGGTTTGGACCTTAAGCACAATTTTCTCTTTAGGTTCACAAACAATCAGGAAGTTTTTGGTCAATCGGGCAAAAGCCCAAGCAAAACCAGGCCGGTTAGCTCAGTTGGTTAGAGCGTGGTGCTAATAACGCCAAGGTCGCGGGTTCGATCCCTGTACGGGCCAGCCTCTTTTGTTCTCTGGGAGCTCAGCTCTGCTCTTCGTGCAAATTGACAGGTGGTCTCACGGAAATACCCGCTGTCTAAACAGTGTGCAGTTGTGGCCAAAAGAGCTCATTTGGTAGAGCGTTAGATTGAAAATCTAATGGTCCCTGGTTAGATCCCGGGTTTCGGCAGATACCACCAGTCTTTTCCTATTGTTCGAGGGGGCCAGTAACCAATCACTAATCACTGGGTTCCAGCCCCTCTATCTAACTGCTTCCCCACAGTCACAGCGCTATCTG
>NW_015658188.1:0-1200 GCF_001515625.1 Sinocyclocheilus rhinocerous
AAGAGAAATTGATTGTAATGATGGGTATACTTGCCTGTTTAATTGTCTTAAATAATGTTTGTCTTTAAAAATTGCTCTTTTGAATAAATGTTTTGTTAATATTGTGTCAGTGTTTTCAGTTTTTGACTTAGACACTGTTATTGCAGTTTTCAGTTGTAACATATTATTTCTTACTACCAATTTCCAGTAGCATTTTTTTGTTCAGTCAACTTCAGGTATTTGAGTTCTACAGACAAAAAATGTTGAGTTGGCACAACTTAAAAAGGTTTGTTATAGAATCGTTGCACATCTCTAGAAAACTAACAATCTTGAGTTAACTCAACTAAACATTTTTTGTGTGACTTGACAACTTTTTTTCAGTCAGTATAACTGCTTTTTTACAAAAGTTGAGTGAACAAGAAAAAGCTAGGGGAAATTAGTACTAAGATTTTTTTTGTTGTGCTGGCTTAACATTTTTTACAGTGTTAACATATAAACTGGTAATTACTGCAGATTGAAGCTGGCACAAGAGTCAGGCTATTGTTGAGAGGATTACCCCATAAAGGGCACCAAATTTTCCAGAGATGTGAAGCGTGGACAAGGGAAAGAGAGGGATGGCATCAGCAGGTTGGAACAAAGACAAAGGTAGAGTAAGAGTAACCCAAACGAACCGATTTTACTAAAAAAAGAATATAAAAATCTCCATAAATCCTTTAAAAGGCAGACTAATCCCTAACAAATGGACAAAAACATCTTGATGCAATTTTAATAACAAACAGTTTCCGAAATGAACTGCCTCCTGTGCTATTCCATAACTAGATCAAATCTCCTGCTTTTCTTAACAGCCAAGTTATCGTTGCAACTGCAATATGGTCAATGGCAGATCGAATGGGCTTAATTGAAATAAATTAAAATTCTAGAAGTAACAGGAGGGGCTAAATATAGCAAAGACTAGCAGTGTTCATTTAGCATGGAGAAGATGAACGGACTGCATTAGTGAAGAGGAAATTGTCAGAAGGGAAAAATGTGCGACTTTTACCAAAAATAGTGGTGCATGATGTCTCTTTCATGTTTCTCCAGATCTATGCGCACTGCACACATTCCTACGTCTAGCCAAGCCTTTTGGTTTCAGACTCAAAATCTGTGACCTTTTGGTGACTTTCTGATCTGGTGCAGAATAATGTTTAAAGGGGTCATATGATGCGATTTCATTTTTTCCTT
>NW_015658189.1:0-1231 GCF_001515625.1 Sinocyclocheilus rhinocerous
GATATGCATCCTTAATTGTGGTATCTGCAAAACAACACTGATTACTGCAACACTGATTACTGCAAATCAATCTGCAAAACATTTTGCATTCTTTTGCATTTTGCATTCTATTATCACAGTTAAAAAAAGGGATTTTGTTTTAAGGAATGATACCCTTTAAAATCCAATATGGGTTTATATTTTAGTTTAATTTTGTCAACTCTCTTTGTCGGAGTTGCAAGGTGTCAGGTCCAGTGTTGGGAAGGTTACTTGTTGTAATAGGTTACAGATTACAAGTTACCCTATTTAAAATGTAATATGTAATGTAACTGTTTCAGTTACTTTATTAAAGTAATGCAACTGATTTCACTTGATTACTTTTTGATGACTTTTCTAAATTTCTATTGTTTTCAAATGTTTATTATTTTGAAACATTTAAAGCAGGCAGGGTTAATATTACATTGGTACTCAACACTGATTACTGTCAGTACTGTCACTGTCCTTCTTCACTTGAATTAAGATTAGGCCTATAATAATTTAATTGTAAAGCACAACCACCTCAAAATCGGACTTTAGCAGCTCTTTTTACTTTGAGATCTTTTTGAGGTTAAATACAGATGTAAAATCATAAGATATAGTTTAATAGTTATGATACTGTTTTTGAAATCAAATCTTTGCATAGCTATGACAGGAAACACTGGCATCTAACAATGCCTTGGAAAAAAAACAGTTAATCTTAAAAAAATCATATACATAAACCAAAATAGGAAATAAAACAGTTATTGAATAAGCATGTGTCCTATTCTGTGTCCTCAACTCCTGAAACATCGACGTCTCATATGTTAAATATGTATATGTGTGAAAATATTCAGATGTAACTCCCTTTGTAATCATTAACATTTTCATAAGTAACTGTAATTTAATTACACATTTTCTTCTCATTTATTTTGTAATTAAATTACGTAATGTAGTTACATGTAACTAACTCCCCAACACTGGTCAGGTCTGATGATAAAAGCCCACGCATGGGCGACTGGATTTTTCAAGTGTTGTAATGGAAATGGCAGATGAGGGACGAAACAGGGACGTTCGCAAACTGGCTCCGACGAATGTCCTCCGAACGTCCGCCAGCGAACGTCAAAAAGCGGACCAAATGCGGACGTCCTCAGAACGTCCGTCAGCGAATGTCAAAAAGAGGACCAAATATGGACGTAAGTGGACGTCCTCAAAACGTCCGCCAGCGAACGTTACA
>NW_015658190.1:0-609 GCF_001515625.1 Sinocyclocheilus rhinocerous
CCGGTAATTGCTGCTTGCAGCTATATTTATTATTATTATTATTACATTAACTTATTAGGGCTATAATTTTATATTTATTGTTATATATGCTTATTTCCCCTTTCAATTTGTGTATCGCTTTACCTAGTTAACGTTTTGTATAATTATGCTAGTATTTGCTAGCCTACCATATATTTTGTAAATAAACGCCTGACAATTATGCCAATAAAGTTTTGACTTTATGATTGTATTTATGCCCATGTGTGATGATAAATGAGCGTGTTGTGTTTTCATTAACAAAAGAAACTATGTGAATTATTAATTCCTCAACGAAACACTATAGTATTTATAATTATGGTCTATTAATTAGCCGAAATAAAATGAAATATTTTATAATTATGGTCTATTAATTAGCCAGAATAAAATGAAATATATGTTAAATTTAAACTGCGTTCCAGCAAAAATCCAGTCAGCATGATCAAAGCTTTATTGATTGGCATGTCATTTACAGTAGGCTAAAATTTACAAAAGTATTCAGAACGTTAAATAAAGACATCGAAATAAAGGGAAAAAATGTATATAAATGAATATAAAAATAAAACCAATAATAATAGGCTAATAATAATAATA
>NW_015658191.1:0-111 GCF_001515625.1 Sinocyclocheilus rhinocerous
CACCAGCTATCCGGACGACGCGCTCTGCTCTTTCTATGATGCAAGTCTGAACGCCGAGTGCAGCGGGCTGTCGTCCGAAGATGGTCCTCGGGAGGAATTTGCCGCCTTCGT
>NW_015658191.1:372-596 GCF_001515625.1 Sinocyclocheilus rhinocerous
ACAGTGCCCACCACGAGGGAGCAAGCCGTGGACGGTGTGAGCGCGGAGAGGAGCTCCGTCCCCTGCATCATGGCTGAGGGTGAGCTGACTATGGCGTGACATAAGGGCCAGAATATGGAGGGAATTCACTGTCAAAACGAGGAGGAGAGAACTTGGAATCCTCAGTTTAGCCCAGGAAAGGCTCCCGATCCCCTGTTGAGCCTCGGAATGGCTCCCGATCCCCT
>NW_015658192.1:0-944 GCF_001515625.1 Sinocyclocheilus rhinocerous
ACATTTGTCATCAAAATAACGCTATAGAAAATGCTTAACATTCCGTACATAGAAGAGAAGAAGGATCCGCCACTTCCAGATGCAGTTAGAAATGTAATAAAAACAAGCCAATCGCAAGACATCTGGCCACCATGTAGACACACCCATGTTTCCTCGGAAGCCATAAATGATATTACTTCTGTGAGGCATATGTGGTGTTTCTACACGAGGGCGCCCTCTGCTACAAGTTTGAATGAATGAAACTGATGTGTTTAGCACTCTATCCTGTCTTCGGTAAAAATAGGAAAAACTTCCCTTTAAAGAAATTTGAATTAAACGTTTGATAATCCATATGTTTTTCTCCAGTGTACAGAAATGTACAGGAATACCCCCAGAAAAGACATGTTTAAAGACATGGACTCTGTTTTTGATTTTGCATACCTCCTGACGAGAAATACATGTCGCAGGCTTTTGCCATAATAATATAATATTTTATAATTAATCTATAAACCTTTCTAATGATTTATAGTCATAAGTAACGTAAAATAATATATTTTTGTCAAATGAAAAATAATATAGTTATTATTATAATTTTGTCATTTTTAAACTGTTTTTTATTTGTAATAATGAAAGTTATTACATAATTATACTTATACATAATTATTGCTGGACATATTAATATATTAAGCACTAAATTTAGGGCCAAAGTGTGCAGCCCTATTATATATTTTTTATTTGTTTAAAAAAAAATCACTTTTTGTCGCATTGATCCACCCCAAATATCTGGCATTGGAAAGATACATAATGCTGAGAGTATGGAATAATCGTCCAAAGCCTTTCATAACATTTCCTTAACCCTCAAATGTCCCTCATTTCCTGTTTACAAATCTGGTCTTTGAAATTGATAGAGTAATTGTAAAAAATATATAAATTTTTAATCATACAAATAATATATCTTTTTTTTT
>NW_015658192.1:1002-1628 GCF_001515625.1 Sinocyclocheilus rhinocerous
ATCTATACATTAAAGCTGTGTTTTGGGAGATATGAAGTACTTTTGTACCTATTTACCACAAAATTCCTCAACTACACCATTAGCTTGCATGTGACATATCACATTTTTATGAAAAAACTCACTTAAATGATGATCTAAATTTGATTTAAGTTGTTTCTGGATATTGATCTAGGTGTTAGGTGTAGAATTCTGCTATCTGCTGTTTAGAGAAAAACTTGTAGAAATCAGTTTTTGAAAGAATAGTGTAATGACCATATATATATCCAGCAGAGGCCCATAGAGATCAATTAATTTTTCTGGAAGTGGCCAACTGCTTCTCCCACAACTTTTCTGATATATATTTTGTAAATATATATTGAAACATTATAAAATAAAAATAAAAAAAACAGTATTTTTCTCAAAGGTTAGAATTTTTATTTTTGTTGTTTGAGGTATTTTGAAGTGCCCGCTTTTGCAATAATGCCACATAAATTTGCAGAAATGCCACACAAGTTGTGACTACAACTTGATTGCAGGCACATATTTATTTCAATCTTAAAAGTAAAAATCAAAACTATTTTATTTTACTTAAATGTAAATTCAATCAACACCAAAAAACTAAAACAAAAAACAAAACAAAAGAAAAC
>NW_015658193.1:0-1260 GCF_001515625.1 Sinocyclocheilus rhinocerous
ATCGCTGGCCGTCTCAGTGATCAGCTGTAAAACAGTGATTCTGTCTGTGAAGATTTGATCTTCAGCGCTGGAAACGGCAGTACGGGCACACATTTAAATACATATACATACACTCTTACCTCATTCCTAACCCGGCTGTTTAGCCATCAGAGAGCGGGTGCACACGTAATCTGGATGGCACACGGACCTTTCACACACCATTTACTGCTGAATAGAGGTAGACAGGATGCTTTTAAATGAGGCTTTCAGTCATATTACCTTTGAGATTAATTAACTTCCGCAGAAGTCGATGAGACTCGGTTGTGACATTGCAACACTTTCCTGAGTGATTCTCAGGGGTGAGTACACTAAACAATTGTGCAGTATTTCAACGATCGGGCGGCGCCCGCTTATGACGTCACTACCACGCCGTGCCGGCGCAATGCGATCATAGTCCGACGAAACCATTGTTGTTGGTATGTGGGGAACTTTATTTTTTCTGTGGAGAGAAAAGATATCAAATGGTAACGATTTATGTTATTAATATTTGTGTTCTATAATGGTTTATTGGATTTGTGTTTTATAATGTGATTGATGTTTAATGTGAAGTTTATGAGTTACAGATGAGATTATAAGATTAAATGCTTACCTACTAGTGGTACCCTCCAGGTAGGGGGTGGACCCTGGCCTATAAGAAGGGAGGCCAGCTTCACATCGGGAGACTTGTTTAGCAAGTCAGCAAGCGTGCTAGTGCAGTGCCGTGAGCAAAATTGGACATATTGTATATTGTGAGTACTCGTTTGTGCACTTTGTTTATGGTTTACTTTGGTACTTTGCTATTTTTTGGACTGAGCACTTGTGGAAATACCATACTCTTACCACTGGATATTTTTACGGCACACTGTAAATAAAAGTCACCTTTTGTTTACTTCTACGGGTCAAGCCATCATTTATTTTGGTTAATTGTTTTTTTTCCCCCCTTTTCCGGACCTAAAACGTCTCGCAGTAGATCTGCAAGGGTCTACTGCATCACACTGTCCAAATTCCCTTTAAAATCTTAAATGATTCCCTTTGAGCTAACTAAATTGACTTCCCTTACACATGAAAAAACAGCACTGCCATATCGAGAACATTTCATGGTTCAACAATATTTATATGCTCTTTGTGCTAAAGTACGGAGCCCCTAAAGGGAAAAAAATTTGGGGTGGGAGGAAATTTTTTTTTGCGTTCTCTCGTAAAACTTTTGCATTCCCTCGAGAAACTTTGCGTTCCCTCGCAAAA
>NW_015658194.1:0-159 GCF_001515625.1 Sinocyclocheilus rhinocerous
AGGAATGAGTTAACGGAGTTGCATGAATTTTCAAGGTTCTAACACGAGTGGTTTTGAATTCACCTTAGAGACTTCACAAAGCAGAGAATTTGTCTTAAATTTACTGCTTAAATTAGCTCGAAACCAGTTCAGCAGAGATAAGATTTTGTTCGTTACTTG
>NW_015658194.1:429-534 GCF_001515625.1 Sinocyclocheilus rhinocerous
GTCTCGCGATGCGATGGTACGGCGTGGGGCGCTTTGTCGCGCTTTGTCGCGCTTAAAGCCAAGTTCTTTTTAGTGAGAGAGCGAGCCAGCGAGCCAGAGCGTTGT
>NW_015658195.1:0-446 GCF_001515625.1 Sinocyclocheilus rhinocerous
AATTATAGGACCTAAAAACTCTGCATGTAATAACCTAGAACACTAACACTTGATGGCTGCTCTGTCATCTTCGTCATCAGTTAGGAACCTAGGTGTGCTATTTGATAGCAATCTTTCCTTTGAAAGCCACGTTTCTAGTATTTGTAAAACTGCATTTTTCCATCTCAAAAATATATCTAAATTACGATCTATGCTCTCAATGTCAAATGCAGAAATGTTAATTCATGCGTTCATGACCTCAAGGTTAGATTATTGTAAAGCTTTATTGGGTGGTTGTTCTGCACGCATAATAAACAAACTCCAGCTGGTCCAAAACGCAGCAGCTAGAGTTCTTACTAGAATCAGGAAGTATGACCATATTAGCCCGGTTCTGTCAACACTGCACTGGCTCCCTATTAAACATCGTATAGACTTTAAAATTTTGCTTTTTACTTATAAAGCCCTAA
>NW_015658195.1:589-849 GCF_001515625.1 Sinocyclocheilus rhinocerous
ATACCTAGAATATCAAAATCAACTGCGGGTGGCAGATCCTTTTCCTATTTAGCGCCCAAACTCTGGAATAATCTACCTAACATTGTTCGGGAGGCAGACACACTCAGTCAGTTTAAATCTAGATTAAAGACCCATCTCTTTAACCTGTCTTACACATAACACACTAACACGTAATGTGTAAATAAAATGTAGATTTACAGTTATTTTTAGCATGAGGATATATTATTATATTATATTATTATAGACACTATTATTATTAT
>NW_015658196.1:0-203 GCF_001515625.1 Sinocyclocheilus rhinocerous
ACACGTATTCTTGTTTAAATACATAAATAAATAATTAAACGTGATAAAAGTAGGCAAATAAATAAATTAAATTGGTGGGCAAATGGAAAACGTTTAAGGAAATGCTAAACTCATCCTAACTATTTTCCTTTGATCACTCATTTATTTCTGAATGTAGTTCCACATTTTTTCCCCCTCTGCCAACATGCTAATGAAAGTGAGTT
>NW_015658196.1:398-534 GCF_001515625.1 Sinocyclocheilus rhinocerous
AGATTTTAAGCAATGTAAAATATTAATGCTTACATAGCTCTTAATTGCAATACAGAACTGTTATTTGCTTAATAAACATACTTTTGTCACTTGTATTTTCTGTTCTGATAACTAATGGGAAAAAAACTGTCTGTTC
>NW_015658197.1:0-169 GCF_001515625.1 Sinocyclocheilus rhinocerous
AAAACTTTACTTCACAACATTCCAAAGCATAATATTGTATTTTTTACTGCACTACGTTTTATATTAAATATAATTTAATCAACCCAGTCTCATAAAAATACGTACCTCTGGGTACTTTTCTGCAACACCGTTTTTACGTACCTTACTGCACGTTTCGCCGCAGTTTCAA
>NW_015658197.1:3770-6873 GCF_001515625.1 Sinocyclocheilus rhinocerous
CTATGAAAACCCATAGATATGAAGCTGGATATGTGTGATGCTAACGTTCAAAAGCATCAGTTTTCAAATCTCCCAGCATATTAAAATTGTTTTGAAGTCATAACATGATATTCTTCAAGTAATTGTGCGAAAATTATGCTTTATTAATCGAAACTCTGTAAATCATACTTTGTGTGAAAATAATTTAAAAGGTGTCGCAGTTTTACTGCCTCTAGTGTTCATTTCTTTTGGAAACTGCAGTGATATGTACTTATTGGTACGTATTTCGCGTCTCGCGAAAAAGTGCCCCAGGTACGTTTTTGCCATAAGACCAGGTAGCATTTAATACTTAATTACATTAGAAATCTATTACTTTCTTACTTTTACTTTTACTCAAGTAAAAGTAATTCAAAAAAGTAATTCAAAGATTTACTTGAGTACAAGAAAGTAGGCCTACTACATTTTTAATGTTCTTAAGTAGTAAAGGTAAAACAAATAACTTTTATTTATGAAAGGAAGTGCAGTAAAAAGTATGACATTATGCTTTGGAATGTAAAGTTTTCCAAAGAAAAACACTCTGATAAACTACAGACACTTTTTAAATTTACTTGAGTAAAGTAAAAATACTTCACTACAGCAGAGGTTCTCAACTCTGGCCCTCACGGTTCACTTTACAGCAGAGTTTAGCTCCAACCTTGATGAAATTTACCTGACTTTAACTTTTTCAATGATTCTGAAAACCCTGATGAGCTTGTTCAGGTGTGTTTGATTACAGTCGGAGCTAAACTCTGTAGGAAAGTGAATCTTGAGTGGCCAGAGTCAAGAACTGCTGTTTTATAGTGTAAAATGTTGATATGCAAGATATATTTCAAATTCTTCATATTTTAATGCTTTGTGCTTCATGTCATTTTTGTACTACATTCAAATAAACATGTAGATATATTCTATAATCTTCTGCCTCATTATTGTGATCTGGGACAAAAGAACAAACACCAACACACACACACAACACATGCTTTTGTAATATTTTTCAAGTGTAAGTCTCTTTAGGTAAAAGCATCTGCTAAATGAATAATGTAAATGTAATACTATCATTCAGCTTTAGCCTTGTTTTACTCATTGCTGATTTAATTAATTTTACACCTTTAGTCTTGAAAAATGAATCCACACATCTTGCATGCTCAAGTATTTTACATCCCACAACACAATATCCTACTGGCCAACAGATGAAATTATACTTATCCTCTCCATTTAATTCTGTAGTACAAAATAACGTCATCTTTTTTTGGTTACATTTAAATCTTTGGATTCTGCTTGTGCTTACAGTTGTTAGTTAAGCCAACACGTTAATCAGAAAATAAGATAAAATAATAAAATCAGAGACACTACTAAAATATAAAAACTTAAATATAAACAACAAAATTATAATTACACATGACTTGGATAAAACTATTACATTAAAAAATTATCCTGAGAGACAAACACTTTAGTGAATGCACATTCAAACCTTAAACATGTCTTTTAAACATTAACCTCATGTCTGCAGGTGTTTTTGTTGAAAGCATGCTGTTAACCAGTTCTAAAAATATGTTGACAACTGGAGTGGGAAAAAAAAAACCGTGTAAAATGAGAAGCTGAGAATTAAAAAAGAAGCTGACCAGTCACACAGTCGCAAAAATTAATGTGTCACTTTCTATTCCTCTTTCTCTTAGTCTGATATTTATCTCTCATCACGTCTATTTCAGCATGTTTTTGCATACTTGACTGTTGAACCACATGAGTTGTCTGATGTGTATTGATCTACAGATGTTTGGCCTGATCAAGTATCTCCATTGTGTTCAGCTGTTAAAATCAGATTCAGGTGTCTCGTTTGGTTCAGACAAAGATTTTAAATACACAAAAACGTGCTGTGTTCAAAATCGCCCCCATACCCTCATTCACTATTCCATACATTAGTCCACTAATAGAGTCCACTTAAAGAAGAATGAATGAAATGAAAACGAGTGAGTGAATTCGGACACTGAGTGTGCCGGAAGCATAGCTTGTGCTTGCTTCATTTGAAACTTAGCAAACTGGCAGCTCCAGTAGTCATGAAAATATTTATCTTGAACTCTGTCATGGAAACTAGCATATATAAATCTTAATTAAACAGTTTAATATTCAATTAAAAATAAATATTTACCTGTATGATATTACGCTGTACCCACATTGGACTAGCGGTTTGGAAAATGGATGAATGATGATTCAACTGCAGACACCTCCTTCTAGTGAGACATGGGAATTCATTCAGCACAACCCTCACAGTGCATTATGGGTATTCTCTAGTCATTGAGTGTGCATCAGTTGTGCACTGTTATTGCAGTGCAGGATGAAATGTCATTATTAAATGTCATAGTCATATTAGAACGTGCAACGTGCAATATGGTAGTAACATAGGCGGAAATCCCGGGGGTTCTATGTGAGGGTTGTCCCCCCTAAAAATATGATTAAAAACCATGCTGTGTATTGTAAATAACATTTTATACTTTAAATAACTTTGTAAATAGTAAAACAACAAACGCAAACGGGGCAAAAATGCGTTTTAAGTTTAGAAACATTTTGAGTCTCTCCCTCCCTTGCCTCACAGTGCTTTGGTCCAAATGCCTGCTTTCCTCTTTTACATCACCTCAGTGTTGCCAAGTCCACAGTTTTCACGCGAAAACTGGCTACTTTAACAGGGTTGCCGCGGGTTGTTTTTCGTGTCTGCGGGTTGAAGCGACCCCAATAACGCATGCGAATTTTACCGGAGGAACCCTGCCGAAAAATGTGTATTTTACACATCGGGAGGAACGTGATTTTTTATTTAATTTTTTACTGGGGAACCCCCTCGGAATGATTGGGCTAGTTTTGAGCATAGACTGTGGTTTTGAGTAGCAACTGGGCGGTTTTGTTGTGAAAACCTGACAACCCTGCATCACCTACACACACACACACACACACAAGTCCGGTGAGCGAGAACAAAGTTGTGGAACTCCAAGGCTGTCAAGGCTATTTTATTCACTCAAACATCAGATGAAGTGATTATTTTCTCTTTAATACAGATGATGCCCATGTATTTTTCAATGAGTCAGTCATGTTAGCAATA
>NW_015658197.1:7036-11631 GCF_001515625.1 Sinocyclocheilus rhinocerous
AAGCCATTTTAAAGTGGTTAAGCAAATAATAATAATAATAATAATCGACAGGGATCCCAGACCAATACAATTAGTGTGCCTCCTCGATTTTAAAACCCACGAGCCGCCACTGCTAATAGTAGTAAGGCTTTCTTCTGTGTACACTTTTCCTTACAAGTTCAATTTTAGCTGTAGTATTTGTGTCCCCTTCAAAAATAGCTTTTGAGAAATTTTAATGTTTATTGTCCCCCCACTACTGTTGAAAATGAAATTTAAGATGAAAGATGAAATTTACGCCCCTGGGCAGTATAGTCCCACCTTCTAAATAAAAGAGCCAATCGCTAATTGGTAAAGTCACGCATCACTGCAGCTTCAGTTAGAACAGTCAGTGTTCTGAGACGTGCAATTATCACTACATATGTGCAATTGTGCATTGGATGGTCTAGCCTGAAAAACAAGTTTTTTAATGCTATTTGAGCATAAGAAACAATTTATGAGACAGTTGTTGTCAGATTATATTGGTGATTTTAAATAAGATATTTAATAAGCTCGGTGAGCAGCTTTGAAGAATTTGATGTTTCCCCATTCAAAGAGATAGGAGATGTTCTTGCATGACTGAAATTGCGGCCAGAGAGGCATTTCAAACATGGCCGCTGAGTGAAATGACTTGCCTTAAAGGGAATTTGGTTCAGATCAGTTCCCACAAACCACACTCAACTCAGGGGCCGTTTACACTACACTGTTTTCAATTAAAATCAGAAAACTTATTTATGCATTCTGGCAGTTCATTTACACAACAACGCCATTTTGGGGACCTGAAAGCATCAACTTTTGAAAACTGGTTTCATATTGCAAGTGTTTGAAAATGATACTGTTATCATCTCTGTGTAAACTACAAAAATGTGAATTTGTAAAAAAGAATGGTGACATCACGCTCATGGGTATTATATGTTCAGTCTATGTGTAAGTGTCTTTACAATACGATACGCTCTTAAAAATAAAGGTGCTTCACGATGCCATAGAAGAACCCTTTTGTCTAAATGGTTACATAAAGAACCTTTAACATCTGAAAAACCTTTCTGTTTCACAAAAGGTTCTTTGTGGTGAAAGATGGTCCTTCAGATTATAAAGAACCATCTGTTTCTTACCTTTTTAAAGAATCTTTGACTGAATGGTTCTTTGTGGAACCAAAAATGGTTCTTCTATGGCATCGCTTGAAGAACCTTTTAAGCACCTTTATTTTTAAGAGTGTACAATGTGATACGATATACTTTATTGTCCCCTTAGGATAATTTTTTTCTTGGGCTTATGTTGCATATACAAATCACACACAAATAACTACATCACATATATCAGGGGAGCAGGACATTTAGACAGGTATATCAGGTGTCACACTGCACAACTGAAAAACCACTATTGCACAAGTATTTGCTTCATAAACCATAGAACCAATAATAAATAACAATAACCAGCAGTAAATAAGAATAAAAGTGACATCAACTACTGGCTTAGCATGCATGATACGGCATTTTTAGTCATTTTCACAGATACTCTGTACTTAAAACTTTTCAAAAACGCTAAGGAAAAACTTGTCTTTTTTTTATATATAGTTTGTGTAAATGTATCCTAAATCACCAACATCAGCTGCATCGGTCAACAGACTCACCTGTCACAGTACAGAAGGAGACCAGGGATGGAGAGGTAAAGTAAACAGAGCTTTATTGAACAGGTGCTGGGAGAGTGAGAGAGATGGAGAGCAAACGGGTTAGAGCAACAGTCTATGGAATGGAAGGGATCGGGCTCACGTGATAAAGGCTTCCTTGGTGGATCGGGCTGAAAAGGATAGCACAGAGACAGGAAGGTATCTGGATGGAGTTCAGGTTAAGTCAGTCAGGTAAGGAGTAGCGTAGTGAACTCAAGACCTGACGAAGTGTGACTGTAGTGGCTGTGCATTTAAACTAGTGCTGATGAGGTGGTGACAGGTGCGGCTGATCAGTACTCCGGTGATTGTGAACGGGTGTGTGAGATGATTGGGCCTGACGAGGCTGGACTCTCCCTGACATCACCACATGAAAAGCTTTTTATCAAAACAACCACGGATGAGTTCAGTACAACAGGCTGAATGCTTTTTCTTAGGATTTCAGTTTTTATATGAACAAAACATATTTTTGTGCAAACGTGGAAACAAGTGGTCAATTGAGAGCAGATGAGAAAGGGAAAAAAACACTTTAAACACTGTATAGAGACACTTCAACTGAAGACACTGCTGTTTTAACATGCTTCTGCTAAATAAACGCTGATAAGCAGTTCTTCACGAAACTGTAGCACTCAGGAGCTAAAAGTGTCAAAAAAGCTGCAGCTACTTCTGCTTTTTTGCATGCAAACGTGTGTGTGAGATAAAAGTGTGAAAAACAGAAGAAACTGACAGTGCATCGGAAAGTTTGCTTTTAATACAGAACAATAATATTCAAGATATATGGAGATTATAGAACAGATAGATTTTGTACTATGTTAAACTTTCAGATTCAGTCATTTTAAATCAGTTTAACAGTGTACAGACAGTACATCTCTCCGAAAGATCCTGCTGGAGAGCCAACTAGTGATCCAACATGGAAAAACAAGGCCTTAGATTAAATTAGGCCTAAATTAGGTATCACAGTCTGATCATGTTTTTGATTCAGATTTGATCTGATCATCATCACTAGAAGCTCCTGTGAAAACCGTTCATATTGTTCAGCGATTTGTGTGTTTGATCAGGAAATATCAACAGACTTTATTATCTGGCAGCTAAATTTCCTCACTGAACTCTGATTAAGTGTCTTTAAAGCGAGCCTCAAGTGAACTCACCTGCATAGTTGAGGAAGATGGTATTTCCGTTCTTCTGAATCGTCAATCCACCGCGATCATGAAGTCATCACTTTTCAGTACCAGAGATATTGTCCCATTCATTTTCTCAAAATCTCAAATAAAATATTTCAACCTTGAAACAGTACCCAAACAATACGAACATCGCAAAAAGAAATGTGCAGGAATCTGTAGACTACTTATAAGTAAACTACATATCCCATGACGCATATTCGCGTGTCTCGCGATAGTTTCACAACGAGATTTAATATTCATTGTTGAGGGCATAGAAAAGCTTTTGGCCGGCGGAAAAATGTGTTAACTTACATGTATGAATTAGATTATGAAGAATGATTTGTTGATCTTGTTTTCCCTTTAATACATACCTTCTGAAAGATTTGTTGATCTTGCTTTTGATCTTGTTCTTTAATACATACCTTCTGAAAGATATTTTTCAATTACTTTCAAAAAGTGGTAGGGACAATATCGACCCTGGTAAAAAGTGGTGGGTACATGTCCCACCCGTCCCACCTGCAAATTACGCCTAATATATATATACTGTAGGCCTATATATTGGCTCTTTTGGAAAAATGCATTAACCAAAAATAAAATAAATTGGCTCTTTGGTCAAAAAAGGTTCCCGACCCCTGCAATAACGAGTCCTGCTGAAGAGTCTCCTGGTCTTTGCTTCTGTTTCCAACAGTTGTAATGTGCTTCTGCTAAAATGCATGCTGATAATGTATAATACTATTTTAATATGTCCATTATCTCCTTAAATCTATAATTTCCTAAATGAGTTATCTGTAATATTAATGGAACTTAAAACATATAAATTGCAAATATGATATTACATTTTACCAGTGATTATTTATGCTTTCAGTTATGCAGCAAGATGTCTCTCCTAATGCAGATGACATTGCTTTAGCTCCCCCTTGGGACTGAATATGGAACACATTCCGTTTTAAATGGCCTTTAAGAGCTGATGTGGCAATTTCAACAATAACCATTTGCTTTTTCGAACATTTGTATATTAATTAAGAAACATCTTGATGTGTATCACTTGTTTTTATTTTTACAATATTATACCTACAATAAAATATTAATAAAGTCAGAAACTCCATTAGTTTACTGCTGATCTTCCTCGTGAATGTATTGAAGCTGTCGATGCAATTACAACCGTTGAGCAAACTGTTGTTAAAGCAATAGAGAAGGGGAGGGAGAAGAGCACAAGCCTTTAAAATATCCACAATATGTTCAAACATTTTGTCTTAAGGCTTCTACAGCTGAAGCAGATTTTTCAACAATCCATATGTTCATGCATCTGGATTCTGCGTTTAGTTACATTTATTCATTTAGCAGACACTGTTATCTAGAAAATAAATATACCAGGCCATTAAAAACTACTAGATAAAAATAATGAACTGGGGTATTTAGTGAATTTGCATTACAAAAAAATAAAAATAAATTAAAAACCCTGTTAAAAGGTGACAAACATCATCTCATCATGTCTGCGGGTGTTTCTGTTAAAGGCCTGCTGTTTAACGATTCTAGGAAGGTGTTGACCACTAGAGTGAAAAAAAAAAATTGATTGTTAAATGAGAAGCTGAGAAGAAAAAAACTGACAAAATTCGCTCGGGCACAAAAATAAATGTGTGAACATTTCTCATTTCTTCAGTTTATATTCCACTCTGCTCTAGTTTGATCTTTATCTCTCATCACGACTATTTTAACACATTTTTTCATACATGTCTGTTTAACTCCGTGATGCACAG
>NW_015658197.1:15126-21293 GCF_001515625.1 Sinocyclocheilus rhinocerous
AACGAGTCCTGCTGAAGAGTCTCCTGGTCTTTGCTTCTGTTTCCAACAGTTGTAATGTGCTTCTGCTAAAATGCATGCTGATAATGTATAATACTATTTTAATATGTCCATTATCTCCTTAAATCTATAATTTCCTAAATGAGTTATCTGTAATATTAATGGAACTTAAAACATATAAATTGCAAATATGATATTACATTTTACCAGTGATTATTTATGCTTTCAGTTATGCAGCAAGATGTCTCTCCTAATGCAGATGACATTGCTTTAGCTCCCCCTTGGGACTGAATATGGAACACATTCCGTTTTAAATGGCCTTTAAGAGCTGATGTGGCAATTTCAACAATAACCATTTGCTTTTTCGAACATTTGTATATTAATTAAGAAACATCTTGATGTGTATCACTTGTTTTTATTTTTACAATATTATACCTACAATAAAATATTAATAAAGTCAGAAACTCCATTAGTTTACTGCTGATCTTCCTCGTGAATGTATTGAAGCTGTCGATGCAATTACAACCGTTGAGCAAACTGTTGTTAAAGCAATAGAGAAGGGGAGGGAGAAGAGCACAAGCCTTTAAAATATCCACAATATGTTCAAACATTTTGTCTTAAGGCTTCTACAGCTGAAGCAGATTTTTCAACAATCCATATGTTCATGCATCTGGATTCTGCGTTTAGTTACATTTATTCATTTAGCAGACACTGTTATCTAGAAAATAAATATACCAGGCCATTAAAAACTACTAGATAAAAATAATGAACTGGGGTATTTAGTGAATTTGCATTACAAAAAAATAAAAATAAATTAAAAACCCTGTTAAAAGGTGACAAACATCATCTCATCATGTCTGCGGGTGTTTCTGTTAAAGGCCTGCTGTTTAACGATTCTAGGAAGGTGTTGACCACTAGAGTGAAAAAAAAAAATTGATTGTTAAATGAGAAGCTGAGAAGAAAAAAACTGACAAAATTCGCTCGGGCACAAAAATAAATGTGTGAACATTTCTCATTTCTTCAGTTTATATTCCACTCTGCTCTAGTTTGATCTTTATCTCTCATCACGACTATTTTAACACATTTTTGCATTCATGTCTGTTTAACTCCGTGATGCACAGATGTTTGGCCTGATCAAGTATCTCCATTGTCCTGCAGCTTGTAAAACTGTTGTTTGGTTTGGTTCAGTTACGTCCAATGGTTTTCTGCTCTCCACAAACCACAATGAATCTCCACAGAGCAACTAAACCACCGACACCAGCCGCATCAGTCTCTGAATCACCAAAAGAAACGATTTTCAGCAAGAGATCGAACAATCTGAATGCTTTACATGAACAAAACATGCATTTTGTGCAAATACAGAAGCAAGTGATCAGTTGAGATTACTTATGTTCATTTGTATTTCCGATCTATGACACACAACAAAACACCATTTCAGATAAAATTAGAAACATTAGAAGTGTTTTTAGTCTTTCTGTTCTTATAAACAAGTGTGATGTGAATTTGTTTGTTGTCTTTCAGAGAGTTCAAGAGGAGGATGAGGTGGTGTATTCAGGAGTCTCCATGAGACACTGTGATTCTGTTTAAGTGTTATTAACTTTCTTGAACCTAAATACTAAAAATATGGGTGCTTTTGTGCCATGCCTTTATTTTGTGTATGTTTGCATTGTTTTCAGATTCAGTCATGTTATAAAGTGTATCTAGACAGTCCTGTGTGTCTCTACTGATACAGATGAAACTGGTGGAGCACCTACTGGATGAACTTGTTATTGCACTAACATCTCTCTCCCACTGTGAAATTTTATAGTGATATGCAAGATATATCTTTGTGCTTTATGTCCCTTTTGTACTACATTTAAATAAACATGTAGATATTTATTCTTCAACCTCATTATTGGGTTCTGGGGCAAAATAACTTTAGGTTTTCAAACACCAACACATGATTTTGTTCTGCTGTCACTCAGCTCTGGCCTTTTGTTACTCGTTGATTTGGTTTCACATTAACATTGATGCATTTAGCAGTTGCTTTTTCCCAAAGTGACTTATATATCTTACATCATCTTTAATCTTGAAGATTAAATCAATGCATCTTGCATTTGCTTCATGATTGATCAAATATACTGCATCCTAAAATCATCAGAATCAATACCATTTTATTAAGTTATACAAAATAAATTCCTCTGCATCTGCATTTTTTTTATTCTATTATACATACAATTGTTCATTTAGCACACACTTTTAACAAGAAAATACCATAGAAACTATAGGCCTTTTATTGCAAAAATAAAAGAATATAAATAAGGATGATAAAGACAGAAACCTTTAGTGAATACGCATTCAAACCTTAAAAATTATTTTAAAAGGTGACAAAATTAACCTCATCATGTCTGCGGGTGTTTCTGCTGAAAACACACTGTTAATCAGTTCTAGGAAGATGTTGACCACTGGAGTGAAAAAAACCGATGAGTGTGAAACGAGAAGCTGAGAAGACAAAATTGAACACAGTCCCACGATCACAAAAATAAATGTGTGAACATTAGTAATTTCTTCAGTTTGTCTTCCACTTTGCTCTATAGTTTCATCTTTATCATGACTATTTTAGCATTTTATTTTCATTCATGTCTGTTGAAGCCCACGATCCACAGATGTTTGGCCTGATCAAGTATCTTCATTGTGTTCAGCTGTTACAATCATTGTTTGATCCAGTGGTTTTCCTCTTCCCACAAACCATAATCAAACTCCACAGACCGACTAAACCACAGACATCAGCTTCATCCGTCACTGAAGCACCACAGGAAAAGATTTTCAGAAAGAAATGAGTTCAGTACAACAATCTGAATCATTCACATCAACAAAGCATGTATTTTGTGTGAATATAGTAGATAGTGATCAATTGAGAGCAGATGAGAGAGAAGAACTGCGAGTGCAGAGACACTTTAACCTTTAAACACAATGTGATTTAATGCGCTTCTGCTAGAATAAATGCTGATAAACAGTGCTTTCAGAAACTGAAGCTCTCAGGAGCCAAAATGATCCTGATACTTCTGGGATTATACGTGTGAGACAGAGATGCAGTGTGAAAACCAGAGAAAAAAATTGACCAGTGCATTGGAAATATTGTTTTTAATACTAAACAATAGCATTCAGATCTGCTTTATATAACATAACCAAATCTTGTTGATATATCACATTCTTAAAAATTACAGGAGAGTACACAATAGAACACAAATAATGAGAGCTTGTACAGGATCAGGATCTACTCATCTGTGTTGACTGAAAGGATAAATTAATTCTGATGACTCAATATGACTCACTTCTGCAGTATTACTCTTTTGAACAATATTATATCAATTTTGAACCATTTACAGCTGATTTTTGACAGTTTATTGTCACTGTGTGAATGATTTAGACTAAAGGTCAAAAGGTCAAACATCACACACATACAGTTGATCATTATAGGATATCAAATTAATTATTCTAAATTACCAATCTTCATGTCAGAATGTTTTTTAATCTTCCTTGATGAGGAAATATCAACAGACTTGTTATATTGCAGCTCAGTTTCCTCACTGAACTCTGACTAAATGTCTATCATAGTGAAGGTTATTAAAATCCTCTGTTTTGAGATGGATATATAATATTTGGAGGATTTTCACAGTACTTGTATTATCATGGCTTTATGTTGTGTATTGTTTTCTCTCTTCTCTTCCGGTCCATGATCACCTCTGCTGGTGGATGTTGTAACTACATTATCTGGAGACGCAGGGCATCTTCCTTCTTTGAAGGCCATACAAACAAATATGTGTAGTTTGATGAAAGAAATGTATTTTCAAGCAACGTATGAAATTGGAAATATTTCATTACTTTATACTTTATTTAAGATTATCAGCGCAAACAACAGATTCTCACCATTCTTTTCCTTCATCATTGATTTCTCCCTCACTTCATCTGTGACAGCAGCACCTAGAACCAGAGAAATACAAAGACATCCATTAGCTCAAGTGTGTTCATGTGAACAACAGAGTTCAAAATGACTACAGAAACATCATTCAAACGCTGTTTTATCAGTTCAAAACAAAGACAGTTTGCTGTGTTTCCGAGGAGAAGAATCTAATATACATTTCTGTGTTATTTACAGAGTGCTGATAGAAATAAAAGCTGAATGAAATACTCATTGAGGTGAATCAGCAACTTTAATCATTTTTAATCTTTAATAATAGATTAAAAAAAAAAAAGAAATGATCTACAGAACAAACTCTGAATGGAGTTTGAACATTAAGCAGTTTGATCTGAATTACCTGCAGAAAAAATCTGAATCTATGAGGAAGAATGTGATCATTATTACATTGACTGGAGTGACTCACCTCTGATAATAACAATGAATGTCCAGTTTGTATTCCTTTTACTGCTGCGGATCTTCAGTTTATAATGTCCAGTATGTTCAGCTGTAGAGTTCCTGATGATCAGATCTCCAGTCTGATTGTTCAGCTCCAGACTGTCTCTGAATCTCCCATCAGGACCATCATATGTCTCTTCGGTCCCTCCTTTTGAACATTAAGCAGTTTGATCTGAATTACCTGCAGAAAAAATCTGAATCTATGAGGAAGAATGTGATCATTATTACATTGACTGGAGTGACTCACCTCTGATAATAACAATGAATGTCCAGTTTGTATTCCTTTTACTGCTGCGGATCTTCAGTTTATAATGTCCAGTATGTTCAGCTGTAGAGTTCCTGATGATCAGATCTCCAGTCTGATTGTTCAGCTCCAGACTGTCTCTGAATCTCCCATCAGGACCATCATATGTCTCTTCGGTCCCTCCTTTGATTTCAGCTATGAGAGTTTCTTCATCTCCAAACAGCCACCGTATCTCATCACCTGTCTGTATTTCAGTAGCAGGGTTTAGAGGGACATGACCTCCCTCCATCACTTCTATTATGATATCTTCATGTGTCAGAACAGAGCATTGAAAGATAAAAATACACAGATGCTATTGGATCAAGTACTGTTTGTGTGCATGTGAACAACAGTGTTTGAAATTTCTACTACAGATCATACATATGCTGTTTTATCAGTGATGATCTTTACACTGCTGTGTGAAACATTTGTGCAAATGTAAGACCCAAAATGATGTCCCCATGAAACCAAACGTCAGGAACTCTCACAAAACAGATGCCATGCAACAAAACAATAAAACTAATCTGGAGGAAAGATAAAAAATTAAAATAAAAACGGCAGATGACACCATCTTGCCGAAACTTCTGTCCTTGCTCATTTTTGACCTCCTTCTCCCCTCTCACTCTTCTCCCCCAACAGGCTTCACTGAAAGTTCACTAAGAATATCTAAGCAGCACATATCAAGTGTCTTGTGAATCTGTTGCTTTTTCCTTCATGTTTAGCATTATTCTAAAGGTCTCTGTGCGATTGGTAAATTGGTCTCAATTTCACAGCAGTCACTTACATTATGAGAAAGATTGAAATCTTTTGGAGAATTTTGTTCTGCTGAGGAGGGGGTGTGTCTCCCTCAGGGACAGCGAGAATGTTTTCCTTTCTCTGGCCAGGTGTGACCCTGGGTCACGAGATCCTAACAGATCCTTTTTTGTTTTTACAACTGATTTGAAGATTTCCTTGTTTCTGGTCTGGATATAAGCGAAGTGGCATTATAGTTATTGGGATTCTGTAACCAGAAAAACCCCAAATGCATGCGTGTGAGAGTCTCTGGAGCTCTGCACTAGAACTCACATACTGCTGTGTGTGTTTCTTTGCTGTCAGGTATGCATTTATTTTTATTTTTCAAAAGTGTAATTGTGTTAAACACATTGTGCTCATAGAACACACTTTATAGTTGTTTGTGCTACTACATGTGCACATAGACTAGTCAAGTTTATTATTTAAAAACGCATGTTTGCTTTGCTGCAAGTGTTGTTTGAAATACTTAGTTAAAGTGACAGGACTAATCTGTGTTCCCAACATAACCAAACTGTGGGAGCCAGAATTCTTGCTGGTTGGTAGGGGATCAAATACTTATTTCACTCACTGAAATGCAAATCAATTTCTAACCTTTATATTATGTGTTTTTTCTGGATTATTTGGTTGATATTCTGTCTCTATCCGTTAAAATAAACCTACCATAAAAATTACAGACCCTTAATTTCTTTGTAAGTGGGC
>NW_015658197.1:25939-26452 GCF_001515625.1 Sinocyclocheilus rhinocerous
GCTAGGTCAGTCCATGACCTTAATGTGCTTCTTCTTGAGCCACTCCTTTGTTGCCTTTTTTAAAAGGGGATCAAATACTTATTTCACTCACTGAAATGCAAATCAATTTCTAACCTTTATATTATGTGTTTTTTCTGGATTATTTGGTTGATATTCTGTCTCTATCCGTTAAAATAAACCTACCATAAAAATTACAGACCCTTCATTTCTTTGTAAGTGGGCAAACTTACTAAATCAGCAGGGGATCAAATAAATATTTCCCCCACTATATAAATCAAATTACATCGCTGAGAAAATGGATGCATGTCCTCTTTTTGGACCTACAAAATGCATCCGGCCGGGATTTCTTAATTGCCAAAAATGTCCGGGATTCGGCTGTTTTCCTAATCCCGCTCCCACTGAATCTCTGACCATTGCCGCCTGCTCCCGCAACATTTTTCGCTCCTTTTTCTTTTTTGTGTCCACTCCTTTAAATGTTTTAATATTGTATATACACTGAACAAAATTATAAAC
>NW_015658198.1:0-222 GCF_001515625.1 Sinocyclocheilus rhinocerous
GCCAATAGGGTTGACAGGAGAATCTGGTGGCTAACCGTATCAAAAGCAGCGGACAGATCCAGCATGATCAGTATAGAAGATTTGGAAGCCGCTCTTGCCAGTCTTAGGGCTTCAACAACTGAGAGCAAGGCAGTCGCATTCGAATGTCCACTCCTGAAGCCAGATTGGTTGCTGTCGAAGAGGTTGTTCTGTGTGAGAAAGGCAGAGACTTGGTTGAACACA
>NW_015658198.1:401-504 GCF_001515625.1 Sinocyclocheilus rhinocerous
GGGATGTGTTAACGATGTGAGTGAGTGCAGGTAGTGCAGGTACAGAAATGGCTTGAGATGGAAGGAGATGAGATGGAATAGGATCAAGCGGACAAGTAGTAGG
>NW_015658199.1:0-524 GCF_001515625.1 Sinocyclocheilus rhinocerous
ATATCTATATTTTCCTTTGTCATTACTTGTTTAGCTAATTGGTCTACTTCCTCATTCCCCGCCACTTCTGTATGTGCCGGAACCCACAAGAATTGAACCATCCTATTTATCTGCTGCAACATATATAATAACTGAAGGATCTCCAAAACAATATCTTGTCTAGTTTCAGACTGTTGAGCTTCCAGGCATAATAAAGCTGAACTTGAATCTGAACATACTAATGTTTTATTTATCCCCATTTCATATATTTTATTCATTGCTATCAAAATTGCTAGCAACTCTCCTGTAAATACTGACACATGATTTGATATTCTTTTCCCTCCTGACACTTTCAACCTTGGAATAACATACGCTACTCCCACCTGACCATTCTGTGGATTCTTAGATGCATCTGTAAAAACTTGAACATACTGTTCATAATTAATCCCAATATATTGTTTTCTCAATTCTGCCTCTAGTAACTCCTGCTCTTTATCTTATCTTGCTTCCAATAAGAATAAATCAATTTTTGGTTGTGGTAAAAT
>NW_015658200.1:0-2070 GCF_001515625.1 Sinocyclocheilus rhinocerous
GCATTGTCCACTGAAAGCTGATTGACAAACCTGATGTTTGTAGAGCTCAGCGACGCCCCCTGCCTGCCATTACCCGCTCGTGACGCCGCTGCTCCGCCACCTGCTGCTCTTCAACAGGGTGAGTGAGTGCTATGGGATGATATTAGGCTCAAAATGATTAATAGATGCACGCACAATTATCCATGTACTGCATAAATTTTATACATGTATCTTACTAACCACAAACAAATACCTTTCAATTTGAGTCTGTGGAATTCAGGATTAAATGATTGTGCAGTGATTTTTACAAATACAGACATGTTTGCGAATAAAAATGTTTTGTTCTGCATTAATATATCATAAATTGCTAATGCAAAAAGGAATCTATGCATATGTGGATCAGGTGACACGCGTGCATTAATTGATGTCTAGTACGAGTCGATCTTGTTTGGTTCATTTGGATTTTGAGACTTCATTTTCGCAGTTTACAGCATTTCACGTCCCCCACACACACAACTACCAACGAACAAGGCCCAGTGCAATTCATTAACGTGTACACGATTTGAAAAAATCGCAAATGTGCGTCACTACACTAAAACAAATGCTTTTCAACCGGTGTCTGCAGAGTTAAGTAAGAATTACATGTGCAGCATTTTGTTCGAATAGAGACATATTTGTGAATACAAATGTTATAGTTTGTATTAAAGTATCATGATTTGTGCATGTAGCGATAAAAATGTGCATTTGTGGATCAGGCGGCGGTCGTGCATTCATTCACGTCTCTTCTGAGTCGATTCTATTCGATTCATTTGAATTTTGAGACTTTCGTTCCGCCCTTTTAGCCTTGACCAATCCACACACACACAGCTCGCGATCCACGCGCAGCTGAGACACAGAACATCAGCGACCACTAGATGGCACTAGCCCCACTCACATGTGCGCATTCCATTGAGTACGGTTTTATGAATGTTACATTGTGTTTTCTTTGTTTCTTTTTGGTTTGGCTATTCTCCTCTACCGTAGAAATATAATAAAGATGTTTTATTGAACTTGTTCTAATTTAACTTGTCTTAAGACACAGAATAGCTTATATTAATTTTGCCAAACAAGAACTTTGTGACGGTACCTTGTTTTTTTCTTTCTTTCTGTAATTCAACGGCACATTGTCAGTTATTCATTCCTTGTAATATTATTATTATTATATGATTTTTGGTATAGTGCCCAAACAAAATCTCACAGGAACCACAATTTTTGTGATATCAACTTCAAATTCGGAGCATAACTTTGTTAGACATATGACTTAGATTTTTATAGCAATTTTAGAGTGCAACATATTTTATAAAATATTTATTTTATATAAAATAAAATAAAATTTGTATTCTACATTATCTTTACTTTAAACTTAAACTTCTATAACTTTTTTATACTTTCTTTTTTTTAAATGCATTCACTTCAGCAATAATCTGCTATGTGTCTTCTTTAAAAGTCTTCCGAAATGTTCAGGAATTACAACCATGTTGTAACAAGCACTGATAAACAAGTGTTCTGTTTTCAGTTAATTTATCCCCCAAAGGGGCGACGTATCCTGGGGGATACAAACATTAAAATCAAAAATAAGAGTCAAGATTTTTTTTTAAATCATGAAATTGTATTATTTGAGTCCCAATAAGGTGAAAAATAGCAATAAATTATATTTCTGAGGTCTCTTTATGGTTTTGCCCTTTTTAGGGTTAATGTATCATGCCGCTCTACTGTGGGCTAGTGTTGTAATCACTAACTAAAACTATTAAAAAATGTTTTTGTTAAATTAAATAAAGCTAAAATAAAATATAAATATTCAAGGAAAAAGTTTTTTAAAAGGGTCCTATTATGCTCTTTTACAAAGTCTTGATTTTGTTTTGGGGGTGTACTAGAACATGCTCTCATGCTTGGTGGTTCGAAAAACGCATTATTTTTCACATAATTTACATTATTGCAATACCTCTCTCCCCATCCTGGCACAAACAGCTCGATTAGTTCCGGCTTTGATGAACTTCTTCATCGTCTCGTCTGATGCACTCAACCAAGCGTTCTAACCACAACCTCGCCCCT
>NW_015658200.1:2080-4281 GCF_001515625.1 Sinocyclocheilus rhinocerous
ACGCTGTAAATTCTGTTTACTTACGCAGTACATTGCGGGTTTTAATCTAAAGCGTTACCAGTTTTTGTTTACATAATATATGTGTGCATACTGTGTATATTTATTATGTATGCATAAATACACACACATACAGCATATATTTTGAAAATATTTACATGTATATATTTATATTGATATAATTTATATCATATATAAATATAATTAATATATAAATGTAACATATTTTTCTTAAATATATACATGCATGTGTTTGTATTTATATATACTGTACATAATAAATATACACAATACACACACATATACTATGTAAACAAAAACTTTTATTTTGGATGCGATTAATCGCGATTAATCGTTTGACAGCACTAAAATAGATAGATAGATAGATAGATGGAGAACTATTGATTACCATTGGAAATCAAGTAGCCTACAACAGAAACAAGCTGACTCACAGATTCAGAGATGTGACAGAGTTCTCCTGTATTTAATCAGCAGTAACTGTGTCCATCAGCGAGTCGTCTGGTAAACAAGCGTCTCCTGTGCGGTGTTTGATTGACAGGTGTGGATGCCGCAGGTGAGGAGTGAGTCGTATCTGCTGGTTTGTGCCGAGGGGACTGAGCTGCAGCTGTGGGAGCGACACTGCAGCGCTGATCTTTGCTGAAGAACACTAGATAGTCAACAGCAGACGCTTCAGTGAAGCTGCGTGGACTGTGATCTACTCTATTGTGCAGTCGTGTGATCTCTTCTTCTCTGTTCTTCAGTTCCAGTCTATAAAGCCTTTTCAGCATTAGTTGCATTACAGCATTTACAACCGGTTCAGCTCCATATTCTGATTGCACTCATATTCTGAATATGATGTTTATATGCACAAATGTGGTTGTTTTAGGTCTACTGATCTACACGTGTAGATTTACGGTAAATTTCTTACCGTAAATATATCAGAACTTAATTTTTGATTAGTAATATGCATTGCTAAGAACTTCATTTGAACAACTTTAAAGATGATTTTCTCAATATTTAGACTTTTTGCACCCTCAGATTCCAGATTTTCAAATAGTTGTATCTCAGCCAAATATTGTCCGATCCTAACAAACCATACATCAATGGAAAGATTATTTATTCTGCTTTCAGATGAAGAGGTCAAAATTTCCCCTTATGACTGGCTTTGATTGGTCAGATTGTGGTGTTTAATATGTGACTCCATACTAATCTGAATATTGCCAAATTCTGATTGATTAATATTGATGTGCATGGCTGTAAATGAAAAACCGTTTGCCTTACGTGATTCAGAATCTGAACTGTCTGATCTGTCAGTGTCGTTGGTTTGTAGTTTGTTGGGTTCATTTTGCTGTCCTGCTTTTACCTGCTGTTTATGGGAATCTGCGATGAGAATCATGTAGTTTTTTTCACAAGTGTTTGTGTTCAAACTATCATATACTACATCATTATTTGCCAGAGATATATTTTGTACAAAAAAATGAAGTTGTTTTAACATTAAAAACTATTTAAGAGTGAGTAACTTAGAAATAAAGTAAGTTGGCTTATTTATTTAACACAGAGTGAATTCAAATTATTTGTCTTGGGAAGATGTGTCCTTTGATGTGACTTTGCTCTGGGAGGAGTGTGGCTTTTGTACCCTTAAAAGAGTGGGTGTGGCTTCTGTCCTCTAAAAAGAGTGGGTGTGGCTTGTATATGGTGGGCGTGGCTTATGTCCTCTGTATGGAGTGGGTGTGGCTTCTGTCCTCTAAATAGAGTGGGTGTGGCTTCTCTTCTATGTATGGAGTGGGTGTGTTTTTTGTACTCTGGATAGAGTGGGTGTGGCTTCTGTACTCTGAAATGAGTGGGTGTGGCTTCTGTCATCTGCATGGAGTGGGTGTGGCTTTTGTCCTCCAAATTGTGTGGGTGTGGCTTCTGTCCTCTAAATAGAGTGGGTGTGGCTTCTCTTCTATGTATGGAGTGGGTGTGGTTTTTGTACTCTGGATAGAGTGGGTGTGGCTTCTGTCCTCTGAAATGAGTGGGTGTGGCTTCTGTCCTTTGTATGGAGTGGGTGTAGCTTATGTCCTCTGTATGTGGTGAGCGTGGCTTCTGTCCTCTGTATGGAGTTGATGTGGTTTTTGTCCTCTGGGTAGAGTGGGTGTGGCTTCTGTCCTCTTTATGGAGTGGGTGTGGCTTCTGTCCTCTGGATAGAGTGGGTGTGGCTTCAC
>NW_015658200.1:4445-26504 GCF_001515625.1 Sinocyclocheilus rhinocerous
GAGTGGGTGTGGCTTTTGTCCTCCAAATTGTGTGGGTGTGGCTTCTGTCCTCTAAATAGAGTGGGTGTGGCTTCTCTTCTATGTATGGAGTGGGGGTGGTTTTTGTACTCTGGATAGAGTGGGTGTGGCTTCTGTACTCTGAAATGAGTGGGTGTGGCTTCTGTCATCTGCATGGAGTGGGTGTGGCTTTTGTCCTCCAAATTGTGTGGGTGTGGCTTCTGTCCTCTAAATAGAGTGGGTGTGGCTTATCTTCTATGTATGGAGTGGGTGTGTTTTTTGTACTCTGGATAGAGTGGGTGTGGCTTCTGTACTCTGAAATGAGTGGGTGTGGCTTCTGTCCTCTGTATGGGGTGGGGGTAGCTTTTGTCCTCTATATGTGGTGAGCGTGGCTTCTGTCCTCTGTATGGAGTTGATGTGGTTTTTGTCTTCTGGGTAGAGTGGGTGTGGCTTCTGTCCTCTGTATGGAGTGGGTGTAGCTTATGTCCTCTATATGTGGTGAGCGTGGCTTCTGTCCTCTGTATGGAGTTGATGTGGTTTTTGTCTTCTGGGTAGAGTGGGTGTGGCTTTTGTCCTCCAAATTGTGTGGGTGTGGCTTCTGTCCTCTAAATAGAGTGGGTGTGGCTTCTCTTCTATGTATGGAATGGGTGTGGTATTTGTACTCTGGATAGAGTGGGTGTGGCTTCTGTACTCTGAAATGAGTGGGTGTGGCTTCTGTCATCTGCATGGAGTGGGTGTGGCTTTTGTCCTCCAAATTGTGTGGGTGTGGCTTCTGTCCTCTAAATAGAGTGGGTGTGGCTTCTCTTCTATGTATGGAGTGGGTGTGGTTTTTGTACGCTGGATAGAGTGGGTGTGGCTTCTCTACTCTGAAATAAGTGGGTGTGACTTCTGTCCTCTGTATGAGTGGGTGTGGCTTCTGTCTCTTGTGATGATCAGCTGTCAGTTTCAGGTTGAGGTTCTAATGCTGAACGCAGTGACCTGTGTGGTTTTGACTTGGACGGCTACAGAAACATCATCCTGAGTGAGTTTGTTTTGTTCCTCTGCTGTTTTATGAGAACACATGACATACAGACATGACATGTTGTGTTCAGTATCATCATCTGTCATTGTGTTCGATGCATTACTCCCCCTAATGGTGAATCCCAAGCCATGGATGTGTTTGACTGAGTGCTGTTCTGACTGCGGAGATTAAAGCCCTTTGTATCCTTTGTCAGCCTAAATAAAATCTTCAAGAAAATAAGTTAATATTTCAATAATTTATATATACACTCACATGTTCACAGTTAAATAGTCACACTGATTAGCAAAAAACATTTAATCCTTTTTATTGAGTGTATTATTTTGAGTGTTTTTATCTTAAAATTATGCATTATTGATGATTTTATTAATTATTAGCTTTTCATCAGCACGTGAAACCCAGTTTGGGAAAATATGCTTTAAAGAAATAATTAATTCTAAACACAGAATTATGTCATCATATACCTTAATGGAATGTGATATTCTGTGGAATATTTTATATTTTATATTTTATATTAATTATTAATATAAATATTCATATTTTATTTAATATTTAATTTTCATGTTCTCATTTATTAAAATGAAAAACATATATATATTTTTTAAAAATTAAATTTATTTTCTGTAACAATCCTGTGTCTTTTGTGACTTGTACAGTATATTTCTGTATTCTAATACTGAATTATTTATAATGGCTCTTCTTTTGAGGCCATAAATGGCCTTGAAAGTGTCTTAAAATGTTTTACAAAACTGTTATATAGCTGCTCACATCAAATAATTGTATATAAAAATTTGTAATATGATACACTGTTCAGAATTAAGCTGAATGAGTGGTATTCGGTATGTTGAGAAATAAAGATTTATTTGGATTTTTAATCATGGAAAACAGTTGAACAGAATACAGTGAACAGAATATTGCCTACTTTAGAAAAGTAGTATGTGAAATAGCACGCATTATGCAAAGATATATATTCAGAACAGAAGATTGTTACATTGTTGTCATCTATGCTGCATGTTTTATTCCTCAACTGCCAAAATAATGACGATAATGTTGCGTGTTTAATGCAGTCCCATACAGGGATTCTACTGGTCTTAGTTAAAGTCTTAATTCACCCTTCCACAAATAAAAGCATTAAAAAATTCTTAAATCAGAGAAGAAAGTCTTAAATTTATAAAGTCGTGGCATTAAATGTTGCACGCACTGCAAATAAAATGAATCTCTTCCTTAGTATTTTTGTTTGTTTTCCAGTATCTAAACATCCTTAAATCTAGACACATTTACTGGAGATGCAGAATGAAGATATGAACCCCTGTCATGTGAGTATACTGTGCATAGTATGCATGCAGTGTGCTAGTATGCACCAAGGCCATAACCATGTCTTGAACATTGGGGGGGACCAACTTTCATATATATATATATATATATATATGCGTGCAGATTTTATTGACACACACACACACATCACTCGCACACAGAGGTCCTATCGCGTGGCGATTGTTGTGAACACTTCCCCACGACTTTTATTATAATAAAATAGTTTCCATACTGAATCGCTATATTTTAGCGTAGGTAACAGATGCAGGTAATTCACACACGCACATTTCATCATCATCATCATCATCTCTCGCTCTCAAAATCCCATATTTAAGAAAAAAAGTATAGCTGCATATATGCATATAGCTGTTGGTTATTTAACATTTCTACCATAAAACTGTAAAATAACATGAAATGATTTGCACTGTAAAAAATGATTGTGATTTTAATGGTAAAACAAAATTGTGAAAATGCTACAGTAAAAACCTGTTAAATGGTTAACGGTAAGTTCCCCTACTATATACGGTGAAAAGATGTAATAGACATTTCATGTAATTTTACGGTAAAATACCGTTTTTGGAAGTGAAAAAGAATACAGTGAAAACCCGTAAAATTGACGTTCCCATGCATTGCATTTCAAATTTGATGTTTTTTCTTTTAAATAACTATGTTTCTTCTTAGATTTTTCTTATCAGTTATGTTTATTAGGGTTGTATGTTACATCTAATGTTGTTAAATTAATGTTTATTGCATATTTCAGTTTCATGTGTGTCACCGTGATGGTGTTTAGTGTTTGTGTGAAAGACTCTGTGCACCTTCTATATATATCTATGTCAGAGAGATGTTGAAAAATTCACAGTAAACACGAAGCAAGATTGAAAGCAAACTTTTTTTCCTAGTGATGGTGAAGGAGTTAGTGATGAATTAGTGTGGCTTTCTGATCGCTTGTGTTTGAAAAAGGAAGTCAAGACACTTCCTGTTAGATTTGTGTGTGTTACAGAGTGTGTTGTGTTTTGCAAAAAAGTGTTTTATGAAATTGAAAACTGAATCAAAGGCTGAGAATTAGTGTATGTTTTGTAGATTTGGTGTGTGCTTCTGCTGTTTGAGTGTCAGCTTTCAGAAACTGTGCGACAAGGAAAGATTTTATGTGTAAGCAGATGAAAAAAACTGTAAATGTAAATTTGTGACCCCGGGCCACAAAACCAGTCATTGCGGTAATTTTTTTTAAATTGAGATGTATGCATCATCTGAAAGCTGAATAAATAATCTTTCCATTGATGTATGGTTTGTTAGGATCGGACAATATTTGGCTGAGATGCAACTATTTGAAAATCTGGAATCTGAGGGTGCAAAAAAATCTAAATATTGAGAAAATCATCTTTAAAGTTGTTCAAATGAAGTTCTTAGCAATGCATATTACTAATCAAAAATTAAGTTTTGATATATTTACGGTAGGAAATTTACAAAATATCTTCATGGAACATGATCTTAATATCTTAATGATTTATGGCATAAAAGAAAAATGTATAATTTTGACCCATACAATGTATTGTTGGCTATTGCTACAAATATACCCCAGCGACTTAAGACTGCTTTTGTGCCCCAGGCTCACATTTAAGTTAAATCTCGTAAGTAAAACCTAAAATGTTGCTACCGTATTTTTTACGGTATAATTCTGGCAACCACAGCTGCCAGTTTTTTACCGTAAACTTGATGTAATTTTTGTTACAGTGTAACAGAGCTGGTATGCACACACACTAAAGGTGCTTCACATGTAGAGTCCTGCGGCGGGGTACAGCATGAAGGGGGCGATGCTGTGCTGCGCGGGGCTCTCCAGCATGTGTTTGCGGTAATAACGGCGCAGTGCCGGGCTGCTCGGGTGCTGCTGTCTGACGTGGAGGAAGTATTCGTCCGGCCGGTTGGAGGTGAAGCCGCAGTCCTCGCACACGAAGATCTTGGAGCGCCGCTGGCGGTACGCATACTGCTGCCGCACGCCGTGGATCTTCCGCAGGTGAGACTCCAGAGAGCAGCGCTGCGTGAAGGCTTTCTCACACAGATCACACCGGTACGGACGGATGCCTGTGTGCAGAGAGAGAGACACTCAAGAGACTCAAAACCTGTTTATGGGAATCAGGGTTAGTGCAGTTAACCTTCATCCCTCTCTTGCGTTTTGTAACAAATCTTTCCCTCGTGGGTCAAAATGACCCGAAGGCCTAAAATGAAACTTTTTGTTTTTTGGTCCAGAAAACTTATATTGATCCATTTATGTTATAATATTTATGTAGGTTTTTTATCTTATTTAATTTTTATTTACCTTGTTTCCCCGCCAGCGTTTTTGCTGATTTTCACTAAAATCTCACGGCCCCCAGAATATTTTGTTATATGAATATCTGAACATGCAATACAGCAAAATAAAGAACTCAGAAAATAAAAAAATCAGTTTTATTCTAGCTTCAAGCATTGTTTTTTTTATCAACACTTGAATGTAGGTAGGTTTCATAAAAAAAGCAACATTTAGAGCAAAAAGCTGAGAAAATCATTTTTATCAAACACTACATCTGGATCATATTCAGTAATATTTTCAAAGCAAAGCTGCAGTAGATGGCTTCCATCAGCGCTCCCAAAGCTTCACAGGCCTTTAACACTTTCTGGATTGAGTCAAAGTCTGAGAATTAGCGTATGGTTTTGCAGATGTGGTGTGTGCTTCTGCTGTTTGAGTGTCATCTTTCAGAAACTGTGTGACGAGGAAAGTTTTAGTGTGTACGCAGCTGAAATGAGAATGTTTAGGTGTGAGTCTGAGTGACGTGATCTCACCGGTGTGTGTTCTCATGTGTCTCTTCAGGTCGAAGGTGTCGTTGAAGCCTTTCCCGCAGAACCTGCAGGGGTGTCTCTTGATCATACTGTGGCACTTGAGGTGACGCGTCAGCATGCGCTGCAGAGGAAACTCTTTATGACACGCAGAGCACAGGAACTCCGGCGAGCCGCTGGATTCACGCGCCTGGAAGCAGAGCGAGACACACATGAGCTGCCTGAGCACGCAGGTCCAAACCCTGAGGATCTGCAGGTGCTTCACCTTGTTGAGCGGCGCTGAGGCCAGTGCTGGAGGAGGACGAGAACTGTGTGACGGCTGAACCCTCTCCATCCCATAATCCTCCCTGTGACGCTCCAGAGCAGCTGTGTGTTTGTGGACGGCATGAGCGCGCTCAGACACTGACTCCAGACCAGCGCTGGGACTCTGAACAGATGCTGAAACACACACATTACACACTTACACACTGTCATTTGTTTTCCCTAAATTAATATATATATGTATATATACTGTATATATATTGTATGTATATATACTGTATATAAAAATATATATACAACCATGTACAAAGTAAAAAATTTCCAGAACCCCAAAAAATTAACTAATATAGTACAAACAAACAAATAAATAAATAATAATAATAATAGTAATTTGTTTTGTTTTTTATTTTATAATAAACCAGTATAGTATATTTTTGTTTGTTTTATAATAATAAATAATAATGTAAATAATAATTATTATTATTTTCGTTCTTTATTTTATAATAATAAAAATAAAATAATAAAAAAATAAAAGCTAATAGCGTATTATTAATAAACAGAAGAACTTACTGAAATCATGCATTTGATCGATCAGTGTTTCAACCACAGAAAGATCATATCAATAACAACATCACAGTTACCTTAAGAAAGACATAGTCAATACATGCACTATATTACATATTCATGCTATTTTACTGAACTTGTTCTTTGATGTTGTTAAAATAGAAGGTTGCGCTTTATTTTAAGGTGTCTTTGTACCAGTGTAATGAGTAATATTAATTTACTATATGGTTAGGGTTAGACTTAGTTTTACTTATGCATACTTAATTGTAATTATAATAGTAAGTACATGTGTAACAAGGACACCTTAGATCAAAGTGTTACCAAATAGAATAATTGTTTTAATTATAAAATACTTCTTATATAATTAAAATGCTCTTAGACTTATGTTATGTTTTTAGTATGTAATACTTTTGATGTGCAGTTTAAATGTTTGTTCAGATCAGAGGTTTTCCTCGCTGTACCTGATTGCCTTTATGTCCGAATGAATCAAAGTGAATCGAATCGCAAGCAAGTGAATCAGAATCTCCGTTCTCACTGGACTGGCTTCAGACGCAGTCGTCGTTTGCGTTGCGCAGGAGAAGTGCGCTCAGGTTTTGGAGATGTTCTGATGGGTTTGGTTACCTGTGTTTGGACTGGAGCAGGGCTCCGGCTCTTTCCACTGCCATCCAGCGCAGGCCGACTGCTTTCTCTTGACCAGGAACGAGCGAGGCATCTCCAGACTGCTTTATGGCTCAGTGTCTAGAGAGTCAATCTGAGAGCGGGTGATTTCCATATCTCTGGAGAGAGGAGGACACACCTGTGCTTTAACTGCTGCTCCGCTGGTTTGCATGCCAGGTCGAGAGAATCTGGTCTCCTCATTTAACTGGACCTGCCATGCAAATGGTCCTCCGGGGCTGAAGGGCACAGCATTCACAGCCGCACTGCTAGGAAAATGTTGCTTTTATTTCACTTTCCAGTTGATTGTCTGTCGGGTTTATGTCACCTAAACTGGGACAAAAGCAATTCAAATCGGCTGCTTTACTGTTGACTTTATCTGTTAACCTCCCGGTTTGAAGGTTTCTCTATAGTCCTAACAGGTGTGCTTTTCTTCTTCAGCTTCGCCATCAGTTATCTGTCAGTGCTTTAATGCGCCGAGTGCGTCTGTGACAAAAACCGTGCAAAGAAGCGTTCAAACCTAAAACCGACATTTCTCCTTTACTTTAAGCTGATGCGCTGCAATGACGGCAACTAAAGCTGAAATGGAATTAATAAAAACTATGTAGGCATTAAAAAACGAACTGAAATGAGTTGACGTTGAAGCACTAAAGTTGCACTGAACTGGAAAATAAGCCTAAAGCTGAAAAAAAAATAATGATAATAAAAAAAAAAAAGACAAAAACTCACAACAAAATGAATTTTAAAAATAACTAACGTTAAAATAAAAACAGAGCATTTTAAAATAATGCTAAAATCTGTAATCGCATCTCAGTGATATTGAAAAAGTGTTAATTGAAATGAATGTTAACTCTGAAATCAAAATATAAAACAATTTAAGCATTTTATTTCAGCTATTTGCCGAGGCAACATCTCTTATTTTCATCTAGTTTAAATTGAAGTGAAATTAAAACTGAAATATAGACATTTAATGAGTTTAAGTTGAATGACTAAAATAACTAACTAGAAAAAAGTGACCCTGGAGCACAAAAGCAGTGTTAAGTCGCTGGGGGATATTTGTAGCAATAGCCAACAATACATTGTATGGGTCAAAATTATAAATTTTTCTTTTATGCCAAAAATCATTAGGATATTAAGTAAAGATCATGTTCCATGAAGATATTTTGTAAATCTCCTACCATAAATATATCAAAACTTAATGTTTGATTAGTAATATGCATTGCTAAGAACTTCATTTGGACAACTTTAAAGATGATTTTCTCAATATTTAGATTTTTTTGCACCCTCAGATTCCAGATTTTCAAATAGTTGCATCTCTGCCAAATATTGTCCTATCATAACAAACCATACATCAATGGAGAGCGCATTTATTTTTAGAAATCTCAATTTCATAAAATGGACCCTTATGACTGGTTTTGTGCTCCAGGGTCACATATGTTCGGATAGTAATATTAAAAATAACAACAACGACAATAATTTATTTGCACTCATTTACACTGAATAAATAAACTGAAATAAAAACATATATAGACGTTCTAAAAAGCTAGCTGAAATAGGTTCAAGGTGAAGCACTAAAATAACTAACTGGAAACAAATTTTAATCAAAAACTGACATTTAAAAAATAATAAAATTGTAATATTAAAAATAATAAAAATGACAAAGCACAACAAAATTAATGCACATTTAATATTAAAATATAAAAAATAAAACATAGGGATAAAAACAGAGATGCTAAAATAACGCTGCATTGCAGCAGCAGATGCATTGTGCCATTATTTATGAGGTTTACGCAGAAGGCTGATGTGATGTGTTACTAGCACAAACGCAATGCACGTAATCCTTGCTGTGTTCATGTTGTGCTGCTGAAGGACGCACAGGTACACTAGATACCGTCATCCACACACTCGCTCTAACTGTATGCAAATGTGTCGCGAGAGAGCATGCGCCGAGCTCTCTGAGCCGAACCGTACACACGTCAAACAGTCCACGCCGCCAATGCACACTCATTTGCATGTTCCTCTGAGCGCTGGCCTGCTCAGACATGAAGAAGGGCACCGCGTTCGACTGGAAAATGTCTCTGTTTGTCACGTGAACCACGCCCGCTGGACACAAACACAGCCAAGAGTCCTCAAATCTCTTCAAATGTTTCCAGTGCTTCGGCAATCTCGAGACTTCTTGCAATGCAATCTGAATCAGGGTTTGAGGAATATATGGTGGATTTGTTCGAATTGGGTTGAAATGATATTTTGCATCACTCCTATTGCTTTATTTCACCATCAGGCATCATTTGGACAGGGTTAGGGCTAAAATGTTATTTTGATTGCTTCCATTTGTAGTCCATCTGCTAAATGATTAAATGTAAAATGAATCAGGCCTACTTCTTAATAAAACACATGATAAGTAATAGCCTACATCTTAATGCATACATGCGTTCATTCATAATATGAGGATGTTGAAACTCATTTTCATGCTTAAAGGGACAGTTCACTTAAAATGAAAACCCTGTCATTGTTTACTCATTATGAAAAGATCATTTGAAGAATGTTGGGAACCAAACAGCTGACGGTAGCCATTGATTTCCATGTATGGAAAGGAAGTCAATGGCTACCGTCAACTGTTTGGCTACGCACATTATTCAAAATACCTTCTCAAGAGACAAACTCATACAGGTTTGCAATCATTTGAGAGTTGGGTATACATGATGACGGGGTTTTTATTTTTGGGTGAACTGTCCCTTTAAGAACACTTTTGTAAATGCAAAGTCACACTGATGAAAATGAAGCATGAACACTGTCGATTAAAGAGCGCCATCTTTACATTCATTCCAGTGTTTTTATTTATTTCTAACATCTCGCTGACTACAGTTCAGTCTGTTGGCAGAGCAGCGCTGTGACGTCACCGTATGCAAATCAGGCGAGCCGAAGAACACGCCCACACCTGTTCCCTTGTGTCCTCTATCTGTTCTTCACCGCTGCTTTCTCCACATACACAAATGTTTCATGTGTATAAATCAGTTCACATTCTATACTTTATCCGCACTTTATTTTTACAGGTTCGTGTTTGGATTGTGTGTAGCTTATGTGTGTTCCCTCAGAATCATTTCAATGCTAGTGAACCCTGAATCGTCTATGCAAATGACTAATAAACAACTTGACTTCAGCAATGATTTTAGGCATGATAAAGAAAATGGAAACAACTGCATTTAATTCATTTTTATTGCAAGTGAAATAATTGTAATATTCACATGAAGTCTAGAAGTGCTTTATTTAGTGTTCAGTGTGTGTGTAGCTTATGTGTGACTGCTGTAGATAACAGAAAAAGAAGCTATTTTCTGTGAATGTGCGAGACTTCCGGTTCATTAGCCGCTATCGGTAAATAACTAAAAGAAAAACAAAGTACAGTAAACGGTAAAACTATTTGCACTACAAACCAGTGTGTTTGCGATTATGATAATGCATTAAAATAATATGATTTTTTTTTTTAAATACCAGTTTGCACTATCGAGCAGCGTAATGGACTGTTTTGGTATCGCTAAAAAAGAACCGGAAGCCAATGATACCGGAAGTCTCGCACATTCAAAGTACAAACGCACGCGCAATATTTGCGTTAAAAATAAGGCTGTGATTGGAGAGAGTTGACATTTGTTTGTATATTTTAGTGTTTTGCATTACAGATATGTTGTATATAAGCAAGTGTTTTCCAGTTTAGCTTATCTGTTCACTAGTGACACTTACACAAAACATCCACAAGAGCTCGAGTCAAACATCATCATCCGGTTATTTGGAGACATTCAAGTTCACGAAATTAATAACTGTATCAGATCTGCTGATCATTCATGCATTATAAGCTCATACTTCAGAACAGAAACCCGCGTTTTGATCACTGATGATCAATCTACCAGTGAGCGTTAGGTTTCCTCAAAGTTATGATTCCTCTGTAATGTTCTTTATCTGGTCTCAATGATCTCAAAACATTAGCACAAAGACGGTATTCATATATTGTTAATGGATTGTTTGATTCCTTAAATGTTTCAGTTGGACGTTCATCTAACATTTTTTAAATGTTACTAGTTTCAGACCTTTCAAAGAACATTCAAAAGTAACGTTCCCATAATTTCGGAAAATTCTAAAATGGAATGTTTATTCACATAACAAATAAACGTTTTTAAAAACTTGTTCTCATAACTCAAAACCTTCTCGGAGCATATTTTTGTCAGCTGGGTTGCATTATAAATGTTGGATGTCTACAGGTGTTTTCCCAGATCCGTGTATCTGTTCAGTAACTAGTGACATTTACAGAAACCCTCCACAAGAGTTCAGCAAAGAGCCCGAGGCAGACACAACTCTGTTCATCACAACTTGCTCATTTGGAGACTTCTGTAATAGAATAGAGATACAAGTACTGATCAGCGTTTGTCAGACCTCACAGAAAACAGGGAACGTTCTCATATGGAGATAGAGTTGTTCCTTAATTCCAAATAAATAGATTATGATCCACAAATAAATGTAACAAAAATAAACATATTGACAAATAAATGGAATGAGATCCACAAATAAATCGAGCGAGCGATTCACAAATGAATAAAGTTGTGACATAATTAGCCTATATATTTGTGAATATGATTTTTATTTGCCGATCTCATTTTATTTATTTGTCGATTTAATTGTTTGTGAAACTCTAAGATTTATTTGCGGATCTCATTCTATGTCAGTGTTTATTTTTATTTTTTTTGTTAATCTCTTTACATTTATTTGTCATAATCTATTTATTTGGAATTAGGCAACAATTCTATCTCCGTATTCTCAGAACGTTCTGGCAAGGCTGTCTATAATAGTAATAAAACCTTTCAAAGTTATCGGACTTTTAATGATGTTCTCAAAACGTTATACACTGTAATTATAGGCCTACATCGTTAATGGAAGGTTTCTGAAGTATTTTAGTTGGACGCTCATCTATGATTTTGAAATGTTTCATAACGTTCAGAGAACATTCAAAAGTAACGTTCTCATATGTTCGCGAAAATAGCATCAAATGGAAAGTTCCCTTAAAACGTTGCTGTTGAATGCTAAGAAAACATTCAGAAAACGTTTTCATAACTTAATGGGAACGTTAGCAATACGCTCGTAGAATATATTTTGTCGACTGGTCTGGTTTTGTTAATGTTTGTTAATGGCTGTTAATGTCTCCCTCATCACACTTCCGCTGTTTATTATTAAGCTGATATTGTCAGGTGTGTGTGTGTGTGAGAGTGAGTGTGTGTGTGTGTGTCCAACATCCAGAGCGGGCAGAAGTTGAGCAGCAGGGTTGAACCTCTGGAGATCACTCTTGTCAGTCAGTTCAGTCCTCAGTTATTCCGTCATTCGTGTGTTCTCAGATGATACGTGTTTGTTGAACTGTTCATGAAGTGTGTTTGATTGCGTGTCCCTCTTTAAAACCAGGAAATGTTTGATGTTGAGCGGATGTTGAGTTTCTCTCTCTGTATCTTCATCAGCAGCGCGGGTGAGATCGAGCTCCATCAGTAATGAGGTGAGTCAAAACTACGGCATATTTCACTCAAAATCTGTCTCATAAACTCCGTGTGAGTTTGATTAAATCTTCAGACTGTAATATACCTGATGACTGTGTAAATATGAGCTGTTATTATGAACTACAGAAGAAACTTCAGGCGTTAATTTTTTTTAGATATTTCTAACTCGCATCAGCGATTGCTTTCCAAATTTCAGCGCAGATGTCTGGTGTTTTTCATTGTAACTCCAGAGACTGAGCATCTTTTCAGATAAGCATCGTTGAGCTCAGGTCAGAAGTGCGTTCAGTTCTTCATCATCATCATCATCGTGAGGAGCTCAGGGACGAAAAATGTGACTTATACTGATGGGGCAGAAATATAATTGTGTTTTAGTGATCTCATGCGGATTCACTGTCGAATTCACCAATCTGTGAGTGAGTTCATCTTAATGATAATGAATCATTGAATTTCTGTCTCAGTTGAACTTTCATCTGCTTCCTGCTGTGCTCTCCATCATTGAGGAAGTGAAGCAGCAAACTCACACTCGAGGGAACTAGTTAACTCTGCTCTTCCTGCTAGTTTACCATCTGTCTGTGTGAAAGATGACTCTGAACACACACATATAATACTCTCTAACATGAGTCAAGTCACATTTATTTCTATAGTGCTTTATACAGTACAGTTTGTGTCAAAGCAGCTCAAAACAGGAAAACAACAGTGTCAAGTGTTGCAAAATCCATCAGTTATGAACAGTGTTGGGCAAGTTACTTCCAAAATGTAATACATTATATATTACTAGTTACTGTCTTTTGAAAGTAATTAGTTACATTACAATATTACTGTCTCTGAATTGTAATGCATTACACTACTTTTGAGTTACTTTTGAGTTACTTTCATCCAAAATATCCACATAAGTATTGTAAAATGCCAAAATGTAGTTTATTGCTGCTCATTATACATCCAGTCACTCTCACAATTTTCTCTAACGCTTTTAAACGTTATATAAATGTTCAGACAAAATGTTTATGGAACGGTCTTACCTTATTAATATTCAATATGCATTGTCAAAGTTGAGGAAACACACTCTGAGGTCATCGTTCTTGAAATGTTCTTATGATGTTTGTACTTGATGAACATTCTAAGAAATGCTTTTTTGTAACCTTAAAATAACATTCTAATCACGACATGAAAACTGGACATTGTAACATTCTAGAAACATTTCAAAGCAACATTTTTACAACCTAAATTTACTGTCATCAGAGTAATAATATTACAGTAGTATATTACTTTTTGCTGTAACGCAGTAATATAACGCATTACTAATCAAATTTGGGTAATATTATTACTCGTTACAATCTCAGTAACGCAAGTTACAACAACATATTTTAACTCAAAATTAAGTGGTGAATTTACTAACACCGCAAAACAGCACCAGAGAAAAACATCCGCGGGTAAAATAGTTTGTCTATATTCTGTTGCTGGAATTAGATGGTTGAGATGACTAACTCAAAAGTAGTGTAATGCATTACAATTCAGAGACAGTAATATTGTAATGTAACTAATTACTTTCAAAAGACAGTAACTAGTAATATATAATGTATTACATTTTGGAAGTAACTTGCCCAACACTGACTGTCATTATTCAAATCAACTCATTTCAAGTTTTATTCTCATCTGATAGTTTCAGTGCCATCAGATCAATAATAATACTGAATATTAATATAAAAAGTCTTTAAACCCAACTAAGCAAGCCAAAGGCAACCGTGGCGAAGAACGAGACGTTTCTAGCATGGCTTTTTAGGCATTGTACCGAGGTAACATCAAAGGAAAGAAGCAAATATCATAGTCTATGAGTATGGCAATCCCTCAGTAACATGATATATGTCAAAGTGCCTTGATATTACCATCTGATCTAAAGTGTGATCACAGTACACTCTCATTTGTGACTTTTTTGAGTTTGTAAAAATGGAGGAAGTTTTCCGTGTGTGGGTTATAGAGGTAGATTCTAGTATTAATAACTAGCTGTATAAAAACCCCAATAGAAGTCCATGTCCTCATTTGTGTTTGACTGTATGGATCATTTGAAGTGTGTTGAGTCAGTGTTTGTTCATCAGTGAGTATAGTTTGAATCTGTCTGTGTGTGCAAGGTTTACAGTCAGTCATCAGACGCTTCTCACCGTCTCAGACAGAAATACACTGCTGATCTCTGATCTCGTCGAAGCAGCGGAGCCTGACCATTCATTTCGTTTGCATACACTTTAATAAATAATCCGAGACAAGAGTTTAGGATTCATGAATCCAAGAGAAACCCAATGAAGGAACGTGTGATCAGGAGTATTTATCCAACTAGCAGAGAACCTTCTCATAACTTTCACTAACGCTTTTTAAAAGTTCTTGTAATGTTGAGAGAAAACATCCTGCGGTCAGCATTCTCAGAACGTCCTTTTGATGTTATTTGCACTTGATGAACGGTTTAAGAAATGTTTTTTGTAACCTTTTAACACATCATGAGTCAAGAAAACTGGATGTTTTTACAACTTTTTTTTTTCTTGGTTATTGTGAACGTTAAGGAAACATTCGATTTGATCATTTGTGGGAACGTTACTTTTAATTGTTCTGAAACAAGCTGTTACATTTAAAAAACAGTAGATGAACAGTCAACTATAACTAATCACTATATAACCAGTCACTTTATATATATATATTAGTGCTGTCAAACGATTAATCGCAATTAATCGCATCCAAAATAAAAGTTTTTGTTTACATAATATATGTGTGTGTATTGTGTATATTTATTATGTATATATAAATACACACACACACGTATATATTTAAGAAAAATAAGTTACGTTTACATATTAAATATATTTATATATAATATAAATTATATGAATATAAATATATACATGTAAGTATTTTAAAAACATATGCTGTATGTGTGTGTCTTTATATATACATAATAAATATACACAGTACACACGCATATATTATGTAAACAAAAACAAAAACAAAAGTTTTTGTGCTAATGTTTTGAGAACAGTATTAAAGAACGGCTAACTTTGATAACGAATGTTCATCACTTTGAGAGAAGCGTGCCGGAGCGTTTCCTGTCATCTGGTTAGTGATGTGCGATGGTGTGCTCCTGGTTCAGTGTGATTGATTGTCTTTCTGTGTTCTCACCTCTGATCAGAGCATCAGGGCAATGACACGACTCAGTCCTCTATTCAGCTGCACTTCTGCTCTTCTGCTTCCTCTTACCGTCTCTTATTGCTCTCACTTCCACTTCTCAACACATTTAAAGCCCGTGTTCAGCCGACGGAACTTCATAATGTTCTGTGACCCCCAAAACAAAACATCAGGGATCTTTTCTCTTCACAAACATCACGCTTGAGTCTCAGTGTGTTTGAATCAGTGGATGTTTGTGCATCTTTACTGTAACTGGAATGACTCTCGGTCAGATGCAGGTGTGATTGTGGTGTTTGATTTGTTAGTAATTGATCGGAGATGAAGCTGTTGTATTTGAGAGGAAGTCAAAGTATTGTGTCACGTTGTTTAACTGAGAGTGTTGCACAGGAGGACAGACAATGTTTCCCACATCCTCTCGCACACACACACACACACACTCACACACACACACACACACACACACTCACCCACTCACACACACACACTCACACACACACACACACACACACACTGCTGCACAATAAATGTGTCACATGCGCATGCGTGTGCTCAAAGCGCGTGTGATCAGTTTCTATATGTGTGAACATGCTGCTATTTCATGTCTTATTTTTGGACAATCAGCTTCACACCTCAGATGCTGAAAGATGAAACTGTACAGTTGTTCTCTTAAGCAGATGGTTTTTTTTCTTTTATCTCATTTGACTTGTAAAATTACTTTTTTTAATGCCTTTCATCAGTACTTTTGTCATTTTCCAGTAAATCTAAGCATTCTTAAATGCCTCATTCATTCATTATTTTTTATTTTATTTATTTAATTTGTTTAGTTAACAGGGACATTGTACATTAATAAAACATTTCTGTAACAATGTAGCACTGGAAAAAAAACATGTTATTAAAGCATGTGGTTCACTTACAAACGTGTAAGCAAGCAAGTAGACAGCTCGTTATCCTTTTAAGATATTCACTCAATATAATTACGACCCAAATGAACACAGAGACCTCAATACTTGGTACACCATACACAATGACAGTAACAATCAATGGATCGTGTTTGAGTATGAATGGGTCATTTTGAGTAGAAAGATGTAACAAAACAGTAAGTTATTAAACCTAACAACCAAAGCACTCATAAAACAGTGTAAATACAACTCGAAAACGGTGAAAAATGTAACCTTTTTAATTTTTCATGCCCCAGTGCATGATGGGAAAAGCGGGATCATAACTTTGATATTTTCTTGAATCCTTGCAAACGTAACAAACAATTCCAAGTAAAATATCAAAGTTATGATCCCGCTTTTCCCATCATGCACTGGGGCATGAATAATTAAAAGGTTACATTTTTCACCGTTTTCGAGTTTCACCGATTCCAAAAATAATCAATAATCAATTAAGCTGTTTTGCTCTTTCACGTCACACTTTTTTTTTTTTATACAAAATATGACACATTTCGTTTGTGTGAAGAAGCCCCCTTAATCAGCAGAAAAACACCACAAACTCATGATTCCTGTCTGAATCTGAGCCAGATTACAACTATTTGCTCATATTTTCACAGGTATGACATTATTTGATGCCTGATCCTGATTTCATTGTCAGAATTATGGCTGGTGCAAAATATGAACCTGGTGATTTCTGCTGCATCTGTGGGTGTTTTTGTGAAAAAGCATATTTTATAAAGTACTTTTATATTAAGTGGATCATTTGAACATGTTTTTACACTCGTTTGCAAATTTTAAGTTAAATGATATATTCTGAATACTTCTTTTATAATTTTGAGAAACTTTTGGCATTTGACTCCTTTTGTTATTTTGATAAGTGCATTAAAGCTGATACATGTATATAATTTGAAAAATTAAAAGTTTTTCTTGCTATTTCCAAACTCAGCATCATCAAATTAGGTAATATTAGGCCTTTTTTGCAAATCAGCAGAATTTTGTGTTATCAGACTTTTAAAAGAAAAAGTTTTTAAGTCTTTTACGTGTGATCAGACCATTTTTAAGTGTTTTAAATGTTATCAGAAGTGTTTACGTGTTATCAGGTAGTTTTTACATGTTTTAAGTGTATTTTTAAGTGTTATCATACAGTTTTAAGTGTTTTTAACATTATCAGACAGTTTTACGCATATTTAAGTGTTATCAGCCAATTTTAAGTGTTACTTTAAGTGCGTTTTAAGTGCTATCAGACCGTTTTTAAGCATTATCAGACGGTTTTTAAGTGTTGCTTTAAGTGTTTTTAAGTGCTATCAGACCGTTTTTAAGTGTTTGTAAGTGTTTTTAATTGTTATCAGACTATTTTAAGTGTTATAAGACCATTTTAAGTGTTTTAAATGTTATCAGACAGTTTTTAAGTGTTTTAGTATGTGTTATCAGATAGTTTTTAAATGTTTAAGTGTTTTAAGTGTTATCAGACAGTTTTAAGTGTTGTAAGTGTTTTTTAAACCTTATCAGACAGTTTTAAGTGTTATTTTAAGTGGTTTTAAATGTTTTTAAGTGTTATCAGGCAGTTTTTAAATGTGTTTGTGTGTTTTCAAGTGTTATCAGACAGTTTTAGGTGTTTTAAGTGTTTTTAAGCCTTATCAGACAGTTTTAAGTGTTTTTAAGTGTTATCAGACAGTTTTTAAGTGTTATTTTAAGTGGTTTTTAAATGTTTTTAAGTGTTAACAGGCAGTTTTAGATGTTTTAAGTGTTATCAGTTTTTAAGTGTTATTTTAAGTGTTTAAGTGTTATCAGACAGTTTTAAGTGTTTTTTAAGCATTATCAGACATTTTTAAGTGTTTCTAAGTGTTATCAGACAGTAAAGTGTTATTTTAAGTGGTTTTTAAAGGTTTTTCATGTGTTATCAGACAGTTTTAAGTGTTTTTAAGCGCCAGCAGACAGTTTTAAGTGTTTTAAGTGTTATCAGAGTTTTTAAGTGTTTTAAGTGTTTTCAGACAGGTTTTTCAACGTTTTAAGTGTTTTTTAAGCCTTATCAGACAGTTTTAAGTGTTTTTTTAAGTGTTATCAGACAGTTTTAAGTGTTATTTTAAGTGGTTTTTAAAAGTTTTTAAGCGTTACCAGGCAGTTTTTAAATGTTTTTGTGTTTTCAAGTGTTATCAGACAGTTTTAAGCGTTATCAGACTGTTTTAAGTGTTTTAGATGTTTTTAAGCATTATCAGACAGTTTTAAATTTTTTAAAGTGTTATCAGTTTTTAAGTGTTATTTTAAGTGTTTTAAGTGTTATCAGACCGTTTAAATGTTTTTAAGCATTATCAGACATTTTTAAGTGTTTCTAAGTGTTATCAGACAGTTTTAAGTGTTATTTTAAGTGGGTTTTAAAGGTTTTTCATGTGTTATCAGACAGTTTTAGGTGTTTTAAATGTTTTTAAGCGCCATCAGACAGTTTTAAGTGTTTTAGGTGTTTTTAAGTGTTATCAGAGTTTTTAAGTGTTTAAAGTGGTTTTTAAGCATTATCAGACAGTTTTAAGTGTTTTTTAAGTGTTATCAGACAGTTTTAAGTGTTATTTGAAGTGGTTTTTACCAGGTTGTTACCAGGCAGTTTTTAAATGTTTTTGTGTGTTTATCAAGTGTTCTCAGACAGTTTTATTTTATTTTTTAAGTGTTATCAGACAGTTTTAAGAGTTATCTGATGGTTTTTAAAAGTTTAGTGTTTTTAAGTGTTATCTTGTTTTGCTTTGAGTTCCCATTGACAGTTATTTGTTCTTGTTTTAATCATAAACTCACTTAATTTTGATCAGTTTCTCAGAAAACCAGACTTCATATTTTAAGCCATTGTGTATCTCCAGTAAATGTATCTTAATTTATGAAATCTTAAGTATTCATAAATACTGAGGAAGAGCATCACTGTTTGCCGTGTGTAACTAATGTCGTCAGGTTGATTCTGTCTGTCATGTTTTACTGTATGAAGTGAAGCACAGCTGCAGATTTGCTGACTGAAGTCTCTGTACGGTATGTGATTTTCATGTTTTGCAGTGAACAAAGCATCTGTCAGGCGCGGGCCACCGTCATGATGTACGATGACGGCAGCAAGCGCTGGTTACCGGCCGGTTCTGGCGCTCAGGCCATCAGCAGGGTTCACATCTTCCAGAACCCCAGTAACAACAGCTTCAGGGTGGTGGGACGCAAACAACAGGCTGATCAGCAGGTAACTCTCACTTATGCCATTAAAAACTGTTTAATGTGTGAGACGAGATTAGACAAGAAGTTTAGTGTATGTGTGAAGCCACAGCATGAGGGAGAAGGAAGTGTGTGTGTGTCTGTGTGTGTGTGTGTGTGTGTGTGTGTGAAGGATGTTGTCATTGCTGTGAATGTGCATGCTGGGCATCATGGGAAAGTGGCGTGTTATGTGCCGTCCCAGCAGCCGCAGATCTCGGTGGTTTATCTCAGAGACACTTCAGTCTCACAGCTTCTGAATTGTCTCTCGTTTCCTGTAAATCATGTCAGTGTGGCGGTTCACTGCTGTCTGCTGCACAACACCACAAACACTGGACAGTTCATCAGCCAATCATTCTGCTGCATTCAATAGATTCAGACCTCAGTGTCAGAAAGGAAAACATAATTATGAGTGGAGTCTACATCCCTGCTAATGGTGGGAGATATTGTGGGGGGAAAAAATAAAACTTAATAAATTTTAAAATGTAAAAAAATTAATTTCATAAAACAATATGTATTTTTTATTTACTTGTCCTAATATTTATTTATTCATTTCTGTCCCTCTGTGAATATACAGTATTTATTTGTTTGTTTCTTTATTCCTCTGTGAAATTTTATTTATTTTGTTATTTGTCTCTCTAAGAAACATAATATAATATGTTTTTATTGATTTTCTTTATTTATCTTTCTGAGAATATCCAATATTGATTGATTTATTTGTTTGTTTGTTAGATACTGTTTATTTATTTATTATTATTTATTTATTCATTCATTCATTTGTCCCTCTAATTATGGATATATATATATATATATATGTTGTCCATCTGTTAATATCCAATATTTGTTTGCTTGTTCCTCAGAGATTGTAATTTTATTCATTTATTTATTTGTTTGTTCATCCATTCATTAATTTCCCCCTCTGATAATATTTAGTATAATATTTTTATTTATTTATTTATTCATTAATTTGTTTGTCTCTCTGACGTTATATCATTTTTATCTATTTATTCATCAATTCATCCAGCCCTTTGAGATCGCACACTGCTAGTTTTATGGCCAGAGCTGCTGGTTCCCGTGAGTGTTGTGTGTGTGTGTGTGTGTGTGTGTGTGTGTGTGTGTGTCTGTTTGATGAAGATCTGATTCCTGTCTGTCATCCGTGTGTCTCTTCAGGTGGTCATTAACTGTCCTCTGGTCCGGGGGATCAAATATAACCAGGCCACTCCTACGTTCCACCAGTGGCGCGATGCGCGGCAGGTCTGGGGTCTGAACTTCGGCAGTAAAGAAGACGCGGCTCAGTTCGCCAGCGGCATGACGCACGCGCTCGACGTGCTGAGCGGAGATGCCGGTGAGAGCTCTTAGGGAAAAAAACGTGTTTTTAGGAGTAAAATGTGCTATAAATCAGTGTGAGTGACATATCAACAAACCTTCAGAACACAGAGAGGAATAAAACTATGAAGGCTTGTGTGTGTGTAAGAGAAAAAATCTTTAAAGATATGGATTGGAATTGAAATCTACAGACGCAAATAGATAAAAAGCAGTAAAATGTGTATTTAGTATGTTTTCTTTCCTCTAGTCTGAAAGAAGAGACATGATATGCAAGCAAAATAGACCAAAAAGTGACCAATGCATGAAAACACACTGGTTTGTCTGTAGTGTCTCGCCATAAAACATGTAAAAACACCTGTATGTGTGTGTGTGTGTGTGTGTGTGTCTGTGTCTGTTTGATGAAGATCTGATTCCTGTCTGTCATCCGTGTGTCTCTTCAGGTGGTCATTAACTGTCCTCTGGTCCGGGGGATCAAATATAACCAGGCCACTCCTACGTTCCACCAGTGGCGCGATGCGCGGCAGGTCTGGGGTCTGAACTTCGGCAGTAAAGAAGACGCGGCTCAGTTCGCCAGCGGCATGACGCACGCGCTCGACGTGCTGAGCGGAGATGCCGGTGAGAGCTCTTAGGGAAAAAAACGTGTTTTTAGGAGTAAAATGTGCTATAAATCAGTGTGAGTGACATATCAACAAACCTTCAGAATACAGAGAGGAATAAAACTATGAAGGCTTGTGTGTGTGTAAGAGAAAAAATCTTTAAAGATATGGATTGGAACTGAAATCTACAGACGCAAATAGATAAAAAGCAGTAAAATGTGTATTTAGTATGTTTTCTTTCCTCTAGTCTGAAAGAAGAGGCATGATATGGAAGCAAAATAGACCAAAAAGTGACCAATGCATGAAAACACACTGGTTTGTCTGTAGTGTCTCGCCATAAAACATGTAAAAACACCTGTATGTTTAGAGTTTTTGATTTGTGTCCACAGGTGCGTGTCCTCCTCCTCCTCGACCGCCTCCGAACGGCCCGAGCGCTGAGGAGATAGAGCAGAAGAGGAGGTACAAACATCATCATCATCTTCTTTATCATGACATGGAAATCAGCCCTGATTTACCTCATTTATTCTGCATAAATCAGAGTTTGCCTTCATTTGAACTTTCTATTCATCTGTGAATCCTAAAAAATAAAATGTATCAGTTTCCACAAAAATATTGTGCAGCACGACTGTTTTCAACATTGATAATAATCAGAAATGTTTCTTGAGCAGCAAATCAGCATATTA
>NW_015658200.1:26756-33574 GCF_001515625.1 Sinocyclocheilus rhinocerous
CAGGTTCCCGTGAGTGTTGTGTGTGTGTGTGTGTGTGTGTGTGTCTGTGTCTGTTTGATGAAGATCTGATTCCTGTCTGTCATCCGTGTGTCTCTTCAGGTGGTCATTAACTGTCCTCTGGTCCGGGGGATCAAATATAACCAGGCCACTCCTACGTTCCACCAGTGGCGCGATGCGCGGCAGGTCTGGGGTCTGAACTTCGGCAGTAAAGAAGACGCGGCTCAGTTCGCCAGCGGCATGACGCACGCGCTCGACGTGCTGAGCGGAGATGCCGGTGAGAGCTCTTAGGGAAAAAAACGTGTTTTTAGGAGTAAAATGTGCTATAAATCAGTGTGAGTGACATATCAACAAACCTTCAGAACACAGAGAGGAATAAAACTATGAAGGCTTGTGTGTGTGTAAGAGAAAAAATCTTTAAAGATATGGATTGGAATTGAAATCTACAGACGCAAATAGATAAAAAGCAGTAAAATGTGTATTTAGTATGTTTTCTTTCCTCTAGTCTGAAAGAAGAGACATGATATGCAAGCAAAATAGACCAAAAAGTGACCAATGCATGAAAACACACTGGTTTGTCTGTAGTGTCTCGCCATAAAACATGTAAAAACACCTGTATGTTTAGAGTTTTTGATTTGTGTCCACAGGTGCATGTCCTCCTCCTCCTCGACCGCCTCCGAACGGCCCGAGCGCTGAGGAGATAGAGCAGAAGAGGAGGTACAAACATCATCATCATCTTCTTTATCATGACATGGAAATCAGCCCTGATTTACCTCATTTATTCTGCATAAATCAGAGTTTGCCTTCATTTGAACTTTCTATTCATCTGTGAATCCTAAAAAATAAAATGTATCAGTTTCCACAAAAATATTGTGCAGCACGACTGTTTTCAACATTGATAATAATCAGAAGGAGGTCTGGCCGGGGCGCTCGCTGGAGCTAAACTACGCAAAGTGGCCAAGGTCAGTCACATGGTCATCTGATGGTTAATGAGATGCATGTATGTCTGAGCTTTCCTGTGTTGTAGTGCTTGATTGACAGGTGAGTAGGCGGTCCTTCACTGTTGTCCATGATGTGTCACAGCTACAGATCTGATCACGTGACCAGCTAGCTGTTCAACCCGGGGCCTCAGGATGAATTGAAATGAGGCAAAACAAGCATTAAAATAAGCTAAAATCAAGATGTTTCTTACTTTAGTTCAACAGCTAAACAGCTGTTTTTGTCTTTGAAGAAGCAGGATTCATACGGTCTTGGAAAACCTGGATATATGTGACCCTGGTTCACAAAACCAGTCATAAGTTTAATTTTTTTAAATTGAGATTTATACATCATCATTTATACATCGCCAAAGCTGAATGAATAAGCATAAATTTCCATTGATGTATGGTTTGTTAGGATAGGACAATATTTGGCTGAGATACAACTATTTGAAAATCTGGAATCTGAGGGTGCAAAAAAATCTAAATAATAAATTATAGTTTAACACCTATTCACATAGAAAACAGCTGTTTATATCATAAAAAATATTTCACTATTTTTACTGTATTTTTGATCAATACATGCAGACTTGGTTAGCAGAGGAGACTACTTTCAAAAAAATTACAAAATCGTAATTATTCCAAACTTTTGGAAACGACTCTCCTCTTCAGCTGATGTCATCAGTCCCTCTTATTCACCAACCAATCAGTGGATGAATAAAATCAAGTCCCGCCCACATATATTTTGCATGAAACATCCTGTTTTGCTGTGAAATGTGTCACATTAGAGCTGTGAAACTGTGTGTCTCAGGCAGGAGCAGCAGGAGAGAGAGAGACAGGAGAGAGAGAGACAGGTGTCTGCCGCTCCGGCCCCGCCTCCTGGTCCTCCTCCCGCTCCTGGCCCACTATTTGAAAATCTGGAATCTGAGGGTGCAAAAAAATCTAAATCTTGAGAAAATCATCTTTAAAGTTGTTCAAATGAAGTTCTTAGCAATGCATATTACTAATCAAACATTAAGTTTTGATATATTTACGGTAGGAAATTTACTAAATATCTTCTTTACTTAATGTTCGGTCTTACTAATGATTTTTGAAATAAAGCTGAAATAAAACTAAATTGTAGATAAAAATAAATGATAAATATTTTTTTAAATGACAATTTAAAAGCAATTTTTTTCACCATCGGCCATGGATTATATCCTGTCAGTCAAAAGGCAGCGGAAAAACGTGTCACACTGCAACTCATACTGTGTGTGAAGAAAATCTCTCGTGTTGAATTTAGGGCTGTCAAAATTAACACAAAATTCAATTCAGGGATGCCAGATCTCATCTTTCAAATTCTGTCCATTCCATCACAAAATTCAAGCAATGAATGCCGTTTTGATGCTTTTAAATGTGACAAGACAGATCACTGTAGCCTTCAAGCTGCACCGCAGAGCAAGAGTTTCTTCCACTTGAATACAAGTTATAGTGTGAAATAAACATGAATGAACATTAGAGGATATGTTGAAAGACACAGTAAGGCAAGGCAAGTTTATTTATATAGCACATTTCATACACAATGGTAATTCAAAGTGCTTTACATAATATATATATACACATAACAATAAAAACAAGAAATTTTAAAACTTTTAAAATTATTTATATTTTACCAAAAATGTATCATGTCTCATGTAATCAGTCAATTTGTGTTTCAGCTGTGGAAAGACGCCAATAAAACAGCTTGTGAACAATGTCACATAACATTGCGTTTACCTCAGGAAAGTTATCCAGTGTTCACAGTTCATTAGTTGAGCTTAATTATTGTTAATTTTATATGTATGTTTGAATAAATCTGTCTTGAAGACAAATTTTTTTGAAAACTACCTTATATGCAACTGTTGTATACAGACATTTGCATTTTTAATTTGATTGTAATTATTAGGGGTTGAACAACTTCGAGTCGACTTTTATGTGATGAAAGTCGAGTCGAAGTCGACTAGTCGCTGATGACGTCATTAATGAACAAATAAGTCTGGAGTAGGGATGTAACGGTATTAAAATTTCATATCACGATTATAGTGCCCAAAGTTATCACGGTTATCAATATTATCACGGTTTTGTTAAAATGAGATGAAAATGTTCAAAAAGAACTGATAAACGCACTGAAAACATTTCAATAAGTTTTATATTTGAAAATCAACAAACAACAAACACAATTAGCAGCTATATGCACTTTTTTTAGCATAAACATTAAATTAACATTAACATGAAGCCCTAATAATACCAGATCTCCGATTTGGTCCTCTTAGATGGCTGAAAAATCTCCCGAGCGCTGTCACTGCCTTCCGCCATTTCGTCTCGTGCAAAAAAACAACAACAACAACATTGCATGCTGCTTCTGCGTCAGACTGATGCTGGCTGGACAGGATTTACCGCAAGTTTTCAAAATCGCGATAATCAAACACGGTTTTGATGATAATTAAATTTTAAACGATAATACTAACCGTCAGGGCATTTTATCATGAAACCGGTAATCGTTCCATCCCTAGTCTGGAGCTGTGATAAACACCTTGTGCACAGCTATGGCATATGACACAGCGCTGCCCACACGGCTATTGCTCCTATAACAGCTTTTTTATCCGTTCTTTTGTCTTTGGGTCGTTATATTTCTCTCGACGTCAAGTTTAAAGTCGACTAGTCGATTAGTCGGTGCAACCCCTAGTAATTATGATATCTGAAAATAAATAGTAGTTGAATATGATAGCTCTGTTGTAAATTTTAACCTTTAATATTATAGTAATGTACCAAATGAGAGGGTTCCCTGTATAGTTTACAACATTGGTTAGGAGAGTTTTTTTCCTTAAGAAAATCAAGCTATCAGCATCGTTATCAGCAGATATCATTCTGAATAATCAGCTATCAGTATTAGCAGATATAATTCTGAATTAAAGCTGCAAGCAGCGATGAAAGGGCCCTCGCACCCGGGCACGCCGCCACCCGGCGGCTTTAGGAAAACCGCAAATGGTGGGCAATATGCATTTAAAGTGGTAAATATAGGAGGAATATGTCAAAGTCATTTATATGTGCCAAACTTCCTGCTGCCAGCTGGTGGCGCTATGTCTATAACTAAACATTGGCATGTAGATGTCTTTAGGCCAGTACTTTTATCAAACATGTGAAGTTTGGTGAAAATTGAACATGGTATGTTTGAGTTAGTTTAAAGCATGACATATCCTGTTGTCAACAGATGGCGCTATGATTACATCTGAATATTGGCCTTTAGATGTCTTCAGGCAAGGACTCTTACCAAATATGTGAAGTTTGGTGCAGATTGGACATTGCATGTTTAAGTTAGTGTAAAACAAGCCATTTCCTGTTGCCAGCAGGTGGCGCTATGATTATAATGGAATATTGGCCTTCAGATGTGTTCAGGCCAGGACTCTTATCAAACATGTGAAGTTTGGGGAAGATCGGACATTTTATGCCTGAGTTACAACAACTTCTATTCCCATGGCGAGACATTGAACTTTGTCACGGCGCCATGGACATGCCCTTTAACGAAAACTCAAGATCTTCGCAATTTAACATCGCAAAGGCCTTCAGATTACACTGACCAACTTTGGTGTTGATCTGAAAAAATCTCTAGGAGCAGTTCGTTAAAGTACAACCCCTGAAAATGGCAAAACCGACACAAATTTTGCTGAGAAAATTCAAAATAACCGGCTTACTGTTAGGATTCAGATTTCATACCAGGAGACTTTTTTGTAGGTATTGGTGTGTTACATGTGTGTACCAATTTTATTCATTGTGTAGTTTAGAGAGCTTCACTGATTATAACGGAACTTTGTGAGATCCCAATGAACTAAGATGAGTGATGCTTTTAGTGATACTAATGGGAGCGCGCTTTGCGTGCTTTCTAGGCTATAACCCATTCATAATTTGTATGAAACTTTCATTTTTCGGACATACATGCTGCAACGTTTCGGGAATGACATCTGCATATTTATGCTGGATTCATTCTCGAAATACCAGTGATTGACACAGTGATAAACAAAGCAATGGACAGGACAAAAATGCCTCCTGAGCGAGCGAGATCCAGTTCACGGACTAAAAGTGTGTGTGAACTTTATTGAGATCGGGACATATCAACCAGCAATTTCATTTCCAGTAACGGATGGTAGAATTTTTAGAAATCAATAGTATGCAATTCATGACAGAATAGTCCCACAACTGATCGTTTATTTTTTCCTTACGTGTCTCACCTTTAGTAACAACAATTCAAAACGGACACATTTCAAGTGACATGGGAAAAAGACACGGAAAACTTAAATAAACATCAGAAAAGCGTGCACACTTCTGGTTAAAAATGAAAGGCCACTTAAAACGGGAAGCATCACCATTCAAATCAGCAACAAGAGTCAAAGCTCCACAGTTTAGTAAACGCAGGCAACCTCTTTAAGTTATTCTTGACTGCGCTGTAATGACTGCTTTGATGCATACATCCGAAAAAGATTTCTTTTGCCTTTTTTTTTTCTAGCTCCAATGACTCAAGAGTCAAATGTCGCCCGTGGGTAATGATACTGGCAGATATTCTGAATATTCAGCTGTCTGTATCGGCAGATATCATTCTCGATAATCGGCTATCGTTATTGGTATCGGCAGATATCATTCTGAATATTCAGCTGTCAGTATCGGCAGATATCATTCTGGATATTCAGCTGTCGGTATCGGCAGATATCATTCTGGATAATCGGCTATCGGTAACGGTATCAGCAGATATCATTCTGAATATTCAGCTGTCGGTATCGGCAGATATCATTCTGGATAATCGACTACCGGTAACGATATAAGCAGATATCATTCTAAATAATCTGCTGTTAGTTTCGGCAGATATCATTCTGGATAATCGGCTATCGGTAACGGTATCGGCAGATATCATTCTGAATATTCAGCTGTCTGTATCGGCAGATATCATTCTGAATATTCAGCTGTCGGTATCGGCAGATATCATTCTGAATATTCAGCTGTCTGTATCGGCAGATATCATTCTGAATATTCAGCTGTCTGTATCGGCAGATATCATTCTGAATATTCAGCTGTCGGTATCAGCAGATATCATTCTGAATATTCAGCTGTCGGTGTCGGCAGATATCATTCTGGATAATTGGCAGAGAAATTACGTAGAGAAGTAATGGTGCATCTCTAATTTATATATAGTATTTTTTATTACATTTTAGTAAAATATTTTGTGCAATATATGTTGTCTAATATTTATGCTAATCAATGAATTTGTATGACTTTTCATGACACATTTTTACATGACACACATCACATTTTCATGTGTGTGTGTGTGTGCAGGAGGACAGTGGAGCAGCGGCTCCTGCAGTGAGTGCCAGCACAGGAGGAGGAGGAGGAGGAGGAGGACTGATGGGAGAAATGAGTGCAATTTTCGCTCGACGGTCAGTTTTAACTCCACCACAGTCATATGATGTTTGCTCTGCAGTAGAAATATATACATATATACGTCCATTAATAACCATATATACATAAATTTAGTCTGAAACCATCCACTTAGACAGGAAGTGGCTGTCTAAGAGTCTCCTCCAGTACTTCATGTGCCATTTAGAGTCAATCTGAAACTGATGCTGCAGCAGCAACACTATAGTGCTGCACTGAGTGTGAATACAGCAGCTCTTCATCTGTGTGTTACAGAAGAAAAGTTGCTGACACTCCAGCTGTCAAGACAGAAGAAACCAGCAGCGTGAGTCTCTCTGTGAGTGAGTGTCTGTGTGTGTGTGTGAGTGAGTGTCTGTGTGTGTGTGTGTGTGTGTGTGTGAGAGAGAGTGTGTGTGTGTGTGTGTG
>NW_015658200.1:33662-34929 GCF_001515625.1 Sinocyclocheilus rhinocerous
TAATTTTTTTGTTATTATATTTGGTAAAATATTTTATCTAATTTAATTTAATATATTTATCTAATATTTTTGTGTGTGTGTGCGCAGGAGGACAGTGGAGCAGCGGCTCCTGCAGTGAGCGCCAGCACAGGAGGAGGAGGAGGAGGAGGAGGACTGATGGGAGAAATGAGTGCAATTCTCGCTCGACGGTCAGTTTAACACCACCACAATCATAAATTATGATGTTTGCTCTGCAGTGGAAATATATACACATACAGTGGGTACGGAAAGTATTCAGACCCCCTTAAGTTTCTTAATTCAGTTTGTTTCATTTCAGTTTTAATTTTAGTTTTATTCAATTTAGTATTTTTAGTACTTAAACTTATTTCAGTTAGTTGCCAATGCGATATTTAAAAATTTTATTTAAAAAATGTTTTATTTTTAGTATTTGTTTTATTTGATTTCAGCTTGATTTCAGTTAACAAAAATGTTTTTAATAGTTTTAGTTAACAATAACCACACTTGTTTAAAAAAAAGTATTAGTTTTTAATATTTCTAAATTGTTTAAAATTTTTTTTTTTTATTTCAGTTTTATTTCATTTAGTGATTTTAGTATTTAAACTTATTTCAGTTAGTTGTCAAGGCAATATTTTAAAATTGTATTTTTTGTTTTATTTTTAGTATTTGCTTTATTTCATTTCAGCTTTATTTCAGTTAGTTTCCAAGGCAAAATTTTAAATATATATATTTTAGTTTATTATTTTTTAATCCAGTATTTGTTATATTGTATTTTGTCTTTTAGTTAATTTTATTTGTATTTCAATTTTAGTTTTATTTAATTTTATTTCAATTTTAGTACTTACACTTATTTCAGTTAGTTGGCAATATTTTACAATCAATTCAATTTTGTATTTTTTTTCTATTGTTTCAGCAGTTCACAAACATGTTTTTAATAGTTCTGGTTAATGATTTCTATAGTTTAATAGCTCTAGTTTTGGTTAATGATAACTGGTTTTGAACAGGGTGAATTCAGCGTCTAAGAGTCAGGACAAGAGCCCGGTGTCTCCTGCGACTGCGGCTCCGTTGAGCAGGTACGTCTCGCTCCGCTTCACTGAGTTCTGCTGTTGAGCGTCTGAAGATCAAGCTGAAGATCTGTGTGTTTGGCTTCTTCCTGCAGGACGAGGCCCGGCAGCAGCACAGGAGACGCCGCAGACATGGAGAAACTCAAACAGGTCAGCAACACCGTCACACACACTCACACACACACACACACACACACACACACACA
>NW_015658200.1:35050-38643 GCF_001515625.1 Sinocyclocheilus rhinocerous
AGAGAGAGAGAGAGTGTTAGTGATAATGTGTGATGGTTCTCTGCTTTCTCTCTGTTCTCAGGCTGATTCTGTGAACAGTGACTCCAGAGCTGCAGGTGAGAGTCAAATCACTTCATCATCTCTCTGCACTTCCTGTTTACGGTGAACATCGTGACCTCAAACGCTCTTCGTGTTTCTCTTTCAGACAAACCAGACGTGGTGAAGAAGCCCTGGGAGAAACCGTCGTCTGTGTCACGGTAAAAACAGATCTCTGACGCTTCAATAAACCTGCTGTGTGATTCAGACGGGGGTGTTTGACTGTTACATTTATATTTTCAGTTTTCATTTTCATTTGAGTTATTTGGTTATGTGCTTTTGTCATTTGTATTATTTGTTTATTCTAAATAGGTTTACTTTATTTTTTATTTCAGTTTTAATTTGATTTCAGCCATCAATTGTAGTACTTAACCTTTTTTAGTTAATTGTTTATCTAATATTTGTTTCATTTCAGCTATCTTTCATTTAACAATGTTTTAATAGTTTTAGTTAACAATAACAATACTGGTTACAGAATTTGTATTTGTTTTTCAAAAAATAGTATTTGTTTTTGTTTTATAAAAAATATTTCTTAATTCAGTTTGTTTCATTTCAGTTTTAATTTTAGTTTTATTCAATTTAGTATTTTTAGTGCTTAAACTTATTTCAGTTAGTTGCCAATGCGATATTTTAAAATTTTATTTAAAAAATGTTTTATTTTTAGTATTTATTTTATTTGATTTCAGCTTGATTTCAGTTAACAAAAATGTTTTTAATAGTTTTGTTGAACTTTCTTCTCCTGCGTCATATTCTTCATGTGATTAGTTTGAGCGGCGCCCTCTACTGTACAGACGAGAATTTACATTTCCTTCAGCCTGAGGCGCATTCACTTCACTTTTGGTGTGAAAGGGCTTTACATTTGTAAAAGAAGAACTTTTTATATTAAAAATAAACAAGCAAGCCCCGCCCAGATTTAAAAAGTAACACAAAAGTAACGTAACGCATCACTTTCCATAAAAAGTAACTAAGTAACAAAATTACTTTTTTATGGAGTAATGCAACATTGTAATGCATTACTTTCAAAAGTAACTTCCCCCAACACTGAAAACAGCCCTGTCTGACCGCAGGACATCCTGGAGGAGATGCGCAAGGAGCTGCAGAAGGTGAAGGACGAGATCATCAGCGGTCAGTGGGGTTCCTCCGCTCTTCTTCACAGAAATACAGTGATGTGATCCCGCTCTGACCTGCTGTGATTCCTGTGTTTCCTCCACAGCTCTGCTGGAGGAGCTGCAGAAGATCAATGCGGCGTAGCTGCGCATCAGGAAGATCTGCGCAAACGTCTGCGCAGAGCCACGAACACAAGACGCTTCCCTCTCACGCTTCAAGATGCAAGAAACTCACTCCTGCCCCCGACACCCTTGTCGTTTTACACCCGCTGCCTTTCACTTCTCTTTTTCTGTGAATATTAATGATGTCTTTTAATGTGTTTCTGATCCGCTGCTGTGTCGAGCGTTCATTCCGTCTCTTGCATTTGTGTTTTAATCTCATCTGGTTACATGTAGCGCTCTTACATGCATCTAGAAACGTGTGACTAGTTGTTTACGTCTGTAATGATCAGAATGCGTGGGATTCTGTGTAATTGCAGGTTATTTATCTTGCACTGTTATGTAAACCGTGTTTGACCGGCAGGGGTTTTCAAACCGGGAGTGTTAGCGGGTCAGTGGAAACGTGAAAATACATCAAATATGAAAAAATCTGGTTAAATTAAATAAATATAAGTAATCTGAATGAATTAAAAATATGATTGAAATAAAATGATTTAAAAATAAATAATTTGATTAAAGTAAAAATATTTTTTTACATTTTATTATTTATTTTTTTGTTTAAAAATCATTTGTATAAAACAAAAATGTGATTAAAATAAATGTATTTTTTTTAATGAATAAAATGACATTTTGATGAAAAATAAATGGATATAAAAAAATAAATAATTTGGATAAAATAAAAATTTGATTCAAATAAATTGATTTAAAAATAAATAATCTGAATAAAAAAGTTGATTACAATAAATTGATTTTAAAATAATCAATTTGAAAAAAAAAGTTAATTAAAATAAATCGGTTTAAAACCATTTTTAATAACATTTTTTAAATTGGAGTAAAAATTAATAATTTGAATGAAATAAAAAGTTGATTAAAATAAACTGAATTTAAAAATGTGATTTAAATAAATCTAATAATGCAGTATTCTAGTGAGCAAAGAATAATGTATTATTAAAAAAATAATTAAAAAATCGTTTTAAAAATAAATAGGTATTAAGGACTAAAATTAATTTGTTTAAAAGAAAATCACTTCAAATTTAAAAGTTGATAAAAAAATTATTTTACTCAAATAAGCATTTTTTATAATAGTTTTTCACAATATGAATGTATTTTTACTGCTGCCTTTTAAATGTGTAATCACGGGCCCCTTGCACCAGGATGATCATATTTGGGGGTCCGTGGCACGTGACAGATTGAAGACCCCTGAGTTTGTTTGATGAATCATGTAAGATTATAAGATTGAAGAAGATCCAGATGTGAGTCTCAGGGATGCACAGATGTTCTGAACATCAGCTGTTTCAAACGAACTATGTAGCTATTAAAATGTGTTATTTGTATGTCATTAACAGAAAAGTACTGTAGTATTACCATCAAAGTACTTTTAATGAGTTGAGAGTGTGTGTGTGTGTTATTATGAGTAGTTTTGGGTAACTTGTCGTTGTTTTACTGTAAGAGGTCCGCTATGCAGCGCTTGGAAGTGCAAATAAAGCCGTTTGAAGGTCAGGCTGATCCCGGATCAGTGTCTCCGCTTCACTCTGATTCCCGCCGCAGCGGCGAAGCGCGCCGAGCTGACCCCAGATCAGCGGGGGGCGGGGCGCAGCGCGGTGACGTCACGCGGCGTGCGCCGCTGATGGTGAACTCTGAACGCGAGAGAGACAGTCGTGCAAAAGCGCGTTGAATTTTCACTCGATCCGGATCAAAACGCGATAAATGAAGCGAGACAGCCGTCAGTGTGCTCGTGTTTAACCACAATACGAGCGGAGCGATGGTTAACCGAGAGTTTGTGTGGTAAACAACTGCTCAGCACTGACAGTAAACAGGTAGTTTGGATAAATCACTAAATTAAGTCGTTTAACCAGTGTAAAATCTGAGGTAATATGTGAATAATATCAGAATAAGTGTGAGTGCTCGGTGCGTGACGGTTAAAGTCGGTTTGCTCGCTGAAGCTCAAAGTTCATGTTGTGTTAGTTTGTTAAGGTAAGTTAGCTTAGCTTCAACTAGCAGCTTCACACGACCAACTAAACCTTCTTCATCTGGAGATTTCCATCACAAACGCCTTCAGGACGCGATAACTTGTGTTTTAACGCATAATGTGTCAGTTATTCAGTTTACGTTAACCGGGCGGGAATACCGTGTTTTTAACTGTACTGTGGTAATATCATGGTGTTTGGACTTTTACCGTGTTAGTAACATGATATTCTGTCGAGTGCCATGTAAATATCATAGTATTTGAATATGGTAAGTGTGTGTGTGTGT
>NW_015658200.1:38964-43186 GCF_001515625.1 Sinocyclocheilus rhinocerous
AGTGAGTGAGTGAGAGTGTGTGTGTGTGAGTGAGAGTGTGTGTAAGTGTGTGTGTGTGAGTGAGAGTGTGTGTAAGTGTGACCATGATATTACCATAGGACACCACCACTCTACCTTTTTAGAATTTTATAGTATTTTAACTCTTTTTTTAAAATTTTTAATAATTTTTTGATCAAGCCAAAAATGATGTTAACAGAGAATCCATATTCGGACAATAATATAAACCAAGTTTGTTTGTAATATTTCATAAAATCGAACTCGTTTTTTTTTTTACTTAAAAAGTCTTATGTTTTATGATCAATACAAAGCATAGATGTTAAAGAAAGACTAAACCAAGTTTTTATTTTGAAATAAAAACAATTATTTTAATTAATAATAATAATTATATTGATTATAATAATTAATTATTATATTTTGATAAAATTATATTTTGTTAGTTACGACTTTTAAGAAGTTTATTCAGTTATTTAAAGTTAATTAAAAGTCAGATCAATCCAAAGCAACATTTTAAAGAGAAATTTAATATTCTGACATTGATTTAAACTACATTTAAAAAAAAAAATGTGTGAGTGAGTGAGTGAGTGAGAGTGTGAGTGAGAGAGTGTGTGTGTGTGTATGAGTGTGTGTGTGTGTGAGAGAGAGTGTGTAAGTGTGCGTGTGTAAGTGTGTGTGTGAGTGAGTGTGTAAGTGTGTGTGTGTGTGTGTGTGAGTGAGAGAGTGTGTGTGTGTGTGTGTGTGTGTGTGTGTGTGTGTGTGTGAAAAACAATTATTTTAATTAATAATAATAATTATATTGATTATAATAATTAATTATTATATTTTGATAAAATTATATTTTGTTAGTTACGACTTTTAAGAAGTTTATTCAGTTATTTAAAGTTAATTAAAAGTCAGATCAATCCAAAGCAACATTTTAAAGAGAAATTTAATATTCTGACATTGATTTAAACTACATTTAAAAAAAAAAAAATTAGTGCTGTCAAACGATTAATCGCATCCAAAATAAAAGTTTGTTTACATTATATATGTGTGTGTGCTGTGTATATTTATTATGTATATATAAATACACACACATACAGTATATATATTTTTAAAATATTTATGTATATATTTATGTTATTATATTATATATAAATATATTTAATACATAAATGTAACATATTTTTCATAAATATATACATGCATGTGTGTATTTATATATACATAATAAATATACACAGCACACACACATATATAATGTAAACAAACTTTTATTTTGGATGCGATTAATCGTTTGACGGCACTAAAAATAACATTTTATAAGTTTAAACTCTTTTAAAAAGTTTATTTTTAATCAGAAATTCTGGTTAATCCAAAGCAAAGATGTTAAAGAAATAAGTATTCTGAAACTGACATAAAATAAGTTTTTAAATAATATAAGTTTAACTGTTTAAATAAAAAAATTTAAATAAAATTTTTTTTTAATGAATCCAACGCAAAGATTTAAAAAAATATATTCAACCAGGTTTTTGAACTATAATATTTTGTTTTACATTTTAAAAGTCCAGCCACAAGTTACCAAGTTGAAGGGCGCCGTGTGTCAATCACTCTCAAGCCCCGCCCATCATGACGGAGGTCAGCCTGGTGAAGGAAGGCTGGCTCTATAAACGAGGTACGGCAGGCTCCTGCGCTGTCTGCTGCGGCGTGAGACGTCATGTTCTGATGTGTGTGTGTGTGTGTGACACACAGGTGAGTACATCAAGACCTGGAGGCCGCGCTACTTCATCCTGAAGAGTGACGGATCCTTCATGGGCTATAAGGAGAAGCCGGAGCTAACGGATCAGAGCTCGGCTCCGCTCAATAACTTCTCTGTGGAAGGTGAGCTCTGCTGGAGACGCTGAAGCTGTGATGTGTGTATGACTGTGTGTGTGTGAACGGCTTGTGTGTTTCCAGAGTGTCAGCTGATGAAGACCGAGCGTCCGCGGCCAAACACCTTCATGATCCGCTGCCTGCAGTGGACGAGCGTCATCGAGAGAACCTTCCACGTGGAGAGCAGCGAGGAGAGGTGAACACACACACACACACTCACTCACTCACTCACTGACTCACTCACACACATACACTCACTCACTCACTCACACACATTCACTCACTCACTCACTCACTCACTCACTCACACACTCACTCACTCACACTCACACACACACACTCACTCACACACACACACACACACACTCACTCACTCACTCACTCACTCACACTCACACACACACACACACATGCACGCACGTCTGCTGCTGAGAGATGAGCATTCATTCAAAGTGCACTGGAAAATCAAACAAAAAGACAGATACAAGATTGTAAAATTTAATAAGCAGCTTTAATTTTTTCAATCCCATGAAGCATTGCAAATGCTTTTTTCTTTTGCAATATAGAAACAGCATTTATCACAATATATAAAAATATACACTGCCGTTCAAAAGTTTGGGATCAGTAAGATTTTTAATGTTTTTTAGAGAAGGTTCTTGTGCTCATCAAGCCTGCATTTATTTGATAAAAATGCAGAAAAATTTAATTTTGTGAAATATTATTGCAATTTAAAATAAGTTTTCTGTTTTAATATACTTTAAAATATAATGTATTTCTGTGATGCGCAGCTGTATTTTCAGCATCATTACTCCAGTCTTCAGTGTCACATGATCTTCAGAAATCATTCTAATATGCTGATTTATTATCAGTGCTGGAGACAGTTGTGCTGCTTAATATTTTTTGGGACATGTGATAAATTTTTTTATTACAAACCGTTCTTATACTTCTGGAAACACCTAATTTGAGCAGTTTGCTCAGTTGTTGTGTTGTTACTCGCGTCTTCACCACGGTAAATCACTGTCTGACTGCTTGTAACTGTATGAAGGGACGAGTGGATGCGTGCGATCCAGGCCGTGGCCAATGGGCTGCAGGCGCGGGAAGCGGACGAACCAATGGAGATCAAGTACAGCTCTCCCGGTGACGTCTGCGGTCTGGAGGACATGGAGGTGTCTCTGTCCAAATCCAGCTCCAGAGTGGTGCGTCTCTCTGCAGATTACGGTTACGAGCGTAGAAATCAGTCATTGGTTTGCACTGATGATGATGATGATGATGGTTTGTGCTCTCAGACGATGAATGACTTCGATTACCTGAAGCTGCTGGGTAAAGGCACGTTTGGGAAGGTGATTCTGGTGCGAGAGAAAGCCTCGGGGGTGTACTACGCCATGAAGATCCTGCGGAAGGAAGTCATCATCGCTAAGGTGACAGACTCTTTACTAACCAACCCGTGACTAGGAGAAACACTGTTAGAGTCAGAGACGGAATATACACCCAGACAATTACTGAAATGAGATGGTTTCGAGATTTCCAGTGATTTATATTCACTCATTTATTAAATCAGAGACAATACACATTAACAGTACACAAAATCAGTGTAAGATGTGCCAGATTTAGCCAGGGTGGTGTATTTTCATCTGTAGTCCCAGGTTAATGTAAGAAAAAAAAACATAAATAGAATATTTTTAACACTAAAAATCCCAATAAATGTTCACAGTATAGAATTATAGATTTTGTTTATGGTTTGAATTAGGTTTTAGTTTTATATTTTCAGTTTTCATGTTAATTTAAGTTAAATTTTTATTCATTTTATGTACTTTTTTCATTTTTTTTAATTTCCTTTTGATATCACTATTGTATTTTTAGTTCAGTTTTATTTTAAGTTCATTTTTAGAATATTTTCCCCGTTAGTAATTTTATTGTTCCCAACCAAATTTGAGTGCATTTCAGGTAGTTAAGGAAACAAGTTTTTCATCTAATATTTTATTTTTTTAGTATAGTTTTAAATTATGATCTAGTGAACTTTGTTTGAAAGCAACTTAAGTTACTTTAACTTAAGTGGTTGAGTTGAGTTCTGTGAATCAGTTCAAACTGTCTGTTACAATGAATCATTCAAGTCTGATTCAAATGTTCATTTGTGCCATCACTCTTCACTACAGTCTCTGTGTGTCTCTTGATGTATTAAATGTTTGGTAACACTTTAGTATAGGGACCAATTCTCACTATTAACTGGTTGCTTATTAGCATGCCTATTAATAACACATTGGCTGTTTATTAGTGCTTATAAAGCACATATTCTGCATGACCATATTCTACATCCCTAATCCCACCCAATACCTAAACTTAACAACTACCTTACTAACTATTAATAAGCAGCAAA
>NW_015658200.1:43423-44982 GCF_001515625.1 Sinocyclocheilus rhinocerous
AAAAAAAAAGAGAAAGAAATTGTTTTTTTTTTTAGATGAAGTCAAGTAGCTTTTAAAGAGATGAGTTTTCAGCTGTCGCTTGAAAATTTTCAGGGATTCAGCATTCCGGATAGGGGTGGGAAGATCGTTCCACCAGCCAGGAATGGTGAACGAGAATGTTCTGGAAAGTGATTTTGTGCCTCTCTGTGATGGTACCACGAGGCGTCGCTCGTTAGCGGATCTCAGACTTCTGGAGGGGATGTAGATTCGTAGTAGTGAGTGGAAGTAGGCGGGTGCTGAGCCTGTGGCTGTTCTATATGCAAGCATCAATGTCTTGAACTTGATGCGAGCCGCAACCGGTATCCAGTGCAAGGAGATAAAGAGAGGTGTAACATGGGCTCTTTTGGGCTCACTGAAGACCAGTCGTGCCGCTGCATTCTGAATCATTTGTAGAGGTTTGATTGTGCTTGATGGAAGTCCAGCCAGAAGAGCATTGCAGTAGTCCAGCCTAGAAATGACAAGGGCCTGGACAAGAAGTTGTGCAGCATGCTCCGTTAGAAAGGGCCTGATCTTTCTGATGTTGTGCAATGCAAAGGTCAGCTGGTCATCAAAGATTACACCAAGATTTCTGACCGAACTTGATTGGGTAATTGTTGATGAACCTAACTTAATGGTGAAATCATGCTGTAGAGTTGGAGTGGCAGGGAAGACGATAAGCTCAGTCTTTGCCAGGTTAAGCTGTAGGTGATGTTTCTTTCACTCGTAGGTCTTCACACGAGGGCTGAACGCCAAGTGAACAAAACTGCATAAATGCTATAATAGATCAATGAAATGTGCACTGTTTTTATTTAATTTTAATTTAATTTTTTACATGATTCCCAATTATTTATATTCACGATTTCGAATATTTGTACAGTCTTTAGATTTTTATTTCAATGTAGTAATTAACAAATCATTTAATTTTATCTTTGAAGCAGATTTGTTATGTGACAGCATTAATTAAAGTTTTTAAAAAAAAATTTTTTATTTCTGCTTTTATTTCAGGAAAAGTTTAGGCGTCCTTTCAAAAATGCCATTTGGAGACTCCAAATGGACACCTGGTAACCAAATGAGTCAACACTACAAATGCTGTTCAGAAATAGTTTTTTCTTGTGTGTTATGGTGCTTATAAAGCACATATTCTGCATGACCATATTCTACATCCCTAATCCCACCCAATACCTAAACTTAACAACTACCTTACTAACTATTAATAAGCAGCAAATTAGTATCTTATTGAGGCAAAAGTCGTAGTTAATGGTTTGTTAATAGCGAGAATTGGACCCTAAAATAAAGTGTGACCAAATGTTTTAGTTAAAATTATATGTAAATATTGCTATTTATTGACATTAGTACATATAATCACTGGGGGCCCGTTTTTCGTACGTCGCTTATTACATTCAAGATCAAATAACTCACCCAAGGTGATATCATCGCGCTAATTCCGTTCTTCGAACGCACCTGTTGTTGATGATTAGTATGGCTTGATTGAGTTATCTGAGATAATTGCGCATTCATGGGTTGGTTTAAAAGGGCTATGT
>NW_015658200.1:47566-47899 GCF_001515625.1 Sinocyclocheilus rhinocerous
ATTCATTTAGCAGACGCTTTTATCCAAAGCGACTTACAATTGGGGAATACATCAAGTGATTCATCTTAAAGAGGCAAATAGACACAGGAAGTGCTCTTCATACCGTGGTTCAAATAAGTACAAGCTAGACAGAGAAAGATGAAAGAAAAGAGAAAAAGTTTTTAATTTTTTAAATTTTTTTATGATGAAGTCAGATAGTGACGAAAGAGTTGAGTTTTCAACTGTCGCTTGAAGATTGTCAGGGATTCAGCATTCCGGATAGGGGTGGGAAGATCGTTCCACCAGCCAGGAATGGTGAACGAGAATGTTCTGGAAAGTGATTTTGAGCCTCTC
>NW_015658200.1:48071-48748 GCF_001515625.1 Sinocyclocheilus rhinocerous
TTCTTAAGGGTCAAGATCAAGTTATCTGCATCTCCTGCGCTCCATCAAGCCACTCCCATAATATCTGTCAGCACTCAAATTAATGCACGACTCTACATTATCTGTATAGCATGTGTGTAAGACTCTAATACAATTATGAATAATAATTTTAAGACGAATAAATATTTCAGTGAGTAAAACTGGCTGTGTCTATTAGCCTAAATGACATTATTATATTATTGTCAAATGAATTTTTTAATTATTATTATTTTAAATTATGGATCAGTAGGGTACTCTTGTAATAAAGTAGCGGTGGCTGGGACAGATTTTTACGATCAATTCTGCTTAAAAAGATGCAATCTAATCCTGTTTACATGAAATAAGCTGCTCCCGAGCAGGGTTAAGTTTAAGGACCTGTTGCTATGACAGCAACTCCGGGATGAGCTTCGAAGAACCAAACAATCCAAGATCATGCCAAATCATCAACAATCAAATCCAGCTAACTGAGTTAGCGACGTACGAAGAACGTGCCCCAGAGCTTGGTTGATCTGTGTTTTGAACGTGTTCATGTGTGTTTAGGATGAAGTGGCACATACGGTCACAGAGAGTCGAGTGCTGCAGAACACCAGACACCCGTTCCTGACGGTCAGTGTGTGAGTGTGTGTGTGTGTGTGTGTGTGTGTGTGTGTGTGAGTGAG
>NW_015658200.1:49756-52081 GCF_001515625.1 Sinocyclocheilus rhinocerous
TGTGTGAGTGTGTGAGTGTGTGTGTGTGTGTGTGTGTGTGTGTGTGTGTCTGTGAGTGAGTGTGTGTGTGTGTGTGTGTGTGCGTCTGTGAATGTGTATGTGTGAGTGAGTGTGTGTGTGTGTGTGTGTGTCTGTGAGTGTGTGAGTGAGTGTGTGTGTGTCTGTGAGTGAGTGTGTGTGTGTGCGTCTGTGAGTGTGTATGTTTGTGTGAGTGTGTGTGTGTTCATGTCACCTGTATGAATGTCTCTGTATGGCTGACTGCTCTCTGTTGTGTTTTAGACTCTTAAATATGCCTTCCAGACCCCTGACCGGCTGTGTTTTGTGATGGAGTATGCTAATGGAGGAGAGGTAAGAGCGTTTTTTTTGTATAGTAATAAAAATCATTTAGTTCAGTTAGAGGACCGACATTACAATTAAAAACTGAACGCGGCTGCTCAATGAAGCGTGCCAACCGACAGTCGCATCGCAGATCAGATTTCATTTATCACGTGAGGAGAGCGAGTCGAGCTGACTGACGAGAAGAGTGAGGTGAGACAGACAAGACGATGGCGGATGATTTAGTTTCGAAACGAGATGCTAAAGAGCCTGTTTGGCAGTATTTGGGATTTTGAAAAGCCTGTTGACTTCTGCCGTTTATCTAAGGAGATTTTGGAAGTTTTTTTAAACATTCGTTTCTTATTTAATTGGTTCCACAATGTTTGCTGATTTTTAAACTTTGTGTTGTTTATTTTTATTTGACATCAAGGTGCATGCCGTGCCTCCAAGCTTTCTTATTCGTTTTGCTAATACACAGTCCACATTTCTTATTTATTTGGTTCCACAGTGTTTGCTGATTTTCAGTTTTGTATTCAAACTTTGTGTAAGTTATTCTGTATTAGGCATAGCCTACAGAATGATGTATTTAGATTTTTTTTTTGTTAATAAAAGTTCTGTGATTTATATAGGCTAAGTTGAGTTTGAAGTATTTTGTTGTTGCTTGAATTGCCGCTAGTTTGATGTCGATTAACACTAGTGAGCGTGTGTTTCAGTCAGACGCTGCTGTTTTCTCTCTCGTGTGGTTCTGACGTGTCTCTCGCCCGCAGCTGTTCTTCCATCTGTCCCGTGAGCGTGTCTTCTCTGAGGACAGAGCGCGCTTCTACGGCGCTGAGATCGTCTCCGCTCTCGACTATCTGCACTCACAGAACGTCGTCTACAGGGACCTGAAGGTCAGACGCGCACCAACATTTTATTTAGCATTTTTCATCGCAGTTTATATTTTTTGGTACATATAAATTGTTTGAATTCCTTGAAAGTTGCTACATATTGCATAGTTTCTTACATCATTGCAACACATGTTAGAAATGTCCTCATTATGTCAACGCAAGTCACCTTTATTTCTGCACTAGGGCTGTCAAGCGATTAAAAAGAGTTAATCTAATTAATTACATGACGTGCCGAATAATTAATCTAATTAACTGCACATCAGTTTGGGCTGAGGAATAAGATAATTTATTCATTATTGTGTTAAATGAGAAAAGCATTAAATAGATATTACAAAGAAGTAGCTTTAGAAGAAATATTTTGATTGAACATTGCATAAATAATATGAAATCTGTATTTTATTTTATTTTTTTAGAGAATTGAATATTGAAATATGAAATAATTTTTTTTAATGAAATTAATCTCTAATTATGAAACTAAAAGCAACAGTAGGTGCAATGAGTCACTGTCTTAATGAGTGAGTCATTGAATCATTCATTCAACTGATTCATTTAGAAATGAAGCAATTGGTTGTTTTTTATGAATGAGTCACTGAATCATTGATTCACTCCATTCGTTCAAACACATGGATTCATTTAGTAGTGAATCACTGCTGTGTGCTGATCAGAGACGCTCAACAGTTCTGCTGTGGTTTTGATTAGAACTATTTTCAAATGTGACCCTGGAGCACAAAAGCAGTGTTAAGTCGCTGGGGTATATTTGTAGCAATAGCCAACAATACATTGTATGGGTCAAAATTATACATTTCTCTTTTATGCCAAAAATCATTAGGATATTAAGTAAAGATCATGTTCCATGAAGATATTTTGTAAATGTCCTACCGTAAATATATCAAAACTTAATTTGTGATTAGTAATATGCATTGCTAAGAACTTAATTTGAACAACTTTAAAGATGATTTTCTCAATATTTAGATTTTTTTGCACCCTCAGATTCCAGATTTTCAAATAGTTGTATCTCGACCAAATATTGTCCTATCCTAACAAACCATACATCAATGGAAAGATTATTTATTCAGCCTTCAGATGATGTATAAATCTGGTTTTGTGCTCCACGGTCACATAT
>NW_015658200.1:53681-54686 GCF_001515625.1 Sinocyclocheilus rhinocerous
TTTGATTAGTAATATGCATTGCTAAGAACGAACTTCATTCAACTTTAAAGATTATTTTCTCAATATTTAGATTTTTTTGCACCCTCAGATTCCAGATTTTCACATATTGTCCTATCCTAACAATCCATACATCAATGGAAAGCATATTTATTCAGCTTTCAGGTGATAAATAAATCTCAATTTCAAAAAATTGACCCTTATGACTGGTTTTGTGCTCCAGGGTCACAATTGTGAAATTGATCAATATTGCGTTTAAAAGGTAACACAATATTAGTTTCTTGTTTTTTGTTGTATAAAATCACATTTGCAATCGTGAAACAGCTTTTTCAGCAGCAAAGCAGTTCTACAGAAGACAGTAGTGTCACTATGTGTTGATGATGATCATGTTCTGTGTTCTCTCAGCTGGAGAACCTCATGCTGGATAAAGACGGACATATGAAGATCACAGACTTTGGTCTCTGTAAGGAGGGAATCACAGATGAGGCCACCATGAGAACGTTCTGTGGAACCCCAGAATACCTTGCGCCGGAGGTACTCAACAACACACACGCTCAGGGCCTCACGATGATAGTTCACCCAAACATTAAAATCCTGTCATCATTTACTCACCCTCATGTTTTATTAACATTAAAGGAATAATTCGCCCAAAAATAAAAATTCTGTCATAGTGTTTTATTTTGATACCATAATATACTCACTCAAAAGTTGTTTTAAACCTGAACGAGTTTCTTTCTTCTGCTGAACATAAATGCTATTTTGAAGAACGTGGAAAACCAAACAGTTGCTGGTCCCCATTGGCTTCCATAGTATTTTTTTTCCTGCTATCAAATTTAATGTTGGACCAGCAACTGTTTGTTTACCCACATTCTCCAAAATATCATCTCTTGTGTTCAGCACAAGAAAGAAATTAATACAGGTTTGGGCCAGCATGTAAGTAAATAATAACAGAAAATAATTTTAGGGTGAACCATCCCAAAGACAGTCGGCAGCATGTTTAGTACTGTC
>NW_015658200.1:54855-59935 GCF_001515625.1 Sinocyclocheilus rhinocerous
TCTCACACACACTCTCACACACACTCTCACACACACTCTCACACACTCTCACACTCACTCACACACACACTCACACTCACTCACACACTCACTCACAATAAAACTTCACACAATAAAACTTCACACAATAAAACTTCACACAATAAAACTGTCATCGGTCTGTCAATTCTGTCATAGTGTTTTATTTTTATACCATCATTTATTCACTCAAAAGTTGTTTTAAACCTGAACGAGTTTCTTTCTTCTGCTGAACATAAATGCTATTTTGAAGAACGTGGAAAACCAAACAGTTGCTGGTCCCCATTGGCTTCCATAGTATTTTTTTTCCTGCTATCAAATTTAATGTTGGACCAGCAACTGTTTGGTTACCCACATTCTCCAAAATATCATCTCTTGTGTTCAGCACAAGAAAGAAATTAATACAGGTTTGGGACAACATGTGAGTGAGTAAATAATGACAGAAATTGCATTTTAGGGTGAGCTATCCCTTTAATGACAGTCGGCAGCATGTTTAGTACTGTCTCTTTAAGACCAGCACTCATCTAATTTACAGACACGCATTATATGAGAATAGAAGCCTCGAAAAGTTGTGGAAATTAATCAAATCTGAATTTTTAAAGGGTTTTGTAAATCTTTGACAATTTCTAAAATGTTCCTACAAATTATTTACAGAACATCCATATGCACAAAATATTTTCCTAAATACATCCAATTTCATAAATTGCTGTCCATCCTAAATTCAAGCAAAAATATTTATCTGAATTAATTAATTGCCATAACATCACAAAGCCCATTTGCACTTCATTAATGCATATTGTGATAGTTATGATTGACATCTTGTCTATTCATCTTTGTTTTAACCCTCATCTGTCGAAACTAATTTTTAAAGATTTTTAAAAAATTGAGCGTTGATCGTTATGGTATGAGACTTTGTTACTTTTGTCACAATTGCACCTTGAATGCACGAAAAAAAATTCAAGTGATTTCGACCAGTTTAAATGGGTGTTTTTTTTTACATGTTTTGATACATATCTGAAAGCCTTGAGATATATCTGAAAGGTTAATGAAGCCGCAAGTTGGTGTAGTTTTAAAGATTTCACTTGTTTGGCTCATTTAAGAATCTACATAGGATTCAATAGGGCCCTCTAGTGGCTGTAATCATAAAATGCAATTTTATGTCATTTTTCCCCACCAGATGGCATCAGAGACACTCAGTGACCTAGGTCCTGATGGATCATCATGTTTAAAGTATAAAAATGCAGAAATTGTGTCTTTCTTTGTTTTTTTGTTTTTTGGTGAAAAAATTTATAAAAATATGCTCATTTTCATAAAAATATCCAAAATTAAGTACTTATATTTGGACTATTGTAGCCTGGTCGGGTTGTGCCGCTGCGGAGTAACACATACCTGTGTGAATCGCCATAGACAAACTTAGAGAAGTAGCTCCGGTTGAAATGTTCTTCCGCGGGATGTGTGCAGTTCTGTTTATTAACAGCTAGAGCGCCAAAAGTTACATAGTGCTGCTTTAATAATCTCCATAGGATTCTATAGGGCCCTCTAGTGGCTGTAATCATAAAATGCAATTTTATGTCATTTTTCCCCACCAGATGGCATCAGAGACACTCAGTGACCTAGGTCCTGATGGATCATCATGTTTAAAGTATAAATATGCAGAAATTGTGTCTTTCTTTGTTTGTTTTTTGGTAAAAAAATTTTATAAAAATATGCTAATTTTCATAAAAAATATCCAGAATGTAATGTGAATAAAATAAAAATCACCAAAAAATTATAATAAAAAAAAAAAACTACATACAAAATTATAAAAATGGACCAATATAAGCTTTCTGGACCCAAAAAAAAATTAGTGTCATTTTTGGCCCTCGGGTCATTTTGACCCACGAGGGACACTTTTGTTATAGGTTCGGGAGAGACGGATGAGGGTTTTAATAAACAATGGTGTATTTTTTTCATTACTGGTATATATATATGAATGCAATAATTTGTACACATGCTCCTCAGTCGCTTCAGTGTTTGCCTTTCTAAATCTTGATTGGTTCCACGTTTTAAGGATCAAATCTGATTGTACATGCATTTGTTTATGCATGCGTCAAACTTGTTTAAATTTCAACTCTAATAATTTTAGTGATATATGTCATCTATGATGTAATGTGGAGCATTGTGACCGGAGTGGCGTCTGGGTTGTTCTCGTGTGTGTTCAGGTGCTGGAGGACAATGATTACGGCCGCGCGGTGGACTGGTGGGGTCTGGGAGTGGTGATGTACGAGATGATGTGCGGACGCTTGCCCTTCTACAATCAGGACCACGAGCGGCTCTTCGAGCTCATCGTGATGGAGGAGATCCGTTTCCCCAAGAACCTCTCGCCTGAAGCCAAAGCGCTGCTCACCGGCCTGCTGAGGAAAGACCCCAAACAGAGGTCAATCTCATCATATATATATATACAGCGCTGGCCAAAATGATTCAAACACTAGTATTCTCAGCAGCTGAAAATGGTTTTAAGTCAGTTATTGCATCCTCATTTTACAGCATAAGTGCCTAAACTTTTAACAGCACTGTAGCTTTGCAGGAGGTTTCTTGAAGCGTCAGTTCTTCTGGATTGAGTCTGTCTCAGTTTCTTCATGTGACTCCAGACAGACTGATGATGATCAGATCACATCTCTGTGTGCAGCACTAACATATATCTCACTGCATTATTACAATTAATGGCTAAATTAATGTTTGGAAATGTAAACTGATATTTCCTACCGACACACTACAGCAAAAGATAGAAATAACTGACTTAAAACCATTTTCAGCTGCTGAGAATACTAGTGTTCGAATCATTTTGGCCACCGCTGTATATGACTGGAGCTCATCATGATGTGATCAGGTGACATTGTGAATGCTTCTGATTGGCTGCAGGCTCGGAGGCGGAGCTGATGACGCCAGAGAAGTGATGGCGCACAAGTTCTTCTCCGGTATTCACTGGGAAGACGTGCTGCAGAAGAAGGTGCTTCTGATCGTGAGCTTGTGTTGAAGGGTTTGGGTGCAGATTATGACATCTGGTTTTTGTTTTTTCTGCAGCTGGTGCCGCCCTTTAAACCGCAGGTGACGTCCGAGACGGACACACGCTACTTTGACGATGAGTTCACAGCGCAGAGCATCACTGTTACACCGCCAGACAAGCGTAAGCCCAAAGTCTACATAGTGGCACGTGTGCAAGGGAAAAAAAAGACCCTTAGTTTTTATGAAATTTAAGGTCATAAAAACTCTTAAACGGTCTAACAAACGTCTTAAACTTAAGTATATAATGGAAATAATATGAGGTGGGAATAAAGCAATAAGCCCCGTGAAGCCGTGGTTTACAGTGAATTTATAACAGCTAAGGAGTGTTGTTAGGCACGACGCGAAGCGGAGTTAGCTGTTATAAATTCACTGTAAACCATGGCTTCACGGGGCTTATTGCTTTTATAAAACGGTTATTCCATATACGTAGTAAGGTTTCACAAAATAAAACAGAGCAAATAAAGTGTAATGATATTAATAAAAACAGTATTCTTCCGCCAAACAATGTAGCTCCTCAGAAACAGTTGTGGTTGCAACAAAGTGGTTGCTGAGCAACAGACAAACGTAAACAAAGGTGTATGTTACTTTGTAGAGTAATTTACAACAGCTTCGAACGCGGCTCAGCCAATCAGAATCAAGCACCGGAACTATCTGTTTTATAAACTATATTTTATTCCTTTTACGAGCAAACACAAAGTTTATTAAGGCAGCGCAATAGATTTGCAAGCATATGCAAAGTTTCTCAGAGGAATACAAATATTTTATGAGTGAACAAATGTTTCGGAAGAGAACGCAAATGTTTCTCAGGGAAATGAAAATGTTTTTATGAACAAACGTAAATGTTTAAGAACAAATGCATATGTTTTCCAAATGAAAGCAAATGTTTTGCAAAGGAACAAACATTTTACGAACAAATGCAACTCAAATGTTTTACAAACTAACGCAATTTTTTTTTACGAACAAACATGTTTTGTAAACACGCAATTTTACAAAGAAACAAATATGATTTACGGACGAAAGCTAATTTTCTGCGGACAAACGCAAATGTTTTACAAACTAATGCATATGTTTTCCGAATGAAAGCAAATGTTTTGCAAATGAATGCACATTTTGCAAACTCAAATGTTTTAAAACTAAAATGTTTTACGAACAAACAAATGTTTTGCAAACAAATGCAATTGTTTTACAAAGGAATAAATATGATTTACAGACCAAAGCAAATTTTTTTGAGGACAAACGCAAATGTTTTACGAACTAATGCACGTTTTACGAATTAACGCACATATTTAGCAAACAAACGCTTATGTTTTATAAATGAACGCAAATGATTTGCAAACAAATGCAAATGTTTTAAAAGAAACAAACATTTTATGAACAAACGCACATTTTGCAAACTCAAATGTTTTACGAAGAAACATGTTTTTCAAACAAACGCAGTTGTTTTATGAAGGAACAAATATGATTATGATGTCAAATATGACAGCTAAGGGAGGTTTCCGCTTCGCTTCGTGCCTAACAACACCCCTTAGCTGTTATAAATTCACTGTAAACCACGGCTTCACGAGGCTTATTGCTTTATTTTTTCTTTTAACTCTTTCCCCGCCAGTGTTTTTGCTGATTTTCACTAAAATCTCACGGCCCCCAGAATATTTTGTTGTATGAATATCTGAACATGCAATACAGCAAAATAAAGAATCATTATTTTGATTTATTCAAAAAATCTGTATTATTCTAGCTTCAAGCATTGCTTTTTTTATCAACACTTGAATGTAGGTAGGTTTCATTAAAAAAGCTGAGAAAATCTCATTTGTATCAAACACTACATCTGGATCATATTCAGTAATATTATCAAAGCAAAGCTGCAGTAGATGGCTTCCATCAGTGCTCCCAAAGCTTCACAGACCTTTAACACTTTCTGGATCCACATTTCACTCGCTAGCGTTAGACAGGTTTCATTTATACGCGGTTAGTGTTGATGATCGCATTGTTTTTCATATGCATATGCTTACATATGAGA
>NW_015658200.1:60063-69562 GCF_001515625.1 Sinocyclocheilus rhinocerous
ACACACACACACACACACACAGTACTCTGGTGGTGATTAATGCTGAGCTTTTGTTTCAGTGAGCCGTCAGGATGTGGAGGACGCTGGGCCGGTCGCTCACTTCCCTCAGTTCTCTTACTCCGCCAGCATACGAGAGTGACCGACTCGTCTCTGCTGACGACCCATAATGCATCATGATGGACTCTGAGCGACTGCCAGCGCAGACGAAGCTGAAGTCATGTGGTGTGTGTACAGATGGATCTCTCTCACTCAATGAATGTATTGATTACCGGTGCTCAGAATGTAAAGCCAAACACGTTGCTGTCATTACGATCTCATAATCATACGTCTGGATGTTGAACAGCATGTGATTTTAAGGCTGTTTCACTCACGAGGTCACAGAGAAACACTAGTGTCATGATTAGAATCTACAAACATTAAAGATGTTCATCCTGTCCTTTAGACTTACCAGTGATCACCAGTGTGTCTGCTTTCAACCTGCTCGTGTTTTTAGGCTCAAAGCTGCTTCATCTCTTCACTCTAAAACCTCGTAGATGATCTGTTTGGCTTAAATGTTTCTACAAACCCTGCCAACATACAAAACACATGCAGAAGAATAATTAGCAGATCTGCACATATTCAGCCTGTGCATCATTCACTATATCCTAGTGCTGTCACACAATTAATCACATCCAAAATAAAAGTTTTTGTTTAAATAATGTTTGTGTACTGTGTACATTTTTTATGCATGTATAAATACACATACAGAATATACTTGGAAAATATTTACATTTATATAGCTCAGCTTTACTTGATTCTCATATATATATATATGTGTGTGTGTGTATATATATATCATATTTGAGTGTTTACAGGGTTAATTCAGTAATCTACATGCTAAATCTAACGTATATATCATATTACTATTGACCTTACAGATGAAACAGCCGAATATTATTAACTTTTGTGAACAATTAATTTCATTAAATAATCGTGTCTCATCATTAAAGGACATCAGGTCGTTTTACATGAAATACTTGAAAACAACAACAACAAAAAATGATTAATTAGTATTTTTCGACCGCGCGTGACGTGCTGCGCAGCTGTCAAGTGTGAACCAATGAGGTTCGAGGAGTCGTCATGTGATCAAAACAGGAAGTGCAGTGCTGATTGATTATTATCATCGATCTCTATGAGAAGGCGCAGCTGCTGCTGTTTGATCGCTGTCGGCATGGCAATACTCCTCTTCATCATCTTCATCTGCGGCTCCATCAGCTCTCACGTGAGTCTGATCGATCGATGTGGAGATTGATTGATTGATAGATAAATGTTCGGTGTTTAACATGACACGACACACCTGAGAGTAAACGTCACATGATGTGTGTGTTCAACTTCAGAAATCATCGCGGAGTATGTTTAAATACTGTGGTGCTACCAAGTGATTGTTATTTTAAAGAATACCATAGTGCTAGCATGGTACAGGTCCATAAACCATGGTATTACGGTGCTACTATGGTAAATCCAGGCTAGTACCGTGGTCGATTTTGGTACTTTTTGTTAGTAGACCGAATAAACTGTTGAATACCATAAGAATTTAATAGTACATGTGTAAAATGCATGATATTACCGCAGTGTCCAGGGTAATATCGTGGTATTTCGGGGTTACCGCAGTATCCACGGTAATATCGCGGTATTTCGGGGTTACCGCAGTGTCCACGGTAATATCGCGGTATGTAGGGGTTATTATTGGTTCAGTAAATGAAGGTTTGATGTGTCTGGAAATGATCTGTCATGTTGTGTGTCCTCAGGTGAGTGTGGCGTCCAGGTCTCAGAGTGAGTTCAGGGTTTCTGGTCGAGCGCTGTATAAGCTGGACATCTCCTGGCCCAAGAACCCCGAGTACTTCACCGGACAGGTGTTCGGCGTGGCTGTCAATCATCTGGCCGGCCTGGTGTATGTGGCTCAGGTGAGTGAGGACTGTTTCTCACAGTTCTGAGGGGGAAGGGGCAGAATATAGAGATGTTCACTCACAATCGCGAAAGATACTGTAAACTCACAATTCCAAGAAAAAACAGAATTGCGAGATATAAAAACTATTTCAGAAAAAAAGTCAGAATTGTGAGATGTTATCTCAGAAGTTGCAAATTAAAACTTGCAGTTACTTTTTTATTTTTTTATTGTGGCGGGGGAAAAAAGAATTGTGAGATGAAAAACGTACAATATTGAGAAAAAGGCAGAATTGCGACAAACTCCTAATTTGAGAAGAACACAGAATTATGATATAAAGTAACAATTTAAAAAAAAAAGCAGAATTACGAGATGTAAAAACAATTAGGAAAGAACTTAGATTTGCGACAAACTCAATTTGAGTCGTGAGATAAAAACTACAGTTTCAAGAATGAAGTCACAATTGAAAGATGTGAACTCAAAAGCTGCAAAATAAAACTCGCAATAATTTTTTTTCTGTGGTGGAAACATGAAAAAACAGAATTGCGAGATACACTCAATTTGAGAAAAGGGTCACAATTGATATAAACTTCCAATTTCAAGAAAAAGGCAGAATTGCAAGATAAAATTCACAATTCTGAGAAAAAAAAGACAGAATTATGACATAAACTCACAATTTGAGAAAAAAAATCAGAATTGCAAGATATAGTCAGTTACTTTTTAAAAAGATATTTTAAATGGGCTTCTATAAGTGAGTCTGAGACCATCAGTCATCACGCATCATCCTGACGAGGTCCTCATGTTCCCGTGTGTGTGTGTGTGTGTGTGTTTGCTCCTGACAGAGAGGCGATAACGTGCCTAAAGTGCTGGTGTTCAGCACGGATGGAGACTTCCTGCAGGCCTGGAACACCAGCAGCCTGGAAATGCCTCATGGGATTTTCCTGGCCAACGCATCCGCGGATCCAACGGTGTGGATCACAGATGTAGGGAACGGTGGGTTTTCTCTGCACAGGTGTGTGAGTGTGTGAGCGTGTGTGAGTGAGTGAGTGAGTGTGTGTGAGCGTGTTTGTGTGTGTGAGTGTGTTTGTGTGTGAGCGTGTGTGTGTGTGTGAGCTGTATGAGAAACGTGAGTGTGTGTGTGTGTGTGAGCGTGTGTGAGCGTGCGTGTGTGAGCGTGCGTGAGCGTGCGTGTGTGAGCGTGTGTGTGTGTGAGCGTGCGTGAGCGTGTATGAGTGTGTGTGAGAGTGTGTGAGTGTGTTTGTGTGTGTGCTGGCCAACGCATCCGCGGATCCAACGGTGTGGATCACAGATGTAGGGAACGGTGGGTTTTCTCTGCACAGGTGTGTGAGTGTGTGAGCGTGTGTGAGTGAGTGAGTGAGTGTGTGTGAGCGTGTTTGTGTGTGTGAGTGTGTTTGTGTGTGAGCGTGTGTGTGTGTGTGAGATGTATGAGAAACGTGTGTGGGTGTGAGTGTGTGTGAGCGTGTGTGAGTGCGTGAGTGTGTGAGCATGAGTGAGCGTGTGTGAGTGTGTGTGTGTGAGCGTGTATGAGTGAGTGTGAGCGTGTGTGTGTGTGTGTGTGTGTGTGTGTGTGTGAGCGTGTATGAGTGAGCGTGAGTGTGTGAGCGTGAGTGAGTGAGCGTGAGTGAGTGAGCGTGAGTGAGTGAGCGTGAGTGAGTGAGCGTGAGTGAGTGAGCGTGAGTGAGTGAGCGTGAGTGAGTGAGCGTGAGTGAGTGAGCGTGAGTGAGTGAGCGTGAGTGAGTGAGCGTGAGTGAGTGAGCGTGAGTGAGTGAGCGTGAGTGAGTGAGCGTGAGTGAGTGAGCGTGAGTGAGTGAGCGTGAGTGAGTGAGCGTGAGTGAGTGAGCGTGAGTGAGTGAGCGTGAGTGAGTGAGCGTGAGTGAGTGAGCGTGAGTGAGTGAGCGTGAGTGAGTGAGCGTGAGTGAGTGAGCGTGAGTGAGTGAGCGTGAGTGAGTGAGCGTGAGTGAGTGAGCGTGAGTGAGTGAGCGTGAGTGAGTGAGCGTGAGTGAGTGAGCGTGAGTGAGTGAGCGTGAGTGAGTGAGCGTGAGTGAGTGAGCGTGAGTGAGTGAGCGTGAGTGAGTGAGCGTGAGTGAGTGAGCGTGAGTGAGTGAGCGTGAGTGAGTGAGCGTGAGTGAGTGAGCGTGAGTGAGTGAGCGTGAGTGAGTGAGCGTGAGTGAGTGAGCGTGAGTGAGTGAGCGTGAGTGAGTGAGCGTGAGTGAGTGAGCGTGAGTGAGTGAGCGTGAGTGAGTGAGCGTGAGTGAGTGAGCGTGAGTGAGTGAGCGTGAGTGAGTGAGCGTGAGTGAGTGAGCGTGAGTGAGTGAGCGTGAGTGAGTGAGCGTGAGTGAGTGAGCGTGAGTGAGTGAGCGTGAGTGAGTGAGCGTGAGTGAGTGAGCGTGAGTGAGTGAGCGTGAGTGAGTGAGCGTGAGTGAGTGAGCGTGAGTGAGTGAGCGTGAGTGAGTGAGCGTGAGTGAGTGAGCGTGAGTGAGTGAGCGTGAGTGAGTGAGCGTGAGTGAGTGAGCGTGAGTGAGTGAGCGTGAGTGAGTGAGCGTGAGTGAGTGAGCGTGAGTGAGTGAGCGTGAGTGAGTGAGCGTGAGTGAGTGAGCGTGAGTGAGTGAGCGTGAGTGAGTGAGCGTGAGTGAGTGAGCGTGAGTGAGTGAGCGTGAGTGAGTGAGCGTGAGTGAGTGAGCGTGAGTGAGTGAGCGTGAGTGAGTGAGCGTGAGTGAGTGAGCGTGAGTGAGTGAGCGTGAGTGAGTGAGCGTGAGTGAGTGAGCGTGAGTGAGTGAGCGTGAGTGAGTGAGCGTGAGTGAGTGAGCGTGAGTGAGTGAGCGTGAGTGAGTGAGCGTGAGTGAGTGAGCGTGAGTGAGTGAGCGTGAGTGAGTGAGCGTGAGTGAGTGAGCGTGAGTGAGTGAGCGTGAGTGAGTGAGCGTGAGTGAGTGAGCGTGAGTGAGTGAGCGTGAGTGAGTGAGCGTGAGTGAGTGAGCGTGAGTGAGTGAGCGTGAGTGAGTGAGCGTGAGTGAGTGAGCGTGAGTGAGTGAGCGTGAGTGAGTGAGCGTGAGTGAGTGAGCGTGAGTGAGTGAGCGTGAGTGAGTGAGCGTGAGTGAGTGAGCGTGAGTGAGTGAGCGTGAGTGAGTGAGCGTGAGTGAGTGAGCGTGAGTGAGTGAGCGTGAGTGAGTGAGCGTGAGTGAGTGAGCGTGAGTGAGTGAGCGTGAGTGAGTGAGCGTGAGTGAGTGAGCGTGAGTGAGTGAGCGTGAGTGAGTGAGCGTGAGTGAGTGAGCGTGAGTGAGTGAGCGTGAGTGAGTGAGCGTGAGTGAGTGAGCGTGAGTGAGTGAGCGTGAGTGAGTGAGCGTGAGTGAGTGAGCGTGAGTGAGTGAGCGTGAGTGAGTGAGCGTGAGTGAGTGAGCGTGAGTGAGTGAGCGTGAGTGAGTGAGCGTGAGTGAGTGAGCGTGAGTGAGTGAGCGTGAGTGAGTGAGCGTGAGTGAGTGAGCGTGAGTGAGTGAGCGTGAGTGAGTGAGCGTGAGTGAGTGAGCGTGAGTGAGTGAGCGTGAGTGAGTGAGCGTGAGTGAGTGAGCGTGAGTGAGTGAGCGTGAGTGAGTGAGCGTGAGTGAGTGAGCGTGAGTGAGTGAGCGTGAGTGAGTGAGCGTGAGTGAGTGAGCGTGAGTGAGTGAGCGTGAGTGAGTGAGCGTGAGTGAGTGAGCGTGAGTGAGTGAGCGTGAGTGAGTGAGCGTGAGTGAGTGAGCGTGAGTGAGTGAGCGTGAGTGAGTGAGCGTGAGTGAGTGAGCGTGAGTGAGTGAGCGTGAGTGAGTGAGCGTGAGTGAGTGAGCGTGAGTGAGTGAGCGTGAGTGAGTGAGCGTGAGTGAGTGAGCGTGAGTGAGTGAGCGTGAGTGAGTGAGCGTGAGTGAGTGAGCGTGAGTGAGTGAGCGTGAGTGAGTGAGCGTGAGTGAGTGAGCGTGAGTGAGTGAGCGTGAGTGAGTGAGCGTGAGTGAGTGAGCGTGAGTGAGTGAGCGTGAGTGAGTGAGCGTGAGTGAGTGAGCGTGAGTGAGTGAGCGTGAGTGAGTGAGCGTGAGTGAGTGAGCGTGAGTGAGTGAGCGTGAGTGAGTGAGCGTGAGTGAGTGAGCGTGAGTGAGTGAGCGTGAGTGAGTGAGCGTGAGTGAGTGAGCGTGAGTGAGTGAGCGTGAGTGAGTGAGCGTGAGTGAGTGAGCGTGAGTGAGTGAGCGTGAGTGAGTGAGCGTGAGTGAGTGAGCGTGAGTGAGTGAGCGTGAGTGAGTGAGCGTGAGTGAGTGAGCGTGAGTGAGTGAGCGTGAGTGAGTGAGCGTGAGTGAGTGAGCGTGAGTGAGTGAGCGTGAGTGAGTGAGCGTGAGTGAGTGAGCGTGAGTGAGTGAGCGTGAGTGAGTGAGCGTGAGTGAGTGAGCGTGAGTGAGTGAGCGTGAGTGAGTGAGCGTGAGTGAGTGAGCGTGAGTGAGTGAGCGTGAGTGAGTGAGCGTGAGTGAGTGAGCGTGAGTGAGTGAGCGTGAGTGAGTGAGCGTGAGTGAGTGAGCGTGAGTGAGTGAGCGTGAGTGAGTGAGCGTGAGTGAGTGAGCGTGAGTGAGTGAGCGTGAGTGAGTGAGCGTGAGTGAGTGAGCGTGAGTGAGTGAGCGTGAGTGAGTGAGCGTGAGTGAGTGAGCGTGAGTGAGTGAGCGTGAGTGAGTGAGCGTGAGTGAGTGAGCGTGAGTGAGTGAGCGTGAGTGAGTGAGCGTGAGTGAGTGAGCGTGAGTGAGTGAGCGTGAGTGAGTGAGCGTGAGTGAGTGAGCGTGAGTGAGTGAGCGTGAGTGAGTGAGCGTGAGTGAGTGAGCGTGAGTGAGTGAGCGTGAGTGAGTGAGCGTGAGTGAGTGAGCGTGAGTGAGTGAGCGTGAGTGAGTGAGCGTGAGTGAGTGAGCGTGAGTGAGTGAGCGTGAGTGAGTGAGCGTGAGTGAGTGAGCGTGAGTGAGTGAGCGTGAGTGAGTGAGCGTGAGTGTTGTGTGTGTGTGTGTGTGTGTGTGTGTGTGTGAGTGAGACATGTGAGTAACACTGCTGTGGTGTGTGTGTGTGTGTGTGTGTGTGTGTGTGTGTGTGTGTTTCAGGGCCGTACGGACACACAGTGAAGCAGTATTCTCCATCAGGGAAGCTGCTGCAGGTTCTGGGATCTCCTGGGAAAGCCGGATCTTCTCTGAGTCCGCTCCAGTTCGACCAGCCAGCTGAAATATTCGTCCACAGTTCTGGAGAAATCTACATAGTGGACGGAGACGGCGGCATGAACAACCGCCTGATCAAACTCTCCAGAGGTGTGCTTTATGGTGATTTTAGCATCACTGGCTCTTATTATCTCACATTTCTACACGCATTTACTTCTCATTAAACATTTCTGCTTAATTGACAGTATGTGTGTATCAGCATTATTTCAGTATCATCAAGGTATTATTATAGTTTTTAATTCATATTTTATTTTTACAATTTCTGTTTTACTATCATTTTAGTAAATGTTTTTAATAATGTTGTTGTGAGTTTTGGTTACTTTTAATAATTGTTATTAATTTTTTTCTTTTTAGTTATTTTAGTGCATCAACTTAAACTAAATGAGAAAGTGAAATGTTGCCTTGGCAACTAGCTGAAATAATATAATATAAAATAAGGCAAGGCAAGTTTATTTATATAGCACATTTCATACACAATGGTAATTCAAAGTGCTTTACATAAAAGGAATTAAAATAATAATTAAAAATAATCAAAATAATTTTATTATAATATAAAAATATATTTTATTTTAGTTTTTTATTCTTTTAGTTAACTATAATATTCCTATAATATAATATTCCTAGTGAGTTTGTTTTTAACCTTGTTCTAATCCAATGCTAATGAATTTGTAGTATTGTAATGAATGTGTAATTTGCACAAAACACGTCCACAATGAAAAAAAAACAATATTATTAGTTGCTCTTACATTTCTTAAATATAGAATACATTTTAATACAAAATCAGGGTTTGTATGTGGAAATGTTCATGCACAGATGAGTGAATGTGACGCATTGGTGTGTGTCAGATCTGCAGGTGCTGTGGATGCACGGAGAGAAAGGACAGGGACTCGCTCAGTTCTACATCCCTCACAGTGTGGCGGTCGACAGCTACCAGAGGGTTTGTGTCAATGTTCTTCCTCACTTCTGTTTCTGAATGACGTCAACACGAAAACATGCTCACCCTCAGGTCATCTGAGATCAGGATGAGTTTGTTTCTTCATCAGGTTTGTAGAAATGTAGCATTGCATCAGTGTCTCACTGCAAGTGAATGGGTGCCGTCAGAATGAGAGTCCAAACAGCTGATAAAAACATCACAATAATCCACAAGTAATCCACAGCACTCCAGTCCATCAGTTAACATCTGGAGAAGACAAAAGCTGAAAAGTTTAGAGCCGTTTTGGACCGTTTTGGCTTGTAAATGGTGCAGATTTCTCTCCTGATTCAGACCAGAACACTTTTTCACTGAAGGAAGCGTTATTATGGATTATGAACTCAATGTATTTTAGTTAGAAACGTCTTAATGCTGGATTAGTTTCAGCTTTTGTCTTCTCCAGATGTTAACTGATGGACTGGAGTGCTGTGGATTACTTGTGGATTATTGTGATGTTTTTATCAGCTGTTTGGACTCTCATTCTGACGGCACCCATTCACTTGCAGTGAGACACTGATGCAATGCAACATTTCTACAAATCTGATGAAGACACAAACTCATCCTGATCTCCGATGGCCTGAGAGTGAGTGCATTTTCAGCAGATTTTAATTTTGGGTGAACCGTTCCTTTAAGATCCTGTTTGACAGCATTACAGCAGTCAGGTGGGTTGTGAATGTAGTTGACTGACGCAGTGTTAACTGTTCTGTGTTCGTCCTCTCGTGCTCGTGTGTTCAGGTGTGGGTTGCAGACAGAGGGAACAAGCGTATCCAGGTGTTTAACTCTGTGACGGGAGACTGGCTGGGCTCGTGGGGCAGCTGTTTTAAAGAGGACGCGCCGTACTCCGTCAGGTGTGTTAAGGTTGTTTTTCCGATTTGATCAATTAATTCGAATTTAATGTTTTGCCACGATTTGATATGATGAATAGAAATATGACCAAACATTAGAAATAGACACTTTGACAATATGACAATGATAACAGTAAAGAGAAAAGAATGATCAACTGTTCCTGTGTGACGCGCTCAGTGAAGGACCATAAGTAGAATATAGTGCGAGGTGCAGTTCACACAGAATGTGCTTTTGTATTAATAAAGATGCGACGCGGCAGTGGAAAAGGAAAAAATGCAAGAAGATGGGAGTGAACTTCTTTTAACTTGAGCGGCGTGTTTTTAGAAAGCCGTTTCATGCAAGAGACGCAAGCGCAACAGTCAAACACGTCCATGTTTACATAGAAAACCAATGGAAAAGCAGCGCAATCGAATAAAAAACCTGTAAAGAACTACTACTGTATGTCTAATATTTCATGTTTGCATCATGGTGACCGGCTGAAAGCTGCTGTTATTTTTAAAGAACATTTATAGTTACTAAAAGTCTACTGGTGTTAGT
>NW_015658200.1:69753-83350 GCF_001515625.1 Sinocyclocheilus rhinocerous
CTCTCTCTATCCCTCTCTCTCTCTCTCTCTCTCTCCAGGCCGCACCGCAGGTGTTTGAGCTGTAATAATAATAATGTGTTTGTGACCCGCAGACTCACACCAGACCAGAAGTACATGGTGGTGGCTCAGTTAAACACCAATCAGGTGACGCTGCTGGAGGCTCCGCCCATCGGCATCATCGGTCAGTGTCAGGTGACCAGCAGCATCCAGCTGGCCGAGGACGTCAAGCCGCACCTGGTGGATGTGGATCTGAAGAGCGCGGCGCTGTATGTGGCGGAAATCGGGGCCAATCAGGCGCAGAAGTTCATTCCTGTGACAGCCACCGGTGTTTAGATGTTCACAGAGAGACCAGCGCTGATTATAACGCTTTAAAAGATCTGAGCTGGAAAATATGAGCAGCACTGATAATAAATGTGTGACCCTGGACCACAAAACCAGTCAAAAATTTTTTGAATAAATAATCTTTCCATTGATGTATGGTTTGTTAGGATAGGACAATATTTGAAACTCTGGAATCTGAGGGTGCAAAAAAATCTAAATATTGAGAAAATCATCTTTAAAGTTGTTCAAATGAAGTTCTTAGCAATGCATATTACTAATCAAAAATTAAGTTTTGATATATTTACGGTAGGAAATTTACTAAATATCTTCATGGAACATGATCTTTACTTAATATCCTAATGATTTTTGGCATAAAAGAAAAATCTATAATTTTGACCCATACAATGTATTGTTGGCTATTGCTACAAATATACCCCAGCGACTTAACACTGCTTTTGTGCTGCAGGGACACTTATTTAGTTTACAATCAAGGTTTAATTTAAATCAGAAATATAATGTTGATTTCAGATGATTATCAGAGAGGAATAAAGGGATCAGAGATTGGTGTTTTAACTTCACTGCTGTTTGTGATTGTGGGTATGGTGTATATATGTTTAATCTTGTGTGTTTTTTTTGTTGAGAAAATAATGTTCATGTGAATTTATATTAGTTAAGCTTTGTATATCAATGCATTATTCCTGTTTTTGTCATCTTGACTTGTAAACATACGAGCTGAATGTCACATTGGCCAGTTTTTGACTGTGAGAAGTGCATGTTGAGTTTGTGTGCTGATGTCCTGCAGTGTGTTAAACTCAGTTCACTGAGATGGGCTTTCATTTGTGTTGATAAGGAATAATATTTGAATCTGTCTTGATGTGTGTTTAATGTAATAAAACATTTGTTTACAGCTTTTTGTGGTCGCGTTTTAATCAGAGTTTCTGCAGGATTTATGAAGGCACATTTAAGCCTCTTTAAGATCAAGAAAAGAACATTTTAATTTCACAATACATCAATACGGTGACTTTCACTAACAATGCTTCAGAGTTTGAAAATACAACTTACAACAGATCTCCATTACGGTTTAACTTATTTTACAATATAAAAGCTTAAGGATTAAATATCTCTAATTCAAACATGGAAATAACACCTTCTGATGATAATTATAATAATTTTTGCAGTTCATACGACATTTAATGTTATGACTTTCTACTCTGATTTAAGGTTTTAATTCGTGGGAGAAACAATGTTTAATGTGTTTTATTAGCACAACAAAAATCGCATTCATATTGCCAAAGGCCTCCATACACAATGGGGGAAATACCACACAAAAATAAAGGTAAACAAACTATATCACACATATTTACCACTAAATTTGATGAAGTGCATAATAAACACAAAACAATAACAAAAGAATGTCAACAATGACGACGGGCTTCTTCCGAGAGCTGCCCCACTCAGTGCCTGATCAGATTCAGACGCGTTCAAATGTTTATTTTCTGCTGACTAACATTACTTTAATTCGCGTTAAACGTATTAGCAACTATTAACCCGTATAATCCCTTTGGAGTTGTTTAGTTTTGGTGTTTTCTTGTGTTGTTTCGGGCTTTTCCCGCGGGCAGCTGTGAGCGCGGCCCGAGTGTTTCGGCGTCGGATAAACATGGCGGATCTGAAGGACTGCGCAGAACTGAAGGTAAGTGCAGAATTAAACACACAGCTGACTTTAGAAATGACACAGCGATGTCTGTACTGGTGATTAGCTGTGATTTCACACACACACGGTTCGGCGCGGAATACAGCGGCTCGGGTGTGTGATGCGTGAAACTCCGGACAGGCTAAAGGCTAAAGCTAACCTTCTGCACACAACACACTGACAATAACAACTCACGACAGAAAAGCAGCACTTCACAAGCGTTAGTGGTTATTAAACACCCGTGTTTCTGATAGACATGTCTGATAGTCTGCTGAAATACTCCGATCAAACGGAGCGCTTATCGCGATTATATTGATTCCACTCCATCATATGTGAAAGTCCGATCAAAATAAACGCTGATTTCAGATCAGTTTACCGAATAAGCCAGGTTTATTTCAGTTAGTCTGACTCATTGTCAGTTGATTTAATTCAAAATAAGTCAGACTAACTGAAATAAGCCTGACTTATTTGGTAAACTTGTTTTATGAAACAGCCCCCAGATCATAGTTAGCACTCGTTCATATTAAAACAGAATATACACACAGATCTCAGCTGATCACATCAGTAATTAGCTCTTTAAGCTGGTAGATGCCAATCAAAACACCTGGAACGAGCTCATGTTTTATGCAGGAGTGGGCGGGGCGAGCGGCGGAGCGAGCTTTGATGTGCAAATGTTGGCGGGCTAATGTAATATACTCGCGTGACGTCAAATATTGTGCATCTTTTTGCAAAGTAGTTTTCAAATGTGTGCTCATGTTCTGTACCATTAAAAATCCTTCATGTTTATCTTAAATGTGTGCGATGATGCTTTTCTCTGAAGGATTTCTTGAAGATCATTGGCTCTTAGAGATCCAGAGAGAGTTAGCAGCGTCTGTCAGAGGTGAGTGTGTTTAAAAGAATAGTTCAGAAAAAATTAAAATCTGCTGAAAACATGCTCACCCTCAGATCATCCGAGATTAGGATGAGTTTGTTACGTCATTCATCAGATTTGTAGAAATGTAGCACTGCATCAGTGTCTCAGCAATGGATGCTCTGCAGTGAATGGGTGCCGTCAGAATGAGAGTCCAAACAGCTGATAAAAACATCACAATAATCCACAAGTAATCCACAGCACTCCAGTCCATCAATTAACATCTGGAGAAGACAAAAGCTGAAACACATCCAGCATTAAGACGTTTTTAACAAAAATACCATAGAGTCAATAATCCATAATAACGCTTCCTCCAGTAAAAAAGTGTTTTGGTGTGAATCAGGAGAGAAATCTGCACAGATCAAGCAGCGTTTTACAAGCCAAAACAGCTCTAAACAAATATGTGAGAGACAACAGGAGATCACTGGAGGAAGAGTTATTGTGGATTATGGACTCTATGGTATTTTAGTTAAAAACGTCTTAATGCTGGATTAGTTTCAGCTTTTGTCTTCTCCAGATGTTAACTGATGGACTGGAGTGCTGTGGATTACTTGTGGATTATTGTGATGTTTTTATCAGCTGTTTGGACTCTCATTCTGACGGCACCCATTCACTTGCAGTGAGACACTGATGCAATGCTGCATTTAATCTGATGAAGAAACAAACTCATCCTGATCTGAGGGTGAGCATGTTTTCATTTTTGGGTGAACTATTCCTGTAATGTGCTGTATTATATACGGGGTGATCTGCGGTGTGTGTGTGTGTGTGTGTGTAGTTGATGATTCAGCAGGAGAAGCCGTTGGCGGGCAGCATGCCGGTGGTTTGGCCCACGCTGCTCGACCTCAGCAGAGATGAATGCAAACGAATCCTGCGCAAACTGGGTGAGACTCACTGAAGCATCACTGTGCTGTTGTGTGTGCTGATCGCAAGCTCACGTGTGTTTGCGTGGAATGCTGCATTTAATCTGATGAAGAAACAAACTCATCCTGATCTGAGGGTGAGCATGTTTTCATTTTTGGGTGAACTATTCCTGTAATGTGCTGTATTATATACGGGGTGATCTGCGGTGTGTGTGTGTGTGTGTGTGTAGTTGATGATTCAGCAGGAGAAGCCGTTGGCGGGCAGCATGCCGGTGGTTTGGCCCACGCTGCTCGACCTCAGCAGAGATGAGTGCAAGCGAATCCTGCGCAAACTGGGTGAGACTCGCTGAAGCGTGTAAGCAGCTGTGCTGATGTGTGTGCCGATGGTGAGCTCACGCGTGTCGTGTGTTTGTGTGTTCAGAGCTGGAAGCGTACGCCGGCGTGATCAGCGCTCTGCGCGCTCAAGGAGATCTCACCAAAGACAAGAAGGAGCTGCTGGGAGAACTCACTCGAGTGCTGAGGTGACGCACACCTTTCACTTTTCACAATACTCTTATCTTAATCTTAACAACAGTCTCTGATATCTCAATGTTTTCTAGTCACATCGAGCAGTTTAGTATGGAAGCCTGCTAAAAACAAAGAGTAAAAAAAGTTCTTTTTTTTCTTGCAGTTCTGACTAATTGTTTCTGAACTGTGTGATATAAACTTGCAATTGAGTTGTAAAGTCAGAAAAGATAGATTCTCATGAAGTCAGAAGTAACTGTGTGATAGAAACTCGCAGTTCTGAGAAATACATTTAGAATTGCAAGATATAGACTAGCAATTGTGAGGGAAAAAAGTTGCAATTACCTTTTTGTATTTTTGGTTCAATGGCAGAAATGGGCTTCCGTAGTTTAAAGCTGAACACTAGCATAGTTTACATTTGCAGACAATATAAACATCAGTCAGATCTGCTATTAATATATATGGCTTTATGTGAGTGTACACTACCAGTCAAGAGTTTTTGGACAGTAAGATTTTTAATGTCTCTTCTGCTCACCAAGCCTGCATTTATTTGATCAGAAATACAGCAATAACAGTAAAATTCTGAAATATTTTTACTATTTCTAACAGCTGTTTTCTATGTGAATATCTGTTAAACTGTAATTTATTTCTGTGATTAAAAATAACTCCGATATTTACTTCTAAATTAAAAAGTAATGCGTTACTTTACTAGTTACTTGTAATCTGATTACGTAACTTGTGTTACTTGTAATGCGTTACCCCCAACACTAGGGCTGGGAAAATAAATCAATGCATCACGAATCGAGAAATGATTCTGCATTCTTTTGGCGATTCTTTCTCGAGTCGATTCCGAGCTTAGTTTTGAACACTGCATGGTTTAGAAACAGCCAAATCCTTACACTTGAACCTAAAATAATCATTCATAAGATTTGGAAAAGTTGAAGCGAATCACAAGGGTGTTCACAGTGGGCTGAGTTTACATTAATCTCATCATAAAAGCATTCTGAGCAGAGGTGAAATTACAGACTCTTCAGCTCTTCTTCATGAGCGTTTGAGTGTGTGGATAAAAACTAGAGTAGAGCGCCACCTGCTGTTAAAATCTACGCTCAGAACCGATTCCAGAGAGAATCATGCATTCAGAAGATCTCAGAATCGGTCCACAAATCGATTCTGCATCAATTTATCGTCGCAGCCCTAGTAGTTATTCATGGGCTTTTATTTTGTTTTCATTTTAGTTTAAGTTTTGGTCATTTTTGTTATGTGCTTTGTCAGTTTTATTATTTTTTAAACATTTCTGTTTAGATTTAATTTATATTAATTTCCAGTTTAGTTCTGGCAATTTTAGTATTTCAACTGCAACTTATTAATTTCATTTTATTTTAAGTTTTTCATCTTTTTATGTTTTTCATCTGTTTATATTTTATTTGCTTACACTTTATATTAGGCATTCTTAACTACTACTATTTTGTACTGTAGATGTATTATGTGTATACATTTTCAAAAGTTTTAGTTTTAGTTGACAGTAACAACATATTATAATATTACTATTAATAATAATAATAATTGGTATATGTTGTCTATTCTATGTTTTGTGGTTAATATAAGTTAAAAGCTGTATTTTTTTTATTTAGTTAATGATAACAACAACATTATTGTGGTTGTTTATTTTATTAGTTTATTATCATTTCTTTATTTATTTTTTTGTTTATGTTGTGTCTGAGTAATCTATGTTTTGTGGTTGATATAAGTATAAAAGAGTAGTAAATTTCTATTTTTAGTGAACAATAACAACATTATTTTTATTATAATTATTTATTTTTATTATTTTTTCACATTTTTTGTATATGTTGTGTCTAGGGCTGTCAAAAAAAAAAATCGAATTTCGAATATTCGTTGAATTTCAAATAAAAAAATTCGCATTCGAATGCAAAAACGTTGCATTTGAATGTTAGGTGTGCGTCAGACAGCTTTATCAGCGGCGCACGAGATGCGATGACGATGTAAGTGTCGTTGCATTTTAATGTTTTTCATAGCTTATCCAGTTGAAGCCACTAGATGCGGCGCTGCTGCGTTGTTCATCCAAAATATTGTGGAAAAAGAAAACATCAATGCGGAGAAGATGTTGTTTACGTCAAAACTGAAACCAAGCCGTTCACACAGAACGCATATTTATCACGTTTTCTAGAGGGACGTCTATCAGCGTTGCACTCGCGTCTCGCACAAGAGAGCCGCATGTTTAGAAAGTCATGTAAAATGAATGCAAGTTTTAAAAAACATGTCTCGAGACTTTATGGCGGTTTTCCCCATCCCACTGCATCTCATGTTTTTAAATAGAAAAATACTCTTTGTGATTGGTTTTCGGTTCTTTGTATTAAACTATACATACATACACAATGCTGTTTTGTTTAGAGTTGTTTAAGCAACTTAATTAATTATAATTGGTTCATAAACATTATTTTAAACATTATGCACTTTTTTTCCACATATTGTCATGCTATTTTATTGCTTTGAATAAATGTGCATTAGTCATATTTTGCTCGATGCGCCCTCTTGTGGCCTCAGGAGAGAAGCCAAAAGCTTTTTCCCCCCTAACTGAAATTATGCCTTTTAAATTCGAATATAATTCGAATATTGATAATATTTAAGTACAAAATTCAAATTGAGTTTCAGCTATTTTGACAGCCCTAGTTGTGTCTGTGTAATCTATGTTTTGTGGTTAATATAATACACACTCTCAGAGACAGGAAGTGTGTTCCTCACTGTGTGTGTGTGTGTTGCAGTGGTGGTGTGTTATTCGTACACCAGCACCACCTCCACTCCACCCAGCGCATCGGCTCCCAGCAGCTCCAGCGCAGCAGCGGCCATCAAATCCCCTCGACCCGCACGGAAACGTGAAAAAAGTCCATTAATTTGAATGAATTATTAAACATTTGAATATATAATATATGTATTTAAAACGTAATATATTTAATACACCAATTTTTTTATATTAAAATGATGAAAAGTGGTATGAATGAATGATTCAATGACTCACTCATAAATACTTACATTTACATTTAGTCATTTAGCAGACGCTTTTATCCAAAGCGACTTACAAATGAAGACAATTTATTTAAAATTGACAATTTTTAATACTTCACTTGTTTCATTACTGGATGAATCAGTGTTTTTGAACGAATCTCTTGAATGAATGATTCAATGACAAACACATTTTTAACAGTCATTTGTCGCCACCTAGTGGAGAAACGATGCAAGCGACACAAACGTTATTTGAAGCGCAAGTTACTTTCAGAAGATGACTTGCTCTATTTTGATCGCTTCCATAGACATCAATGTTTATATCTGAACTATAAACTTTCACCCCAGTATTTCTTTTCACAATGTAGATTGTGTTACAGTTTTAAACAGGCCAGACGAGAACGGCACATTATGTTTAATACTGTGTTAAAGCTGTGTGACGTCTCGTTGTGTCTGTCAGGCGTGAGCTGCTCCGATGAGGACGAGAAACCTCGTAAGAGGCGGAGAACCAACTCGTCTAGCTCCTCCCCCATGCTGCTGAAGGAGGTGCCTAAAGTGGCCACGCCCATTTCCAAAACCATCACGCTTCCGGTGAGCGGCAGCCCCAAGATGAGCAACCTTTCATTACTGGATGAATCAGTGTTTTTGAACGAATCTCTTGAATGAATGATTCAATGACAAACACATTTTTAACAGTCATTTGTCGCCACCTAGTGGAGAAACGATGCAATCGACACAAACGTTATTTGAAGCGCAAGTTACTTTCAGAAGATGACTTGCTCTATTTTGATCGCTTCCATAGACATCAATGTTTATATCTGAACTATAAACTTTCACCCCAGTATTTCTTTTCACAATGTAGATTGTGTTACAGTTTTAAACAGGCCAGACGAGAACGGCACATTATGTTTAATACTGTGTTAAAGCTGTGTGACGTCTCGTTGTGTCTGTCAGGCGTGAGCTGCTCCGATGAGGACGAGAAACCTCGTAAGAGGCGGAGAACCAACTCGTCTAGCTCCTCCCCCATGCTGCTGAAGGAGGTGCCTAAAGTGGCCACGCCCATTTCCAAAACCATCACGCTTCCGGTGAGCGGCAGCCCCAAGATGAGCAACCTGATGCAGAGCATCGCCAACTCTCTGCCGCCACACATGTCGCCGGTGAAGATCACCTTCACCAAACCCTCCACCCAGACCACCAACAGCACCACGCAGAAGGTCAGGCGCACTTCCTTCCTGTCATGTCACATTCCCACAATCCTGCATTTCCTTCCTGTCATGTTCATTAAGATGCTTATTCCTCCAATAATGCCACGGCTGCTGTGTGTAATAATGATACATACTAGGGATGGGCGATATCTTATCGTTTGTGATATACCGGGAAAAATTCTCCCCACGATAAGAATTAGTCTTACTGCGATAATAACGATAAAGCCTAGTTCTGTGTGCGACATCGCGAAAGGCAGACGTGAAATTGAGGAGGAGTTCATCGCTCCTTCTACAATCTGGAACTGGTTTGGTTAGGGCTGTACAGTGCACAAAAAATCGCTCTGAATAAATGTCCTACAGTAGCACAGATTTGCCTGTTTACACACCTGTTATCCAACAAAGAAGTCATTTATTGACATGCTTTTTCTCCAAATTAACTTAATACCATAGTCGAGTGTTTGAAATAACTTCTTTTTGTGACCAGACGTGGTTTCATATTACAGAGTGATAGTATTATATACAGTGATAAAGGCTTTGTCGATTAGCATTGCATTATAAATGTACTTTCCTTATAAAAAATACCCAAGATTGCTTGAAGAACACAGATAAACCATATATTTCGTGCAATCGTATGTTTATTGTCTTCAAGTTTCATCAGTTAAAATTTCTCTGTCTGTTGTGCGTTTTATTCAGCGATAACTGGATGCCTTTGTCCATATTAGGGATTTCCTGGAGCGTCTTCAGTGCTATTACTTCTGCGATGCATATGTGTGGAGTTTCTGCGTGAGGGCGCCCTCTGGCTTCCAGTATGAAATAAACAGTCATTACGTTACGTGTGTACTCAGTAATGACCATAACGCCTTATTTTAGGTAAAAATAGGAAAGATAATACTTTTCTCTAAAGAAACCGGATTCCCTGAATTATCGTCATTGATATTGTTATCGCAATAAATACTAGAAATTATCGTGATATATTTTAAAGCCCATATCGCCCATCCCTAATACATACATACACACACATACACATATTTATATATATATAGTCAGGTGGATACACTGCATTTGACCACTGGATTTACAAAACTCACTTCAGGTTTAAGAAGTGTTTCAATATTGCATCAACGTCTGATGAACACATTCATTTTTATTTGAATTATCGCTCAGTCGGTTATTTTACCATGCATTACTTTGGAAGGCGTTTGTCTTTTAAACACATTAAAATGCACAAATTCACCATCTTTTTTGTCATCTGATCCTCTTTCACCTAATATATTTTTATTTGAAGTACCCAAGAGATTTTAAAATAAATATTCTAATAATTAAATATCACATTTGCATGTTCATAGTTCTCTGACGTTGGTTATGGTCGCATTACATGCAGGTAAACAAATAAAATATTAAATTTTTTCAGTAAAGTGTTTTATTTTGATTCATTTTAAAATGGTTTTAATTTAACATTTTCATGATTTAATTAATTATTAGCTTTTGAAGTAGTAGCAAGGAAACCTTGAAGTAATATATATTTAATGCACTTCATGATAACAACAAACAGAATATATTTTCTTGCTCTTTGTATTTTTATATCAATATGGTACAAGATTAACCTATTTAAATCCATGTGGAAAACAAGATAGCTCAAAAGTAATCTAAAAGTAGTCTGATTATTACCTAAAATGTGTAATGTAATGGATTATGTAACTAACAACAATTTCTGTCATGTATTTGGGAATCAGTAACAGAATTCAATTTTCAAGTAATCTACCCAGCTCTGAATTTATAGTAAACAAGCTTACCAGCAAAAGTAGACCAGGAGTTGACAACTTTAAAAGTTATATATTAATAAAGGCCTTTGTTCACCCCCCGGAGCCGTGTGAGACACTTTTTTTCTTATGGATGGGCGCTTTTTATTTCACTTCTTTTGGACTGATGCACTGCAACACCCTGAGTGCAACGATAGAGCTTGAAAGATCAAAGACAATCTTTAATATAACTCCGACTGGATTCGTTTGAAAGAAGAAAGTCATATACACCTAGGATGACTTGAGAGTGAGTAATTTATGGACTAATTAGCATTTTTGGGTGAACTAACCCTTTAATGTGTGTGTGTGTGGTTCAGGCGGGTCCTCCGCGGCGGTGAAGGTGGCCTCCACTCGTCTGCCGTCTCCCAAGGCTCTGGTCAGCTCTCCGTCTCAGATCCTGCAGATTCCCAGAGCGCAGCAGCAGACGGCGGTTCAGTCTGCGTCTCCTAAAGGCCTGCAGGCCTCGTCTCCTCAGAGCGCCAGCGCCGGAGCCAAACCCACCATTCAGATCAAACAGGAGTCTGGTGAGCATGAGACAGCAGATAAAGCACAGGGCTGCACCACTAAAGGCCTTTTCACACTGAACGTGAACATTCAGATTTGAGCTAAGATCACGTAACCGGAGCAGCTGCTGTTGCACCAAAAGGGGAGAGTGGTGGCGCTGTTTCCAAAAGCAGTGTAAACAAACACAGAAGAAGAGTATTCTGAGAGAGAAGAGGATGCTGAGTTCTTGTTATCTTTGGTATCTGAGAACAGATTTATTCTCGCATGTCCTTTATACATAATATAATTTCTATTAATTCTCCCCTGGATCTGATCCGGAGAGCACTGTCCGTTTTCTTCCTCGTGCGCGAGTGTTATGAGTAAAGGTCAATGCACACCGAGTCCGAAATTTTCGTATGCGTTTTTCGTTTTTTTCGTATTCGTCATCCTTTCCTATCAAAATGCTTGCTACGGATGTGAAAACGCAGAAAACCGAACCTGGTCTGAATTTTTTTATGACGGACGAAAGTTTCGGAGGCAGTGTGTAAATATGATTGACACAACGTGAGGTCCTATTTATTTTTTAACGTGCGAAAATTTCGGACTCAGTGTGCAAAGACCTTAAGAGCGTGTTCACTCTAGATCTGTCAATCATGGGATCATATCTCCTGCCATTACATATGAAAAAATGAGAGAAACTATTTTCTATACATGAAATATGAACGCAAATAGACATGATTATGGCGATATATTTTCTGTATGTGTTTTATGCAGCTCATGATATTTTTATAACAGTAAAGGATGTTTATGACAAATGAGAAGCAGGTGTCGTGCTCAATCCATTATTAAACATACAAAAAGTGCGTGTCTGCGTATTATCGAATAAAAATCCACTGCGTGTGTGTGCGTGTGTGTGTGCGTGCGTCTGTGTGTGTGCGTGTGCGTGTGCGTGCGTGCGTCCGTGTGTGTGTGCAGGAGTGAAGATCATCACGCAGCAGATGCAGCCCAGTAAGATCTTACCCAAACCCTCCAGCGCAGCGCTGTCCGGCAGTAGCTCCGCCCCCATCATGGTGGTCAGCAGCAACGGCGCCATCATGACCACTAAACTAGTGTCCACTCCCACAGGTACACACACACCTCTCATTCATGTGTGTTAATACACGTGCGTTTGTGTTGTCTTCATCTTGTTTTGTTACAAATAATATCTAGGTTTCAAGAATTTGGACAATGGAGTTAATACTAATAAATTCTGAGATTATATGTTCTGACAAAGTTTATATACTCAAGTAAAATTCATTATCAGTATTGTATATATTCAGTGTGTGTGTGTGTGTGTGTGTATATATATATATATATATATATATATATATATGTATACATGGGCGACATTTGACTCTTGATTCAGGGGGGGCAAGAAAAAAAAAAAATATGTATACAGGGTGCGATTGGCGGGGGGGGCGTCATGTCACAAAAACATTTCGTGACATGACGACACACATTATCTGGTACTTGCTTAAAAAGAAATATGAAATAATGACATAAATGATGAAATAAATAAAAGCAAAAGATTTTTTTTTCTGATGTAAGCATCAAAACAATGCCCTACTGTATTGCAAAGCATCAAAGCAGTCAATCCAACACAGTCGAGAATAACTTAAAGAGGTTGCCACCGTTTAGTAAACTGTGGACTAGCTTTGGCTCTTCCAGCTGACTTGAATGGTGATGCTTCCCGTTTGTCATGGCCTTTCATTTTTAACCAGAAATGTGCACGCTGCTTTTCTGATGTTTACTGCAGTTTTCCGTGTCTTTTTCCCATGTCACTTGAAATGTTTCTGTTTTGAATCATTGTTACCAAAGACGAGACACGTGAGGAAAAAATAAACGATCAGTTGTGGGACTATATTCTGTCATAAATCACACACCATTCATTGCTGAACTTTCTACCGTCCGTTGCTGGAAATAAAATTAAATTACTGGTTGATATGTCCCGATCTCAATAAAGTTTACACACGCTTTTGGTCCGTGAATTAGATCTCGCTCGGGACGAGATATGTCTGTGATTGGTTACATTGCTCAACGCTGCAAAAACACGTTGAGGTTTTTTCATTTGCAAAAACTTTTTTTTTTCAATGCGCATTCCATGTAATATCAATCAAACTGCAGGAAAGGAACCTATTTATTGCCATTAAAGTGAAATTACTGAACCTACACACAGGAGCCTGATAAAAATGCTCATTTTAGAACAACATTTTTAATGGCACTTAGAGGATTTTGCATCTGAACTCTTGATTTTTATATATATATATATATATATCTTGTACAACGGTACAGAATATAAATGGATAAATGGGGCCGTAAAAATGGTCTTGCCCTCGGAATAGGACTAGTAAGGGTTAAAATGTCAAAATGCATTGTCCTTCCCTTTGTGAAAAGCCTTTACAGGGCAGTTTTTTATTGCTGAATCTTTTCTTTAACTCAAAGATGTGCATAGACAAAAACTACCATTAAGCTCTCAGGAGGTCAAAGCACCAATTAGATGCACTTTGTGACTTTGGCATGCATGCCATCAGTTGCTATTGTACTCCAAACATTTTGTCTGAAAACAAAGATGGGATGGCAGCAAGTGGACAGCGTGACATTCAAATACCTTCTTCATAGCCATCAGAATGCTCTTTGTGATGTCAGGAAGGTCAGTCCGTTGCAAATTGTTGTTAGGTGTGGTCTGATGGCCTGATCACTGAGTCACACATTAGACAAAACATAAGTGTCTTATTTTTTTTTTTTTTAAGAAAGAAAGCATTTGACTT
>NW_015658200.1:83532-90826 GCF_001515625.1 Sinocyclocheilus rhinocerous
TATATATATATAGTTATAAAGTAATATATGATATATACTGTATATATAGGCCTAGTTTTAATGTGGTTCATGTGTAATTTGAAATTTCAAAGAATTGCAAATTTTTTAATTGATAAAAAAGGGGTAAATGGCGTAAGACATGGTAATAATATGGCATGACATAACATTCAAAACTATGAATTTTTTCGCATTCACTCATTAATAAGAAGCTGCTGATCAGATACACCATGGTTTCAGCTGAAAAATATTAAGTTCTGACTGTTTTATAAAATAACAATTCTTCTGGTCCAAACGGACCCGGAGTACAAATATTGTGTGCAGATTATGAGGGTTAATATAAGCGAGTTTGTCATTGTACTGATTTATGAACGTTCAGCGCTGCAGATCCTGAGCGTCCCTGACAGATATCTGATGGTGTCATGTTAATGTGCATGTTAGTGAATGGGTGGAGGTCTCCTGCGCTGAACTGGTGTCTGGTGTGTTTTAGGCTCTCAGGCGACGTACACTCGGCCGTCTGTCAGTCCTGCGATCGGTGCGCGAGTGGCCACGTCTCCCGCCGGAGCCACGTACGTCAAAACCACGAGCGGCAGCATCATCACCGTCGTGCCCAAGTCTCTGGCCACGCTGGGAGGCAAGATCCTCACCACCAACATGGTGTCGGGTAAGAGCTGGGAACCACAGCATCATGTATCGACCACAGTCAGAAAAGCAGTCATAAGCAGCACAGGTATATTTGTAGCAATAGCCAACAATACATTGTATGGGTCAAAATTATACATTTTTCTTTTATGCCAAAAATCATTAGGATATTAAGTAAAGATCATGTTCCATGAAGATATTTTGTAAATTTACTACCGTAAATATATCAAAACTTAATTTTTTATTAGTAATATGCATTACACTCGGCCGTCTGTCAGTCCTGCGATCGGTGCGCGAGTGGCCACGTCTCCCGCCGGAGCCACGTACGTCAAAACCACGAGCGGCAGCATCATCACCGTCGTGCCCAAGTCTCTGGCCACGCTGGGAGGCAAGATCCTCACCACCAACATGGTGTCGGGTAAGAGCTGGAAACAGCAGCGTGCCGCTGACTGCAGCGAGTCCCGCCTCTCATTCTGACGCTCTGCCTTCACAGGAACCACCACCAAGATCACCACCATCCCCATGACCTCCAAACCCAACGTCATCGTGGTGCAGAAGACCTCCGGCAAAGGGACGAAAGGGACGAGTCTGCCAGGGAAGAACGTGGTGACGACGCTGCTGAACGCAGGGGTGAGGTCACTAGGGGCACTAGGGGTTAACAGAACACCGGTGATCTTAAGGGATCAGGTCATGAACAGCAGATGTACAAGAACACAAGAAATACATACGAAGAGCTGGTATGGTATATCAACAAATGATACTGGCAAGGGCAACTTATTGCCAGTGGTATGATTACCACATGGCAATATATAAAACAATCACATTAGAAGAACTTTGGCACTTTTAATGTAAATGTTCATGTTAAACTAGCTGTTATCTATTCTTCATCAATGCACGTGCCTTGGAAATGAGAAAAGACCCTTATAAGACCCTTATAAAATACAATACCGTACTTTCATTGCTTTCTAAAGAACTCACCACACGGAATAATTAATATGTCCAAGTTGCAGAAATCTACATAACATTTATAGCAAACAGCTCAATGAATACAACTTGAAAACCAAAAATAACCTGCTACAGAATAAACCTTAATAGAAAGTTCAATAACAATGTTTTTCATTCAAATGGAATAATACATAATATAAGTTGAACTCTGTGAAGTAGCTCCGAGGTGCAAATAAATAATGACGAAGCAGTGAGCAGCTTGTGTTACAGACAAAAAAAAACGTGTGTGTCCAATTTCAGAGCAGAATCAGCGGACTGCTCGAACAGTTAAAGCAGACTTTAGTGGATCACAGCATTACGGCAGACTTTAGCTGCAGACTGACGAGTCTTTTAACTGGGCAAGACGATGACAAAACCATAACCGGCCGTTGTTCAGACTAGATTGTATTCCTTCAGTGTGAGCTGCAAGATGGTGTCCTTGACAGCAGCGAACACGAATCGGATGTTTTCTGTGTCAGTGGCGCAGGTGAAATGAGAGTAAATGATTTTTTCGGAGTCTGGATTCAGGTCGACAAACATCTTCAGGATGAATTCCCGTGCTGCTTGAGCGTCTCTCTGGGGTCCTAAGAGAGAAGAAATAGATCGATTTTGGTTAACTAATCAGAGCTTTTACTTAGAATAACTTGGAACCTGAAGTATGAACAATAATACAGCAATGCTTTTGCAGCGCCATGGAAAGACCATCAGTCCAATAAACGCATCATGACTGACCATCTTTTTCAAATCTCACAGAATAATCTGGAAAAACAACATATCACAATATTTTTAATCTTACCATCATATTCAGGAAAGTAATCTACAAGGTGTGAAAACATAATTTTCTCTTCCAAAAGGTCTTTCTTGTTCAGAAAAAGAATAACGGATGAATTCTGGAACCAGGGGTATGTTATTATCGTCCTAAACAACGCTTTGCTTTCCTCCATTCGATTCTGTGAGGGAAAAATAACACATCAGGGCCATTTCAGTGGTTATTTTAGTCCTGCTTTACTACAGCAATCAACACTAACATTTAATTCACCGCTTCTGACAATTTCAGAAAAAAAATAACATTCAACATTCAAACACTGCTAAAGTGAGCACAGCTTGCCATTTAAAGTTAAGAATGAAAACAATAGTTCATTATCTACTGATTATATGATCCAAGTCAGTCAGAGACCGTTTTTATGGGGTCATTTTAATTACAAATAAAAATTTAATCTAGTTTCATTTAATGACTATAAAAATGTCAAGCGGTATAGCCACTAAGTAAAATAATATTAAATGCGTTATCCAAAATGTGTTATTTAAAACACAAAATTATAATATTTCTGGCTTTGTTTCGTCACGTCAAAAAGGTCTCCAGCATGTTTGTTAATCCACAATGATTTCTGAGGATATATATATATATATATATTTTAATTATTACTAATATTTGAATACTGCTTCATTAGTTTTTATCAAAAAAATTATTTGATAAGATTATGCCACACAGTTAAAAGTTTTTCCCGCAAGAAATGTAGTACACTTTTAACAAGACATTTTTCTTTGCTAAAATCGTGATTGTAGGATTGTATACCCCACTAAATAAATAAAATGTGAATTCGTAAAAATATTTTTTTCTGTGCTGAAAGGCATGTGCATCAAGGCATCACGCAAAATAGAAATTCTGCAAACATTTAAAGTGGTTAGTAACAACTTTGGCTCACTCTGCTGGTAGTTCATTTACCTCATTGTCAGACTCAACCAGAACTTGGTCATATTCACTGAGTGCTACTAGGAACATGATGGAGGTGACGTTTTCAAAGCAGTGGATCCACTTCCGCCTTTCTGAGCGCTGCCCCCCTACATCTACCATCCTGGTGGAGGAGGACAAGTCATCAGATTGAAAGGTCATACACTTACAATCTGGCATCTAAGCACTGGGTTGAACTGTATGAACTGAGCATTTTGTATCAATGTGGTACTAGATGAACAAGAAGAGTAAGTATAAAGAGAAGATTTACCTGAATATGACACTCTGTAGGTCAAAGGGGTATTCGATGATCCCTGTTGTGGGCACTCTGACCCTGAGCACATCTTGCTGGGTGGGAACATAGGAAGGGTTGGCAATGCGATCCAGTGAATTTAGATAACTGTGGACAAACAGTGAACATTTCACAGTTCTGAAGCATCTCTGTGATTCGTTGGGTGAAACCAGAGTTACATTTTACCTCAAAATAAGAATTAACAAATGTACTTCTGGATACAGGAAGCATATTTTTTGTAACATTAGTTTTTTTTGCATTGTGATAATATTTTCAAGCTTTTTGATTAGTAATATGCATTGCTAAGAACTTCATTTGGACAACTTTAAAGATGATTTTCTCAATATTTAGATTTGTTTGCACCCTCAGATTCCAGATTTTCAAATAGTTGTATCTCGGCCAAATATTGTCATATCCTAACAAACCATACATCAATGGAAAGATTACTTATTCAGCTTTCAGATGATGTATAAATCTCAATTTCAAAAAATTGACCCTTATGACTGGTTTTGTGGTCCAGGGTCACAATTTGCGTATCGTCCAACACTAGCTCTGCCTTCACAGGAACTAGCACCAAGATCACCACCATCCCCATGACCTCCAAACCCAACGTCATCGTGGTGCAGAAGACCTCCGGCAAAGGGACGACCATCCAGGGTCTGCCAGGGAAGAACGTGGTGACGACGCTGCTGAACGCAGGGGTGAGGTCACTAGGGGTGTGCGATATTGACAAAATATAATATCAACGATATTTTGCTGAGTGTGTTATTGTGCTGATATATTAAGGACCATACCGGACAAGCTGACTCCTAAAGTGTTTAATATTCTTCATATTCTGTGTACTAGTCAGTTCACACTGAGAGAAATTCATCTTTTCCAATAAGTTTACACTGATTTTTACATTTTATGGGCATCTTTACCTTTATAAAGCCATTTTTTATAAAAGTGTGCATCATCTTTTGAGTCAGATTCTTACATTTCATCAGTGAATTAGAATAATAAGACATTTGGGCTGTTACCGAGCAAATTAAATCAGTATCAACAAAATTAATCTTTGCAATGCAGAGGAAACACAGAAGCTGCGTCTGAAGAGGTGTTTAGATGTGTTTACACCGTTTAATGCAGGACATGAATGCATTTAACCTGCAGTTACAAATGCATAAATAATGTTAAGATATATTAATCATAAAACGTTGAAAAGATACTTTAAATGTGAAATTAAAACCGCCAGTAGGTGGCAGCAAGTCACTGTTAATAAGTGATTCATTGCGATTGAACCGAATCATTTAAACAGTTGATTCATTCAGGAACGAATCACCGTCATGTTGCTCACAGCGTCCAAAAACAGTGTTGTGGCTGTGTTTGGAATTATTTTTGTTGTCGAAATAGAGCAAAAACAGGAAATATACCCCCGGTTTCACAGACAAGGCTTAAGTCTAGTCCTAGACTAAAATGTAAGTCTGAGCTGTTTCAACTGAAAGAAACTGGCACTGACTGATCTTAAAATATATCTTTGTATATCAAAATATGCCTTTGTTTTGTCTCAAGACGCACACCAGTAATGTTTTTTTTCTAAGTACATTCATAAAAATTATTTAAATGTCCTAATTGAACTATGGCCTAATCCTGGCTTAGTCTAAGCCCTGTCTGTGAAACCAGGGGCGGGTTGCATAAACTATTCAGACTAAAAAGTTAAAAAGTCTTAAGTTAGTCATCTAATTTTTTTATTTTTTATTTTTATTTTTAGCAAGACTGGTCATAACTTTTTAAGTTCAGTTATGAAAAGGTAGGAAAAGATTTTTTCTTGGCAGCTGCTAGTTGGTTAAACTAGTTCTTAAACACAGTCTTAACATGGTGGCTAAGTTTATGCAACTGGCCCCTGGCCATAAAACGTAAGTCTCTTAATTTACTTTGACCTGTTGTAAAAAAATCTATATCACATTTGTTATCATGGTAATTTTTGGAGAAAAACGGCACTCTTTGTGTGAAATTGATTAACTATGAAATGGTATAAATGCATACTACCGGTCAAAAGTTTGGGATCAGAATGATTTTTAATGTTTTTTACAGAAGTCTCTTCTGCTCATCAAGGCTGCATTTACTTGATCAAAAATACAGGAAAAATTTTAATATTGTGAAATATTATGATGTAAAATAACGTTTTTCAATTTTAATATACATTAAAATCTAATTTATTTCTGTGATGCAGCGCTGTATTTTCAGCATCATTACTCCAGTATAAAGTGTCACATGATCTTCAGAAATCATTCTAATATGCTGATTTATTATCAATGTTGAAACTGTTGCTGCTTCATATTTTTTTGGAACCTGTGATACTTTTTTTCAGGATTCTTTGATGAATAAAAAGTTAAAAAGAAGAGCATTTATTTAAAATAAAAATATTTTCTAACAATATACACTACCGTTCAAAAGTTTGGGGTCAGTACATTTTTATTTTCTTTTTTTGAAAGAAATTAAAACTTTTATTCAGCAAGGATGAGTTAAATTGATAAGAAGTGATAGCAAAGATTTATATTGTTAGAAAAGATTTATATTTTGAATAAATGCTGTTCTTGTTAACTTTTTACTCATCAAAGAATCCTGAAAAAAGTATCGCAGTTTCCAAAAAAAAATATTTGGCAGCACAACTGTTGATAATTCTAATAATAAATCAGCATATTATAATGATTTCTGAAGATCATGTGACACTTTATACTGGAGTAATGGCTGATGGAAATTCAGCTGCGCATCACAGAAATAAATTATATTTTAAAGGATATTAAAATAGAAACCATTATTTTATATTGTAATAACATTTTGCAATATTACAGTTTTTTTAATTGTATTTTTGATCAAATAAATGCAGCCTTGATGAGCAGAAGATACTGCTTTAAAAAACATTACAAGTCTTACTGATCCCAAACTTTTGAGCGGTAGTGTATACATTTTCTGCCCCCATGTCTTGAATTTGTGATTATTCTAAATGTATTTTAATAGACTGAGTCATGCAGTGAAAGAACGCACACTGGTCTAGCTCACTAGACTTCATCACTAATGTATGCGTGCGCTCTGTAGGTGTGTTTTGTTTGGTTTTTGCAAAATACTCGATAATGTCAAATCGCACATCGTTAAAAGCTGGTGTGCGGTGATTCATGACACGTGTGTGTGTGTGTGTGTGTGTGTGTGTGTGTCTGTGTCTGTGTCTGTGTGTGTGTGTCTGTGTCTGTGTGTGTGTGTCAGGGAGAGAAGACGCTGCAGGCCGTCTCCGGAGCCAAGCCTGCTATCATCACTGCGTCGCGGCCCATCACCAAAATGTTCGTGACGCAGCCCAAGAGCCTCGGCGCCGGCATCCAGCCGTCCACCAAAATCATCCCCGCCAAGATCGTGTACGGACAGCAGGGCAAAACACAGGTCAGACTACGACCAGAAAAAAAACATTAAAACAAATGTATATATTGTTACTAGGGATGCAACAACACAGTTCAATACGTACCTCGGTTTTTAACCACAGTTTTTTGTGTGTTTCTTTGCAACATATTAACAACAAAAAAACTCCTGTAAACCTGGTATATATATAAAAATGAAAAAAGTTATGCACTAGGCCTATTTGTTTCTTTCTTATATTTTTTCGGTCGTTTCGGTCGTTG
>NW_015658200.1:97926-105170 GCF_001515625.1 Sinocyclocheilus rhinocerous
ATATTTGGCAGCACAACTGTTGATAATTCTAATAATAAATCAGCATATTATAATGATTTCTGAAGATCATGTGACACTTTATACTGGAGTAATGGCTGATGGAAATTCAGCTGCGCATCACAGAAATAAATTATATTTTAAAGGATATTAAAATAGAAACCATTATTTTATATTGTAATAACATTTTGCAATATTACAGTTTTTTTAATTGTATTTTTGATCAAATAAATGCAGCCTTGATGAGCAGAAGATACTGCTTTAAAAAACATTACAAGTCTTACTGATCCCAAACTTTTGAGCGGTAGTGTATACATTTTCTGCCCCCATGTCTTGAATTTGTGATTATTCTAAATGTATTTTAATAGACTGAGTCATGCAGTGAAAGAACGCACACTGGTCTAGCTCACTAGACTTCATCACTAATGTATGCGTGCGCTCTGTAGGTGTGTTTTGTTTGGTTTTTGCAAAATACTCGATAATGTCAAATCGCACATCGTTAAAAGCTGGTGTGCGGTGATTCATGACACGTGTGTGTGTGTGTGTGTGTGTGTGTGTGTGTCTGTGTCTGTGTCTGTGTGTGTGTGTCAGGGAGAGAAGACGCTGCAGGCCGTCTCCGGAGCCAAGCCTGCTATCATCACTGCGTCGCGGCCCATCACCAAAATGTTCGTGACGCAGCCCAAGAGCCTCGGCGCCGGCATCCAGCCGTCCACCAAAATCATCCCCGCCAAGATCGTGTACGGACAGCAGGGCAAAACACAGGTCAGACTACGACCAGAAAAAAAACATTAAAACAAATGTATATATTGTTACTAGGGATGCAACAACACAGTTCAATACGTACCTCGGTTTTTAACCACAGTTTTTTGTGTGTTTCTTTGCAACATATTAACAACAAAAAAACTCCTGTAAACCTGGAAACAGCGTGGATTATTATATGTCTGCTTAGCATTTCTTTTGAGAGAGGTGTTATGTTTAATAATGTATTGATTGGCCATTATGATATATATATATATATATATATATATAAAATGAAAAAAGTTATGCACTAGGCCTATTTGTTTCTTTCTTATATTTTTTCGGTCGTTGTTGTTTTTTTTTGCATCTGTTCTTATTTTTAGTAACAAAGATAAAATAAAAATGGCTAAATTGTGCTTATTAATATAGTAGGATAATTAATATTAAGAAAGGAAGTGGAGGAAACAATGCAGAGTTGCTCGGTGATTTTGCTAAATTGGAACCTTCAGAAAAGTTCAACTTGATTTTTCTCAGAATTGAGTTTGTGACTGTCGACTGCAAACAGGTGTAGCTCAGTAAAGCAATAAGCCCCGTGAAGCCGTGGTTTACAGTGAATTTATAACAGCTAAGGGGCGTTGTTAGGTACGACGTGAGCTCACCAGCTGACGGGTCTGTTCGCTCACCAGCGCCGTCTGAAACGCCATGGGCTTGGGCTTGATCAGGACCTGTGCACAACAACATCATTACTGATCATTAACAGTGCAGCGGCTGACCAATCCCAATCAACTACTACTGAGAGACCAATGACAAACATCTGTGACCTGTGCGCTGCAAAACATGACTTTCTTACTTAGTATTTCTGTCTTGTTTTCTAATATAAATATATAAACATTCTTGAATCAAGATGCATTTACTTGACAAGTAAAATGATTTAATATAAGTAAAAAAAAAGTATCAAAATGTTGTTAGTTTTTCCTTAAAACAAGCAAACATATCTGCCAATGGGGCAAGAAAAATAATCTTGTTTAGCCTGTGAATTAAGATTATTTTTCTTACCCCATTGGCGGATATGTTTGCTTGTTTTAAGGAAAAACTAACAACATTTTGATACTTTTTTTTTACTTATATTAAATCATTTTACTTGTCAAGTAAATGCATCTTGATTCAAGAATGTTTATATATTTATATTAGAAAACAAGACAGAAATACTAAGTAAGAAAGTCATGTTTTGCAGCGCACAGGTCACAGATGTTTGTCATTGGTCTCTCAGTAGTAGTTGATTGGGATTGGTCAGCCGCTGCACTGTTAATGATCAGTAATGATGTTGTTGTGCACAGGTCCTGATCAAGCCCAAGCCCATGGCGTTTCAGACGGCGCTGGTGAGCGAACAGACCCGTCAGCTGGTGAGCGAGACCCTGCAGCAGGTCTCACGCAGCGCCGGATCCGGCCAGGAGGGGGCGCTCAAGGACGACTCGCCCTCGTATACAGAGAGCAGCTCGGTGACCTCCGACAGCACTCACGGTCAGCACGCTAATGCATCTCATCTGATTAGGAGTCCATAGCTATGTTTCCATCCAAAGTTACGAATTAAACTTATGCACAAAATTGGAATATCGCATTAAAACATTTGCTAATAAAGCACCGTTTCCATCCAACGAGTCACTTCCTCATTAAATGTGTCCCTGGAGCACAAAAGCAGTGTTAAGTCGCTGGGGTATATTTGTAGCAATAGACAACAATACATTGTATGGGTCAAAATTATACATTTTTCTTTTATGCCAAAAATCATTAGGATATTAAGTAAAGATCATGTTCCATGAAGATATTTTGTAAATGTCCTACCGTAAATATATCAAAACTTAATGTTTGATTAGTAATATGCATTGCTAAAAACTTCATTTGGACAACTTTAAAGATGATTTTCTCAAGATTTAGATTTTTTTGCACCCTCAGATTCCAGATTTTCAAATAGTTGTATCTCGGCCAAATATTGTCCGATCCTAACAAACCATACATCAATGGAAAGATTATTTATTCATAAATCTCAATTTCGAAAAATTTAACCTTCGTTTGACATATACAGTGCTAAAGCATAATGGCCCAAAACACAACTTTAAAGACCTTTTATGTTAAAATAAGAAGTTTAAATATATTTTAAAAACTGCAGTTTTTGCCTGGAAGACCTATATTGTTTCATATCGTCATGTGACCACGATAATATCAATTCAGATTTGCTAACGCAATATCACGCTATTGATAATATCCTTACATCTCTACTTGTCACACAGCAGCTTTTAGGCATTGTTCTGTTTTTTTGTTACAACTCAGAAATGACAAGGAGGCAGCTTCCCGCAATAGACAGTCAATGGTGAGGCTTGGATTGTGGGCATGGCCTAAATGCGCTCTGTCTCTATCCAATCAGCATCTCACTCGGCTGTGTTTGAGTGTGTTGTCTCTGTGTTCAGACGCTCAGCCGGTGGTGCACCTCATCACCTCCAGGGGGCAGGAGTGGACGGAGCAGGAGGTGTCTGTGGAGGCGAGTCCCACCATCATTTACCAGGACATGACGGGAGAGTCTCAGTCGGCCACATCCACCATCAAAGCCCTGCTGGAGCTGCAGCAGACCAGCGGTGCGTATCTCTGGAGCGCTCCTGCTGCGTTGATTGTGATTTCACTTTTTTAACTTTAGTTAGTGTGTAATGTTGCTGTTTGAGCATAAACAATATCTGCAAAGTTAAGACGCTGAAAGTTCAATGCAAACGGAGATATTGTCTTTTAAAATGATGGCAGTTTAATGCCTACAAAAACGTCTGGTAGGGACTACAATGAGCTACTGACATCACAAACCCTGAAATTTACATAAACCCCGCCCCCGGGAACATGCAACAAAGGAGGCGGGGCCATGCTGCGCTGCTTTAGAGAAGCGGAAGAGTTGTTGCCATGACGTCAAAATTAAACAGAACCAGTAGCATTTACAAATAACAGTGTATCTAAAGTATGAGACAACAACAAACAAAGAAAGATATGCGCGATCCTCTTCACTAATATTCTCTGCGTCTCAATCGGGATCAAACTGATAAGCGATATTGACAACGCCATTGTTTACAATACAACACATTCTGAGCTGAGGGGTGTGACGTTTAGACGCACACTAGAGGCGGTTTAGCCAATCACAACACACTGAGCCAGCTGACCAATCAGAGCCCATTGTGTATTTCTGTGGGAGGGACTTCATAAAACCAGGGGCGTTCATAAGAGAAGGGACAGAATAAAGGTGTAACACACATTAGACTGCACCCCATAAACACAATCAAGCCTAGAAAAAGCACTCAACCACCCCTTTAAAACACGTGTGTGTGTGTGTGTGTGTGTGTGTGTGTGTGTGTGCTGTTTCAGTGAAGGAGAAGAGCGACGCCAAACCTCGCCAGCACACCATCGACCTGAGTCAGATGTCAGTGCCGATCCCGGTGACGGAGAGGAGACAGTCCCCGGAGCCGTCGGGTCAGAGCGCCGGAGACACGGACCCCGTCACAGAATACATCCCCATCGGTAAAATCAACACAGGAATTGTGATGCATCCTAATGTGTTGATTTAATGTCCTATGATTCACTGTTGATGCATCATGACAGTATGTGCTTTATGGTGTTTATATTATAATATGCTCTAGATTAATTGAATTGAATATTTTAACTCTCACATGTTTGAATAAGCAGCACAGTCATTTCAAAATAAGGTACATTTCAGGCTTGCATTATACATACCTTTTTTGGGGATATTATTGCTATTTTGGTGACAAAATAATCTATATCTGGAATTTTATTTAACTAAGGAAAGACTGCAAACATTATTTATGTTCAGTATAAGTATTTTACATAGTATCAGAACAAAAAGTGTCTTTCTTTAAACACATAATCATCTTATCAAAATCCAGTATCGATCAACCACTAATTCAGATGTATTGACACATTAGCACATAAATAATTTTCAGTGCATACATATATATATATATTAAAAGAAAAAAATAGTATTTTAAACTTGCAGATGCCATGTTGTGCATGTCACTATCTCAGTAAACAATCTGAGATATTTTGATTTATTTTGAGATGGATGGGTTTGGTCATAGAGTATTAATTTTATTTGTGCAGGTCCTAAAGAGTCTTAAAGGGATAGTTCACCCAAAAATTAAACTTCTGCCATCATTTACTCACCCTCAAGTTGTTCCAAACATGTGTTCAAAGCTGCAGTCCGTAACTTGTTTTGGTTAAAAATTATCCAATATTTGAGCAAGTACATAACCAGCCAGTGTTGAAAACTATCTCCTTACTTTAGCAACGGTCAGCTTATAATAATGTTTCCTGATTCGAGTGGTACTGGTAGGAATTCAAGGGAAATTCGAGCATGCCGCCGCGTCGTTACGTCACGTCTGTAAACATAAAGAAGTTGTAACCAAAACAGCTTTAACAAACAGCTGTTGGTACCCATTGACCTCCACAGTATGGAAAAGGGAAAAAAGCACTATGGAAGTCAATGGGTGCCGTCACCTGTGTGGTTGCCAACATTCTTCAAAATATCTTCTGTTGTGGTCAGTAGCAGAAAAAGCCTTAGGTTTGGAACAAGTGAAAGGGAGAGTAAATGATGACAGAATGATCATTTTTGGGGGAACTGTCCCTTTAATTAGATTTTGAAGACTGCAGGTTCACTGTGCTGTTGCTCTGCTGTTTCAGGTAAAGTGTGTAAGGCTGTGATCGGAGGAGACGTCTCTGCATCCAGCAGCCCGAGTCCGTCAGCATCCGCTGCGTCTGGACACGCCACACAACAGGTCAGAACTGCAGTCATGTGACCACATATGTCTGTCACTGATTGATTTATGACGCAGAAGCTGCATCTGACAGGGCAGAAATGCATTTACACTGCAATTACAGCTGCATTGTACGTGATTATGCTTTATACATTTACATTACATTACATTCAGTCATTTAGCAGATGCTTTTATCCAAAGCGACTTACAAATGAGGACAATGGAAGCAATCAGAATCAACAAAAGAGCAATGATACGCAAGTGCTGTAACAAGTCTCAGTTAGCTTAATGCAGTACACGTAGCAAGGTTTTTTTTTGTTAATCGTATAATAAATAAAAGAAAACAAATAGATAGAATACAAAAAGAATAGAGAAGCTAGTGTTAGTTTTTTTTTTTAAGAAAACAAGCAGTTAGTAAATGAATAGAGTGCAAGTCTAAAAAGGACGTTTTGTTGTTGTTGTTTTTTTACACACTTCACATGCCTTTCCTGGATTTCCTTAAAACATAACCTTGGCATTGAGCTACAGGAATGCATCTAAAATAGCAACAGCAATGTTATGAGATTAATGTTTTAAATATGTGCATGTTTATGAAAAAAATAAGGAAAATTTACTGGCAATTTATATTTTTTACCAGCCTTGAAACTTTATGTGCGTTAAAAAAACAGGCAGAATTGGGTAAACATCTAATTGCAATTATTGTTAATTATTATTATTATTTAAGAAAATTATACAATGACACAAATCAGTAAAGAAATATCATTATAATACTATTGAACTGTAAAGTATCTTATAATAACTATTTTATTTGATAATTTTATGTAACAACAATTACTACATGTTAGTTTTTAATACATTTAGATAATTATTATTATATAAAATAAATAATTATTGTTGTTATATAGCAATAATGAAATTACATACACACACACATATATATATATATATATATATATACACTATATATATATATATATATATAGTGTATATATATATATATATATATAGTGTATATATATATATATATATATAGTGTATATATATATATATATATATAGTGTATATATATATATATATATTAAATGAATGCTCTGATGCTGCATTTCATTTATGAGGGTCTGAGGCAGGTCAGAGGGGCAGCATTTAGTCTGGCTTTTAAGCAGCATTACATTGTTTACACTGAATTTTAAGCAGGCACAGAGCAGTCTTAACTCAGATGTGTAAAGATGTCTTATGAGCACCAGAGGAAGCTGTTTACTATCTTAACTAGATTTACTAACAAACTTTACACTGTTGAATATCAACCAAACAAACCCAATTCTGTTGTCAAATGGACTCAAATGCTCCAGTGTTCAACATTGAAGGTGTGTGTTTGTGTGTGTTTGTGTCCGTGTGTGTGTGTCCGTGTGTGTGTGTCCGTGTGTGTGTGTGTGTGTGTGTGTGTGAGTATATCCGTACCGGCCCAACACACACACGCAGCTGTCTCAGCCGCCGCCGCTGCAGGCGCATCACCCCGCGGGCTCCAGCAAGACTCCCAGCAGCAGCCAGGTGAAGCCCGCATGCGCGCGGTGTCTGTTAGAGCTGCACGATTAATCCTTAAAGAGGTCATCAGATGCTACATGCACTTTCACAAGTTGTTTGAACTGAAATGTGTGTTGGCAGTGTGTACACAACCACCCTATAATGATAAAAATCCCCCCAGTGTTTTTT
>NW_015658200.1:106239-109649 GCF_001515625.1 Sinocyclocheilus rhinocerous
AACTGAAATGTGTGTTGGCAGTGTGTGTACACAACCACCCTATAATGATAAAAATCCACCCAGTGTTTTTTTTTTAATCTCGTTAAATCATTCCCCTTTCTCATATCAAGCCGTTCTCAGATTCTTGTCTGTGTGATGTCACACAGACAGGCCCCTCCCACGATAGTTGATTGACGCTGGTGTCTTACCTTAGCTCCGCCCTGAGTGAGCTGTCATCAGTCCGCCATTGTTTCACCGCCGGAGCAGATGTAGACAAGAATGACTCCTGAGCGATTGAGGTGTTCTGTTGTTGGATGTAATAATGAACATAGCAGTCGTCATTTACTCCCGACATCTGAGCCGCTGAAGACGCAGTGGAGTACGTTTGTTTTGTTTCTGAAGGGAATGCGCCCCCGATCTACATAAATGCGTTTATGTTCGCGCGAATAATTCGTGATCCAGCTTCAACTACAGTAGAAGTGAGTGTAAGTTTCTTTTATGAATCTTTGAAAATCACCTTCCTAATAATGTGCTAGTTAGCAAGTTCCGCAGCTAAAGTAAACAGTCTCATGAGAACGGTTCATCACCCCACAGAAGAGAGGGGCGGGGGCAGCAGAGCTCATTAGCATTTAAAGGGACATGCACCAAAACGGCTCGCTGTGAGCAGAGCTTTTTTGACAGGGTAAAAAGGGTGTTGTTTTACACTACCATTGAGAAATACCAAAGTATTGCTTGTTTTAAGGAAAAACTAACAAAATAGTTTTTACAGAAAACAAGACTTAATACCTTAAATAATTTTACTAGTCAAGTAAATGCATCTTGATTCAAGAATGTTTAGATTTATAAAACAGATAGTTCCAGTGCTTGATTCTGATTGGCTGAGCCGCTATAAAATATAACCTTTCAGTAAATAACAAACCTCAGCTATTATAATAAATTTAGATAAGATTACATATATTAAGTGTATATCAAATAGATGGAAACATTTTTTTAGTACCAACTTGGTACCGAAATACCGGGTCTTTTGACAACACTAGGTGGAAGAATACGTTTTTTATGAAAACATTAATAAACGCCCCTTAGCTGTTATAAATTCACTGTAAACCACGGCTTCTTGGGGCTTATTGCTTTAATTTATACTAGAAAACAAGACAAAAATACTAAGTAAGAAAATAATTTTTTTGCAGTGCAGCCTGTTAAAAACTAAGCCCAGAACTGATTCCAGAGAGAATGGCAATGCATTCGGAGCTCTCCGAATCGATAGTTATGTTTGTGTGGATCAGTGACGGTTCTCTGTGTGTGTCTCAGCTGCAGCAGCCGATCATCACGCAGGGCGCAGCCGTCACGAAGATCACGTTCGGCGCTCATCAGTGCCCCCCGGTGTCCAGCAGCGGCGAGGCGTCCGTCAAGCTCCAGCCGGAGTCCAGCTCCAGTCACACAGCGCCAGAGAAGACCTCCGACATCCTGAAGATCTCCATGATGGAGGCAGAGATCGAGCCCATGGTGGTGGACTCCTCCAGCGACTGCGGCCCGCTGACCAAACCACCGAGCGCCTCGCCGCTCATCAGCAGCTCCAAACAGACGCTCGGCCGCGTCAAGAGCAAAGACCTGGACATCATACAGGTGCTCCTCTCACGCTTCTCCTCTGTGCGCTGCAAGACATTATCCTCTTACTCAGTATTTCTGTCTTGTGTTCTAGTATAAATATCTAATCATTCTTGAATCAAGATGCATTAACATTTTGCTTGTTTTAAACAAAATGTTGATATTTTTTACAGAAAACAAGACATAATATCTTAAGTAATTTTACTTGTACAGTAAATGCATCTTGATTCAAGAATGTTTAGATATTTATACTAGAACACAAGACAGAAATACTAGGGAGGAGGATAGTTTTAGCAGTGTGACAAACTTAAAGCAGCTCCAGAGTCATTATTCAGATCAGTTCAGTTCACGTTGTCACCTGATGGTGTCAGTGCCGTCAAATCAGTGATAAAACTGAAGATTGTCTTTTAAACCGAGCTGAGCAAGCCAAAGGTGACCGTAGTGAGGAAACTAAACTTCATCAGGTGCTCATCCAGAACGTCTGTTAATTGTTATTTTTTTCCAAATTCGCTCTTTTTTTTTAGTTAGAATTTTTCTGCATTCTGTTTTTTTTTTTATTACTTTTTAATGGTAAAATTACATTTTTGTAGACTAAAAGCATGTCTAATTAATTAAAATCATGAAACTTATTGAATTTAACAATTTATTAAAAGACAAATATTTTTGCCAAATATTTAATAGAAGTATTATAAATATCAATATATAAATATTCAAATATTTAGTTTAGTTTAGCAAATATTCAATATTTAGGGCCCTCTGAAATACTTTTTTTTTTTTCTCTCTTAAATTCCACTTTATTTTTACCTTTTCATTTTTTATTGTTTCCAGTTTTAATTTTTCTGGACTCCATTATAATGGATTAATAAAATTTTAATAATCAGAATGCAAGTCTAATTAATTGTAATCATAAAAAATATACAATTTAACTACAATTTATTAAAAGTTTAACAAAGAAATTAAATATTTAGGGCTCTATGAAATACACTTTATTTTTCCTTAAATTCGGTTTTATTTTTTTAGCAAATTCTGTTTCCCGTTTTAATTTTTCTGGACTCCATTTTAATGGTTTCATTAATTTGTAATAATGAAAAAGCAAGTCTAATTATTGAAATCATTAAACATACAATTTAACTACAATTTTAAAAGTTCAGCAAAAAATTTTTTTTTACAGCCATAAGAAATACATTGTAATTGTTTCTCAAATTCAGTTTTATTTTTTACCAAATTCTGTTTTAATTTTTTTCATTTTACATTTTAATGGTTTAATTCAATTTTAACCGTTTGATGAAACTTTTAATCAAATAAAAATTAAACCAACCATTTCATTTTTTGGGGCAAATAAATTGCTGCGCAGCAGAGGTTTACTGTCAAAATTAAAACATGAATGAAAAATTGTGATTATTTCTTTAAAAAATGAAGTTGTAATAATTGTATTATTAATAGTAGTAGTAGAATTAACACTTTGAAAAGTATATTCTACTGTACAATAGTAATATATTGCCGTCATAGTTTCAGAACTTTTATTTTGGCGGGTTGTAGTGCAGTTCTTTGTGTTTCTGTGTATTCTGATAGTGTTTCTCAAAGTAAATGGTGAAATGCTGCTGAAGTGACTCTCAGATGAAGTTGGTGTGTTGATGTGTAGTGAGACGCAGACAAGCGTCACACGTGTTTCAGAGTGTGTAGTAGAGCAAACTGACACACACTCTCTCACACAGACACACACACACACACAGACACAGACACACACACATAACACACTCACACACACACACACACATAACACTCACACAGACACACACACACACACAGACACAGACACACACACA
>NW_015658200.1:113071-118912 GCF_001515625.1 Sinocyclocheilus rhinocerous
ACACACACACACACACACACACTCACACACACTCTCTCACACACATAACACACTCACACAGACACAGACACACACACAGACACACACACTCACTCAGACACACACACAGACACACACACTCACTCACACACACAGACAAGCACACACACTCACACACAGACACACACACACACACACACACACTCTCACACACACAGACACACACACTCACTCAGACACACACACAGACACACACACTCACTCAGACACACACACAGACACACACACTCACTCAGACACACACACAGACACACACACTCACTCAGACACACACACAGACACACACACAAACAATAATGTCTAAGTTAATATTTGTTCAAAACAATCACTTTAGCAAAGTTTGTACTATTTCCTCCTTATTTTGAAAAATTAAATAATTTTTTGTTCAATAAATATACTGTCATTAAAATATGTTAATATAAAAAATATACATTTTTAAATACAGAAACAAAATCATTTTAAAAAGTAAAGATTCTGAAAGCATTGAAGGAGATCCCATAATAAATTAATATGGATTTACAGAAGTAACAACAAACGCTATTTTATTATATGATATGATTAATATGATGTTTTTAAATGATGGTTTCATTCTAAACATGGTGATTATCTCTTATATGGACACCCAACATAATATATGATATTTATCATCTGAATCTAACCATGTTGTCAACAAATGGAAAAGTCAGCCATCTATTAATTATCATGTTAATTACTGTGCCTTTAGCCCCAACAGCGCTTTTTACCCCAAATGCCATACACTGCAAAAACATGATTCTCTTACTTAGTATTTCTGTCTTGTTTTCTAGAATGTTTAGATATTTATACTAGAAAACAAGACAAAAATACTAAGTAAGAGAATCATTTATTGCAGTGTACTTTTACATATTCCTTCGTTATTTAAAAACTGTTGCTTTATCTTAAAACTGAAAATCTTTAAGAAGACCTTTGTCTCAAAATATATGCATTAATTTTAGCGATTCTCATTTGCTACTTAAATCTGCAACATTTTAAAAAACATCAAATATTAGATCAAGTAAGCACAGAATTTGCACGTGCATCTTGAAAAGAGAATGTTTTGGAAAGTGCCACGCCACGTTTTTGTGCCATCTAGTGGTTTAGAGGAAAATAATAAGTACCCTACACTGTACATTCCATGTTGTGGCTGTATTGATGTTGCTGAGGTCATGTGATGTGTGTTTGTGGTCAGGTGATCCCGCAGTACTCCATCATGCCCGACTCCAGCCAATCAAACGTGGTGGTGGAGCCCAGCGGCTTCCTGGAGATCTCCGACTTCACCAGCCAGCGTCTGGACGAGGAAGCTGCCATGGAACAGGAAGTGGACAGCAGCAACGACGAGGGGGCGGCGGCTAGCCCCACGGCCGACCAATCACAGTGAAGCGTGCGGATTTGATTTGTTCAGAGGAGAAAGACCTTCTGTTTGTGCTTCATCACGGCTGTATAGTGAATCATGCAGTGAGTTTGTGCTGTAGAGACCTTACTTTATGGAGAATACAATTCCTGACGGAACGATAGGAATGTTTGTTTTGATTTCTACTTAAAGGGACAGTTCACCCAAAAATAGTCATTCTGTCTTCATTTACTCGCCTTCAAGTTGATCAAACCTGCATGAGTTTCTTTCTTCTGTACACAACACAAAAGAAGATATTTAGAAGAATGTTGATCAATAAATTGAGCCATTGAGTTCCATACTAGGGAAAAATACTATGGAAGTCAGTGGGTACCAGCAAATATTTGGTTATCAACATTTTTAAAATCTATCTGAATTGTTGAACACAACAGAAAATATTTCATAGGGCCATAACATTCACAAAAAAAAACAATATTTTGAAGAATGTGTGTAACCAAACAGTTGACGGTAGCCATTGACTTTCATAGTAAGGAAAAAAACACTATGGAAGTCAATGGGGACCAAAAAAAAAATGTTCTGTTGTGTTTGAGAATTTATACAAGATGTTTCACAGAGCCCTGAAATATAATTTCTGTTAAAAATCTGAATAGATATTTTGAAGGATGTTAGTTGACGGTAGCCATTGACTTCTATAATAGGGAAAAATACTATGGAAGTCAATGGCTACCAGCAACTGTTTGTTTTCCAGCATTCTTAAAATATATCTGAATTGTTGAAGACAACAGAAGCTATTTTATAGGGCACATTAAAAAGAAAGCACATAAATATATACTTTGAACAATATGTGTATGTAACCAAACAGTTGACGGTAGCCATTGACTTTCATAGTAAGGAAAAAAATACTATCGAAAGTCAGTGGGGACCAAAATATCTTCTGATGTGTTTAACAACTGATACAAGGTATTTCACAGGGCCCTAGAATATAATTTCTGTTAAAAATCTGAATGTATTTTTCGAAGAATGTTAGTAACCAAATAATTGATGGTAGCCATTGACTTCCGTACTAGGGAAAAATACTATGAAAATCAATGGCTACCAGCAACTATTTGGTTACCAACATTCTTAATAGATATATAAATTGTTGAAGACAACAGAAGATATTTCATAGGGCCTAAAATGTCATTTGTGTTTAAAAATATATATATTTTGAAGAATGTGTGTAACCAAACAGTTGACGGTAGCCATTGACTTTCATAGTAGGGAAAAAATACAATGGAAGTCAATGGTAACCAAAAAAATCTTCTGTTGTGTTTAACCATTCATACAAGATATTTCACAGGGCCCTATAATATAACTTCTGTAAAAAATCTGAATAGATATTTTGAAGAATAGTTGACGGTAACCATTGACTTTCATAGTATGGAAAAAATACAATGGAAGTCAATGACTACCAGCAACTATTTGTTTACCAACATTCTTCAAAATATTCACACAGGTTTGGAACAACCTCATGGTGATTGACTGATGACAGAGTGATCATTTTTAGGTGCACTGTCCCTTTAATTTATAGTTTTAATTAGAGCTGATGGACTGGACCCTTCCAGATGATGATGATGATGAGCGCTGCTTCATCAGGACATTTTGTGACTCCGCTTCCGCTTGTGTTCTGCTCTCTGATTGGTGTAAATAGCGTTTGTGCCCTCGCTCATGTGTCTCGTTTAAGTCTCGTTTGTGCTGGATGCATTTTAACTCATAAACTTTACTACAAAGCTCTGTTGTGTGCTGTGATTGTGTGTGTGTTTGCACAGGTGAGTTGGGGCGGGGCTGAGGACGGGCATGGCCACAGGGGTGTGTGTGTGTGTGTGTGTGTGTGTGTGTGAGAGTGTGAGTGTGTGTGTGTGTGTGTGTGTGACCGCGTGTGAGTGCGTGTGAGAGTGTGTGTGTGTGTGTTTCTGGGTGGATTCCGCTCCTCTGAAGTGGGCAGAGCAGGGGACGCTGGGACTTTCCTGCTGTCCTTACGGATCGAGCTCCTCTGGGACTGAATCTACATCTGGTCCGTGTCGTTTCTCTTTCTCAAGGAAAGCACATTTATTCTCGGCTGTAGAGCTCTACAGAACACAATAGTGTCTTTATTCAGATCAGGTTCTGATCAAATGCATATCACTTCAATTCAAGGCTCTTTTATTTTACTAAAAGTTATTTTACAAATTTTTTTTTTTTTACTGCACCTTTTAAAATGCATTTTATTTTTCCTCAAATTACATGTTTTTTTGTTTGTTTTGTTTTTACAAATTCTGTTTTCAGTTTACATTTTCTGGATATTTGAATGGATTAATAATTAATTTAAAAAGATTAATTCATAATCACAAAGCATGTCTAATTAATTGAAATCATGAAACTTATACGATTTAACAGCAATTCAAAGTTTAACAACATTTTGATTTTAATTTTTCTGGGTTTCATTATAATGGTCTAATTAAATTTGAATGAACAAAAAGCATGTCCAATTAATTGAAAGCATGCTGGGCTTAAACAATTTAACAACAATTCATTCAAAATGTAACAAAAACCCTTTGAAATGCATTTCATTTTTGTTAGATTTTTTTTGCCAAATCAAATTTTGTGTTTCGGTTTTGAATTTTTTTGAATGGTTTAATTAATGTCTCCTTAATGAATTCAACAACAGTTTATTAAAAGCTTAACAAATACACGTTACAGATACATGTACAACAACAACAACAATTTTTATGGCCATATGAAGAAATGTCTTGTGTATCTGAAGTGTAATGTGTGGAGCTCCTGCTGATGATTTCTCTCTCCTCACGTCGTTTCATTTTCTCAGAAAAGCGTGGTTTATGTAACAGCTCATTAAACTCATTAGTTTTCCCAGCAGCTGAAGTAATTGGAGTGTTGTGTAATGCGTGTGTTCGGTCGGGCGGAGCGAGGCTTTGATCCTCTCATCCACGTGATACATTCACACAAACCAGAACCATTACTCTACAGCTGATCATAATTACTCTGACTCTATGAGAACACTGAAGTCACACCACAACTATAATGATAATGATTGCATTATACATTCTGCATTATACATATATATATAATTGTCAGATAGAATAAAATATTAGCATTATGAAATATCTACCGATAGTCGTGCATGCATTTTAAACTGAAGTGATTAAACTATCATTAAACTAATAATAATGATATTCAGTTGCTCTTACTGTAGGAGGGTTATTATAGTTCATTGGCATTATAGTTAGTGTTGCTTAAAATAAAAGACGTTTTATTTATATATAAAACTGAAATAAAAATTAATAAAAACTGTAGACTTAAAAAAAAAATTTTTTTTTAATTTAAATAAAAACTGGTACAACGAAAATGGTAGTTATGCGTGCTAATTTTAAGTTAAAGTGATTAAACTGCTTTATAATCTGTATATAATGACACTGAAGCAGTCTATCTGTGATTTTGTTTGCTGTGAGCAGGGTTATTATAGTAAACTAGTTAAAATAGTCAACTAAACTAACTTTTATTCACTTTAACTTTTAATTTACCAAAATCTAATGAACTAATTAACTGAAATAGAATAAATAATATAATGTAATTTTCATTTAAAATTTTCCTGTTTAACTTGACATAATAAAATTGCTAAATCGTAACAAAGAAATAAAATTATAAATAAAGCGACAATATAGACATTTTTTAAAAAGGCTAATAAAAATAGAAACAGAATTGTTAAAACTTTATCTTAAAATAGAAAATAAAACGAATTAATATATTTTAAAAAACATCTGTATGACAATAGCACCGGCTGTATTTCGTCATGACATCGTATGAGCTCAGAATAAGTTCCCCGGATGAAGTCATCTCCGTGTGTTTTGGTCTAAATAAAGCTTTAATGTGTTTAATGCAAATGGCGTCAGGCTCTTTCGGTTTCAGAAGGACTGCAGTCAGATGCTGGAAACCCCCTGCGATCATCAGCTCAGCTGTTAATGATCGAGCTGACCGGGGACGGCCGAGTTTGAAGAAGCTGTAAAGTTGAGGATCTTCCAGCGGCCTGCTGAAGTGAAGCTGCGCGAGACGCGTCCCGATCACACTGAGCTCACGCATCTGCGCTGAACATCACGCGTGACGCTGCAGCACTGAACCAGTCACGAGTGGCAGTTTCCTCTAATTGAGATTTACATTACATTCAGTCATTTAGCAGATGCTTTTATCCAAAGCGAATTACAAATGAGGACGATAGAAGCAATCAAAACTACCAAAAGAGCAATGATATGCAAGTGCTATAACAAGCCCCAGTTAGCTTAACACAGTACACGTAGCAAGTTTTTTTTTATTATATAATAAATAAAAAGAAAAACAAATAAATAGAATACAAAAAGAATAGAAAAGCAAGTGTTAGTTTTTTTTAAAGAAAACAAGCAGTT
>NW_015658200.1:118970-121353 GCF_001515625.1 Sinocyclocheilus rhinocerous
AGCAGATGGATGCTTTTAAAGCGAATTACAAATGAGGACGATAGAAGCAATCAAAACTAACAAAAGAGCAATGATATGCAAGTGCTATAACAAGCCCCAGTTAGCTTAACACAGTACACGTAGCAAGTTTTTTTTTATTATATAATAAATAAAAAGAAAAACAAATAAATAGAATACAAAAAGAATAGAAAAGCAAGTGTTAGTTTTTTTTTTCTTTTTCTTTAAGAAAACAAGCGGTTAGTAAATAAATCGAGTGAAAAAGGGGCAAGTTTAAAAAAAAAAAAAAAAGAATAGAATTAGAATAGAGAGTGCTAGAGTTAGAGGGTCAAATAAAGATGGAGGTGTGCTTTTTGAAAAATGGCGTTATGGTTTTGAAATTTTAGTTCAAAAGCCTGGTTATAGTGTTTTAGCAATCGAGAAAAACTGTAATATTGACAGTTATTACATGACTGACAAGACTGCTTTTGTGCTCCAAGCTCACATTTATAAAGTAGTAGAAGACGAGTCTGAGCTGGACTCGGCCCCATGTGGCTCCAATCAGAGGCCCCTCCGCGATCCTGAATTTATGAGCCAAGTCTGTGTGTTTGCTTTGGACGCTCGTATTTCTGTTCCTGCTGGAAGAACTTCCTCACACGCACCGAGACGCTGATTTGTGAAATACAGCAGCTGGGAGTTTGTTTCCTCGCGCCGCTGAAAACAAAAAATGCATGTGGAAAGAGTTTTCCCTCAGAAACTGCTCATAAAGTTCACAGACAGGGCAGTTAACTACAACAAACCAACATTAAAACCATTCAAACATTTTCGGTAACACTTTACTTAAAAGTATTTAATGCATTAATTAAGCCTTGCAATGCACATTATAATGCACTGTATGATCTCATGAATAATCATAACCACAGTTATTATACATATCTATTCATTGTTAAACCTTTAGAAAGAATAATGCATGACAAACAACCAATTTCAGATGAAACAAAGAATCTACAAATATTCTCTTGTAAAAATGTACTCCAATATTTTTAATCATCCTTTATATATAATGTATTATAAAAGTATTTAATGCATTAATTATGCCTTATAATGCATGGTATGATCTCATGAATAATTGTATAATGCACAATACATATCTATTCATCCATCACACCTTTAGAAAGTATAATGCATTAAAACACGACAGACAAACCTTTCAATATTATAATGCACTTTAACTTTAGTTACAATTATTTATAAATATATATATATATATATATATATATATATATATATAATGCATTACAATGCATGAATACTTTTATAATGCATTATACTAAAGGCTTTAAGTGTTGTCATTACTTGAAATAACTTAAATAAAATATAACTATTTTTTTCAGCTGGTTGCCACATTTTAATTTAGTTTAATTTGATATACTAAAATAAACTGAAATAAATTAATAAAATTATATAGACATTAAAAAACGCTACAAAATTACTAAAACTTGAACTAAAATGAAAACAGAAAATGGAAAAATAAAAACTGATTCAAAGTATTAATAAAAACAATAGTATCTCAGCGATACTAAAACATCACAGATTACAAAAATGACAAGTAACACTGAATTAAACATGAAATGAAATCACAAAACACTCCAATAATCTTTATTTTAAGGTGTACTTGTTACATATGTTACATGTGCTTGCTATTATAATAACAATAAATTATGAATAACTACATGCAAGTAACCCTAATCCTAACCCTACTTATATAGCAAGTATGTGTAGTTAATTAATATTACTCAGTACTTAAATGTATAATTACACTGTAACAAGGACACCTTAAAATAAATGTACTTTATTTTAAGGTGTCCTTGTTACAGTGTATTTATACATTTAAGTTTATACATTTAAGTTATTTTATTTATTTTAAAAGTCTTTTAATTATTTTATTTTAATAATTTTAACTTTGTTTGGGATTTTTAGACAGTGTGCTGCAAATGGCTTCTGCATTTAGTGTGTGATAGGGTTGTGACGGTGAGGAAATTTTCCCACCGGTTAATCGACGTATGACAACACCGGTAATACCGGTATCACCGTGGGGGCGGGGGCGTTCCCTCTTTTCCTCGCTTTCCTTCGCTTTTAAATAGCTTGTAAAAGCGGCGTGCACATTTTACTTTCACTTTGAAATAGCGGCAATTCGGCGTAAAGCAATTGTTCGTTTTTAGTTCATTTTAATTTTCCCTCTTTTCCTCCACTTTTAAATAGCTTAAAAGCGCCGTGCGCATTTTACTTTCACTTTTGAATTAGCGGCAGTTAGGCGTCAATTGCTTGAATGCAACAACAAAATAACAACGTCAAACTCACTTTAGCCTATATATAAAACATAGAACTTTTATTAACAAAACAAATA
>NW_015658200.1:122803-139826 GCF_001515625.1 Sinocyclocheilus rhinocerous
AGTGAGTGTGTGTGTGTGTGTGTGTGTGTGTGTGTGTGTGATGTGGGATGTTTCAGACAGTCTGTGAATGTCAGATATGAGTGAGCAGAAACACTGAGGTGAAGCCCTTCAAAAGTACCAGTAAGTGCCCTTGAGGAACTAGTGTGCACTGAAGGGTTTCTTAAGCTTCATGACTCCAGGAGAAGAGCCTCCCACTGAAGCTGACATCTTCCTCTGATGCTTCTGTGGTTATATACGTATATATATATATAAAATTCAGTTTAATGTTGCACCTCTTCAGTTATTCGCTCTTTGAACACTTTTAAAAAGCTTTTTGCAGTGTATAATGAATGAACCTTGTTGCTGTTTTAATTCATTTGTTGATTCATTATTACCGTTTTGCTTTGGCCGTTTATAATTTTGTCTTGTGTATTAATTTTGTCTTTTGTATGGTCATCCTGGCCAGGGCTCCCTGAAAGAAGAGATTTCCTTTTATATCAATGGAACCTTCCTGGAAAAATAAAGAAATAAAATAAAAATTAGGCATTTTAATTAAGTAATATCATTACATTTAAACCATTCTGAGACTAAACGGAGCGTTCAGTGTTTATAGCAGTAGATTCTTTTCTGTGTATTTATAGAGCTGGTCCTCGTCTCGTCTGCAGCCAGACAACTGCAACCAGTCTGTCTGGAATCTTCTTTGTGGGGACAATTTTTTGGTCCCCGTGAGGAAACAATCTTATAAATCACCCAGAATGAATTGTTTTGAGAATCTAAAAATGCCTGTAGTTTTGTGGGAGAGGTAGATTTAGGGTAAGGGGATAGAAAATACAGTTTGTACAGTAGAAACACCATACGCCTATAGAGAGAATGCAAGAATGTGTGTGTAAGCTTGAGACCACACACACACACACATGTTATTATTCATCAGAGATCAAAGCTGAGATTCCTCTCTAACACACACGGCGGCTGTGATGATGAGTGTGGTTTCTGGTGATGTGAATCTGTCTGTGGGATTGTGGGATCATCGGGGCTCGTGATGTTTGTAATTGTGGAGAGGAATGTGTTTCTTCTTTTTATAGATATATAATGTGTTTAACTGTCCGTGTGTCGAGCGGCTTTATGATTTGTTTGTTTGTGTGAAGAACATGAGAACATTGAAACCATCTGAAGGTCTTTCTCCAGATGTTGTTTTATGGTTTGTAGATCAGATGGTTTGTGTTTCTGTCATTTCTCATTACAGACACTTCAGAAGAACAAAAACATTCGCTGCCAAAACATAAGTGCCTTCGTCTTGACGTCAGCCAGCAGAGATTAAAAAATGCTTTAATTACTCATAGAACTAGTCGTGTGAGTGATTCCTCGCATCAGACTCATGATCTCCACACATCCACCCAGAATGAGTTTACACGATTCACATTCATTCATTCAGCAGACACTTTCATCCAAAATGAGGAGCATCACAAGCAATTACCAACCACATAGCAACACCCTGGCAACACCCTGGCAAACACACAGCAACACCCTGGCAACCATGGCAACACCCTGGCAAACACACAGCAACACCCTGGCAACCATGGCAACACCCTGGCAAACACACAGAAACACCCTGGCAACCATAGCAACACCCTGGCAACCATAACAACATCCTGGCAACCATGGCAACACCCTGGCAAACACACAGCAACACCCTGGCAACCATAGTAACACCCTGGCAAACACACAGCAACACCCTGGCAACCATAACAACATCCTGGCAACCAAAGCAATGCCCTGGAAACCATAGTAACACCCTGGCAACAACAGCAACACCCTGTTAACCGTTGAAACACCCTGTCAACTGCATAACAGCACCTTGGTAACCATAACAACACCCTGGCAACCACAGCAACACCCTGTTAACCGTTGAAACACCCTGTCAACTGCATAACAGCACCTTGGTAACCATAACAACACCCTGGCAACCACATAGCAACACAGAGAAAAGCATAGCTACACCCTGGCAACAACAGCAACACCCTGATAACCATAGAAATACTCTGGCAACCACATAGCAACACTGAAAATCACAGAAACACCCTAGCAACCACTTGTCAACACCCTGGTACCCCTCTGGCGCTCCAGCATCACAGCGGTGAGCTGAGAATGGTAACTGCATTCATGTTTCTTTAGAAGATGCTCAATCTGTTGATGAACTGTTTAACACTGTGATGTTTCAAGAGACACGTCTCTCCTTTTCTCAAGTACAGACAGAAGGAGCCATAGAGCCGCTTCATCATAGTGAACTCACAGCTCTGTCAGAATGTAGTGCTATTGCTCAGAGAGAGGAAAGTGGTTCGTGTGTGACCCGTCTGACCTCCAGAAAGTGAGACTGAACTCCTGTCTTACTCACAAAGAGACATTCAGCGTGACTCAAGTCCAGCTCATGAATCCCACGCCTGCTTTTAATTTACTGACTGCAGGAACTTCCTGTGCCTCCCTTTAGCGCGCCACCATCCTGACGAAAACATGGGAAACTGGTAACACTTTACAACAAGCTCTCGTTTGTTAACATTAGTTGATGCGATGAGCACTATATTTTTCCAGTATCAACTTTTGTTAATGTTAGTTCATAAAAATATTAGTTCACAGTGCATTAACGAAACAGCGTTTAATCTTAATAATGTATTAGTAACGTCTGAAATTAATAAAGTATGTGTCATTGTTAGTTCATGCTAGCAAATGTAATTAACATTGATAATAAAATTACAGCATTAATAATAATTTAATAACAATAATAATTGAGCAGCAAATCAGCATATTAGAATGATTTCTGAAGATCATGTGACACTGAAGACTGGAGTAATGATGCTGAAAATACAGCTGCGCATCACAGAAATACATTACAGTTTAACAGATATTCACATAGAAAACAGCTGTTTTACATCGTAATAATATTTCACAATTTTTACTGTATTTTTGATCTAAACGCAGCCTTGCTCAGCAGAAGAGCCTTTCAAAAACATTTTAAACGTTTCCAAACTCTTTGCATATATCACTGTGGGTCTGAATGCGCTTTGACTTTATTGAAATTCAACTAAGAAATGCAAGGAAATACAAAAGTCAAACTATCATGGATCATCTGGGTTCATCTGTGCTGGAAACGCATCAGCACTTTATGTTCTCAAAGATATGAGACGTGTAGAAGACTCTGAAAGAACAGCCTTATATGGGAATGTGTGTGTTTGGGAGGAGATGGAGCCGCTATCAGTGATTCCCACATGTGTAATTAAACCCCTTACATGCGTCTGTGTCTCTATCTGTGTGTCTCTAGAGGAGCGTCTCAGGAACGTCATGAACTCATCAGGGACTGGAGGAGGTCATGAGAAACATCTCCGCTGGCAGATCTACAGAAGAGCTTTTGTTGTCGAGGGAATCTGAGTTAGTTACAGTAAACACACTCCGCTTTCACTCGCCAGCGCCGATGAAACGCCCTGAAAGCGAGCGGCGGTCGGTGGGTTAGTGAAGGTTAGTTAGTGAAGACCACCTGTCCAAACACTGTGTGTCGTCTGGAGCTGCTGGAGGCTCGTCTGTCATGTGAGGAGAGTCACTGAAAGTCTGCTAATTGACACCAGTTGTGCTGGTAAAGTCACCGCTGGAGCTCCAGGGGTCTTTGGAACGTCACGTTCAGATTCATGTGAATTTGCCCCGTCGTGGTTTTTGAAAAACTCAATGGTTGATGAAAGACACTTTGACTGATACTGAGAATCAAGCTCTTTAAAGTCTCTCCCAATCAGATTCTTCTGGATAATTATGAGCTCTGATGAAGGCCAGATGCAGTGGAAAGAAACATCACTGGCGATTCAGAGCGAAAAGTTTAACGTCTGAAGAGAAATATGAGCGGAAACTGATGATTCAGTTTAATATGGTGAATAATGACACTGAATTATTTCTGACCGGAGGTGATAAAGCAGCCAGCGTGCACTAACTTTCATTATAAGAGTTAGTTTGAGTGGACAAGCAGTGTGTCAGAAACTGATATTCAGTCGAGTCAAGTCACATTTATTAATATAGCACTTTATACAATGCATAATGTTAAGCTTGTTGTTTCACCACAGTTAAGAGAAAAAAGTCTCTTGTGAGCTATAAACTTAGAACTATGACACAAACTCAGAATTTTGAGATATAAATTGAGAATTGAGACATAAACTCAGAATTATGATATAAACTCAGAATTATGAGATATAAAGTCAGAATTATGAGATATAAACTCAGAATTATGAAATATAAATTCAGAATTATGAGATATAAAGTGAGAATTGTAAGATATAAACTCAGAATAGAGATATATACTCAGAATTATGAAATATAAATTCAAAATTTAGATATAAATTTAAAATTATGAGATAAATTCAGAATTGACAGTAAAAAGTCACAAGAGAAAAAAGCGAGATATAAACTCAGAATTGCTTGTTTTTATTCAGTGGTGGAAATAAGCTTCCATAGATTGTTTGAAAGCAGCTTCATAATGATAAACAAAAATAACTGTTAATGTTGCAAAATTCATCAATTATGAAACAAACTCAGATTCTGCTATAAAGCAGCTCTAGAAAATACAATAGTGACATTATTCAGATCAATTCATTTTAGATTTTGTGCTACCTGTGTCACGGTATCTACTATGCGGGAGTGAAGGAGCAAGGAGACGTTGAAGAATTCATGAAGAACAGTCTTTATTCATCCAAACAAAGATTCACATGAGACAGGTAGGAACACACACGTAGCACGGGGAATAGACCTTTAACACCGGACCTCAATGAACACAATCAACAAGGAAGAAACTGGGTCACGGGGTACACATGGGGAGCAAAACACAAGACAGGAACACAAGGACAGTCCATGGGCGTGACATTACCTCCCCCTCCCGGAAGGCCACTCGCCTCATAACTTCCAACAGGGAGGGGGGTGGGCGCTCTGGAGGCCTCTAGGGACAGGATTACAAGGGACGGAAGGCCTCCAGGGCGGTAACCGTTCCGGGACCCATGGCGGATAAGGCAGTTCAGGGGGCCATGGCGGAGCTGGTAGTTCAGGGGGCCATGCCGGAGCTGGCAGTTCAGGGGGCCATGGCGGAGCTGGTAGTTCAGGGGGCCATGCCGGAGCTGGCAGTTCAGGGGGCCATGGCGGAGCTGGTAGTTCAGGGGGCCATGCCGGAGCTGGCAGTTCAGGGGGCCATGGCGGAGCTGGTAGTTCAGGGGGCCATGCCGGAGCTGGCAGTTCAGGGGGCCATGGCGGAGCTGGTAGTTCAGGGGGCCATGCCGGAGCTGGCAGTTCAGGGGGCCATGGCGGAGCTGGTAGTTCAGGGGGCCATGCCGGAGCTGGCAGTTCAGGGGGCCATGGCGGAGCTGGTAGTTCAGGGGGCCATGCCGGAGCTGGCAGTTCAGGGGGCCATGGCGGAGCTGGTAGTTCAGGGGGCCATGCCGGAGCTGGCAGTTCAGGGGGCCATGGCGGAGCTGGTAGTTCAGGGGGCCATGCCGGAGCTGGCAGTTCAGGGGGCCATGGCGGAGCTGGTAGTTCAGGGGGCCATGCCGGAGCTGGCAGTTCAGGGGGCCATGGCGGAGCTGGTAGTTCAGGGGGCCATGCCGGAGCTGGCAGTTCAGGGGGCCATGGCGGAGCTGGTAGTTCAGGGGGCCATGCCGGAGCTGGCAGTTCAGGGGGCCATGGCGGAGCTGGTAGTTCAGGGGGCCATGCCGGAGCTGGCAGTTCAGGGGGCCATGGCGGAGCTGGTAGTTCAGGGGGCCATGCCGGAGCTGGCAGTTCAGGGGGCCATGGCGGAGCTGGTAGTTCAGGGGGCCATGCCGGAGCTGGCAGTTCAGGGGGCCATGGCGGAGCTGGTAGTTCAGGGGGCCATGCCGGAGCTGGCAGTTCAGGGGGCCATGGCGGAGCTGGTAGTTCAGGGGGCCATGCCGGAGCTGGCAGTTCAGGGGGCCATGGCGGAGCTGGTAGTTCAGGGGGCCATGCCGGAGCTGGCAGTTCAGGGGGCCATGGCGGAGCTGGTAGTTCAGGGGGCCATGCCGGAGCTGGCAGTTCAGGGGGCCATGGCGGAGCTGGTAGTTCAGGGGGCCATGCCGGAGCTGGCAGTTCAGGGGGCCATGGCGGAGCTGGTAGTTCAGGGGGCCATGCCGGAGCTGGCAGTTCAGGGGGCCATGGCGGAGCTGGTAGTTCAGGGGGCCATGCCGGAGCTGGCAGTTCAGGGGGCCATGGCGGAGCTGGTAGTTCAGGGGGCCATGCCGGAGCTGGCAGTTCAGGGGGCCATGGCGGAGCTGGTAGTTCAGGGGGCCATGCCGGAGCTGGCAGTTCAGGGGGCCATGGCGGAGCTGGTAGTTCAGGGGGCCATGCCGGAGCTGGCAGTTCAGGGGGCCATGGCGGAGCTGGTAGTTCAGGGGGCCATGCCGGAGCTGGCAGTTCAGGGGGCCATGGCGGAGCTGGTAGTTCAGGGGGCCATGCCGGAGCTGGCAGTTCAGGGGGCCATGGCGGAGCTGGTAGTTCAGGGGGCCATGCCGGAGCTGGCAGTTCAGGGGGCCATGGCGGAGCTGGTAGTTCAGGGGGCCATGCCGGAGCTGGCAGTTCAGGGGGCCATGGCGGAGCTGGTAGTTCAGGGGGCCATGCCGGAGCTGGCAGTTCAGGGGGCCATGGCGGAGCTGGTAGTTCAGGGGGCCATGCCGGAGCTGGCAGTTCAGGGGGCCATGGCGGAGCTGGTAGTTCAGGGGGCCATGCCGGAGCTGGCAGTTCAGGGGGCCATGGCGGAGCTGGTAGTTCAGGGGGCCATGCCGGAGCTGGCAGTTCAGGGGGCCATGGCGGAGCTGGTAGTTCAGGGGGCCATGCCGGAGCTGGCAGTTCAGGGGGCCATGGCGGAGCTGGTAGTTCAGGGGGCCATGCCGGAGCTGGCAGTTCAGGGGGCCATGGCGGAGCTGGTAGTTCAGGGGGCCATGCCGGAGCTGGCAGTTCAGGGGGCCATGGCGGAGCTGGTAGTTCAGGGGGCCATGCCGGAGCTGGCAGTTCAGGGGGCCATGGCGGAGCTGGTAGTTCAGGGGGCCATGCCGGAGCTGGCAGTTCAGGGGGCCATGGCGGAGCTGGTAGTTCAGGGGGCCATGCCGGAGCTGGCAGTTCAGGGGGCCATGGCGGAGCTGGTAGTTCAGGGGGCCATGCCGGAGCTGGCAGTTCAGGGGGCCATGGCGGAGCTGGTAGTTCAGGGGGCCATGCCGGAGCTGGCAGTTCAGGGGGCCATGGCGGAGCTGGTAGTTCAGGGGGCCATGCCGGAGCTGGCAGTTCAGGGGGCCATGGCGGAGCTGGTAGTTCAGGGGGCCATGCCGGAGCTGGCAGTTCAGGGGGCCATGGCGGAGCTGGTAGTTCAGGGGGCCATGCCGGAGCTGGCAGTTCAGGGGGCCATGGCGGAGCTGGTAGTTCAGGGGGCCATGCCGGAGCTGGCAGTTCAGGGGGCCATGGCGGAGCTGGTAGTTCAGGGGGCCATGCCGGAGCTGGCAGTTCAGGGGGCCATGGCGGAGCTGGTAGTTCAGGGGGCCATGCCGGAGCTGGCAGTTCAGGGGGCCATGGCGGAGCTGGTAGTTCAGGGGGCCATGCCGGAGCTGGCAGTTCAGGGGGCCATGGCGGAGCTGGTAGTTCAGGGGGCCATGCCGGAGCTGGCAGTTCAGGGGGCCATGGCGGAGCTGGTAGTTCAGGGGGCCATGCCGGAGCTGGCAGTTCAGGGGGCCATGGCGGAGCTGGTAGTTCAGGGGGCCATGCCGGAGCTGGCAGTTCAGGGGGCCATGGCGGAGCTGGTAGTTCAGGGGGCCATGCCGGAGCTGGCAGTTCAGGGGGCCATGGCGGAGCTGGTAGTTCAGGGGGCCATGCCGGAGCTGGCAGTTCAGGGGGCCATGGCGGAGCTGGTAGTTCAGGGGGCCATGCCGGAGCTGGCAGTTCAGGGGGCCATGGCGGAGCTGGTAGTTCAGGGGGCCATGCCGGAGCTGGCAGTTCAGGGGGCCATGGCGGAGCTGGTAGTTCAGGGGGCCATGCCGGAGCTGGCAGTTCAGGGGGCCATGGCGGAGCTGGTAGTTCAGGGGGCCATGCCGGAGCTGGCAGTTCAGGGGGCCATGGCGGAGCTGGTAGTTCAGGGGGCCATGCCGGAGCTGGCAGTTCAGGGGGCCATGGCGGAGCTGGTAGTTCAGGGGGCCATGCCGGAGCTGGCAGTTCAGGGGGCCATGGCGGAGCTGGTAGTTCAGGGGGCCATGCCGGAGCTGGCAGTTCAGGGGGCCATGGCGGAGCTGGTAGTTCAGGGGGCCATGCCGGAGCTGGCAGTTCAGGGGGCCATGGCGGAGCTGGTAGTTCAGGGGGCCATGGCGGAGCTGGCAGTTCAGGGAGACATGGCAGAGCTGGCAGTTCAGTGGGCCATGGCGGAGCTGGTAGTTCAGGGGGCCATGCCGGAGCTGGCAGTTCAGGGGGCCATGGCGGAGCTGGCAGTTCAGTGGGCCATGGCGGAGCTGGTAGTTCAGGGAGCCATGGCGGAGCTGGCAATTCACTCTGCCCAGCCTCTAAGGCCAGAGCCCTATAGCCCCCCCACAAAATTCCTTAGGGGAAATCTTGGGTTCCGAGGCTCTCCGTCGGCCCGGTGTAGGAACAACGGCCCTCCCTGGGCTTGACTCGGGTTCCGAGGCCCTCTGTGGGCCTGACGTAGGAGCAGCGGCCCTCCCTGGGCTTGACTCAGGAACTGTGGCCCTCCCTGGGCCAGATATGGGAACAGCGGCCCTCTCTGGGCTGGACTTGGGAACAGGAGCCCTCTCTGGGCTGGATTTGGGAACTGGAGCCCTCTCTGGGCTGGATTTGGGAACAGAGTCTCTCTCTGGGCTGGACTTGGGAACAGGAGCCCTTTCTGGGCTGGATTTGGGAACAGAGTCTCTCTCTGGGCAGGACGTAGGAACAGAAGACCTCTCTGGGCTTAACTTGGGAACAGGAGCCCTCTCTGGGCAGGACGTAGGAACAGGAGCCCTCTCTGGGCTTAACTTGGGAACAGAGTCTTTCTCTGGGCCTGACTTGGGAACTGGAGCCCTCCCTGGGTTCGACGTGGAAACAGCCGCCCTCTCTTGACTCTGGTCAGGGACTGGAGCTGACACTGGAGCGGACTCAGGGGCTGGAGCCAACAGTCTTTTCCTCCTCATATTCCTCCTTTGGTTGGAGGTTAAGGAGCGGGCTGCTGTCATAAAAGGCCTTGGGAGTGAATCGGCCGGCGGACTTGACGATGGAGCGGCTGGCAGGCTTGACATAGAGCTGGTTCTGGATCGGGGCCGGACACTCTCCAGACACCGGAGGATTCCTTCCCTCCATCTCTGTCCAGTGGTGTCTGGGAGGTCCACGGGGTGATGGTAATTGGCCCCGATCCAGAACAGTGAATTAAGTGTGGCGTCATCCAAAGCCGTCTTAACGGCAAGCCCGCAGAATTCCCAGGCGAACTCAGGGCAGATCCTTGCGGGCTAGGGCAGCGAATCTTGCGACGGTTTCCATCACCACGGGGAAAGGACAAAAAAAACAAACTTTCAAAAAAACGGAAACAAAAAAAAAAAACGGGAGAAGGGGCGCCGCTTACTGTTTGCAGGTCCAGTGTCTGTCATGGAGGCTACTGTGCGGGAGCGAAGGAGCAAGGGAGCGAGGGAGCGAGGAGACATAGGATAATTCATGAAGAACAGTCTTTATTCATCCAAATAAAGACTCACATGAGACAGGTAGGAACACACACGTAGCACGGGGAATAGACGTTTAACACTGGACCTCAATGAACACAATCAACAAGGGAGAAACTGGGTCACGGGGAGCACATGGGGAGCAAAACACAAGACAGGAACACAAGGACAGTCCATGGGCGTGACAATCTGATAGTGTCAGTGCTGTCAAATCAGTAATATTACTGAATATTAGGTGTTTTCTAAACCCCTATTGGGGACAACTTTGTGCATGTGTGTGTTTCAGAGTTCATATGGATGTGTTGTGTGTGATTGATTTCTCTCCTGCTCTGTTTTCTCTCTCCAGGAACTTTCAGAGTGGAGTTTCTCGCTCTAGGGATCAGGGAACGGGAAAGACTGAAAACCCGGACCTGGATGTTCCTGTATGAAATTGAGCTTCAAATGACAGTAAATACCGAGGTACTTTCTGAAACACACCTGAGGTTTGGTGCATCAAAACCACATGAACGGCTCAATCACCCTCATCAGCATACAAACTGTTCTTGACTGATATATGTTTGCGCAGGAATAGATCAGACTGAATGAGATCCGATCCATTTCCACAAATCTCAGCTTCTCAAAAACACTTGACAACTAAAAACAAACACAAACAGCAACAACAAGCCTGTGTGAGAGCGGCTGCGGTGGATGGGTGTTCAGTAAACCGAGCGAAGCTCTTTGTTCATGTTTACAGAATTCCAGTTTCAGGGCTGCAGGGTGAAGCAGAAGCACAAAGGAGTGAAATCCTGGAAAAAGCCGCTGTGAGGAGCGTCTCTGATGCGCTTGTGTGTGAAGCGTGTTTGTTGGCCTCTGGGCGACTATGAAAGACTCGCTGAACTCTCGCTCTTTTCATTCTGCTTTAATCATCTGGCTCAGATATCTGCTCATCTGCTTACTGTGTTTCCTTTAACGTGACAAAGCAGCAGAGAACCATGTGATCCAGCAGAATCTACATTCACACTGCAAAACATTATTATCTTAGTATTTCTGTCTTGTTTTCTAGTATAAATATCTAAACGTTCTTGAATCAAGATGCATTTACGTGACAAGTAAAATGATTTAAGATATTAGGTCTTGTTTTCTAAAAAAAGTATCAAAATTTTGTTGGTTTTTGCTTAAAGAAGCAAAAATATCTGCCAATGGGATAAGAAAAATAATCTTAATTCAAAGACTAAACAAGATTTTTTTTTTTTGCCCCATTGGCAGATATTTTTGCTTGTTTTAAGGAAAAACTAACAAAATTTTGAGATTTACAGAAAACAGGACATAATATCTTAAGTCATTTTACTTGTACAGTAAATTCATCTTGATTCAAGAATTTTTAGATATTTATATTAGAAAACAAGACAAAAACTGAAATTTTTTTTTGCAGTGCAGGCCTAAGATTCAACACGGATCTTGGTCAGGCGTGACTAGTGTGTGTGTGTGTGTGTGTGTGCGAGTGTGTGCGAGTGTGTGTGTGTGTGTGTGTGTGTGTGTGTGTGTGTGTGTGTGTGAGAGTGTGAGAGATCCAGACAGTGATCAGGACGGGTGTAACATCAGTCCGGTGGACAAATAAACACGAGTGGAATGATTTGTTTAGATCCTGTGAGATCGGCTGTGTCTGATTTGTTTGGTCTGTCTGCGTTCCAGTCTGTTTCCATCTGCTGCTAATTTCATTCAGAATTCCTTTGATTTCACTTCAACGCAGAAGAAATGCTGTTAGTAATGCTGATGTCATCATGTTCTGTGTGCTTGTACTAAACAGAGTCAAATACTCATAAGTGAGTTAAACATGAGAAAACCTCCCAAAACCTCCTTTCCAGGTTGTCATCATTTGTACAAAATAAAAAAATAAAAAAATAAATAAAATGGTAAAAAAATAAATAAAGAAAGAAAATATATGTTTTTAATTGTTTGTCTGGATTTTTGTCTTGTTTTCCAATACAAATATCTAAATGTTCTTAACTCAAGATACATTTACTGGAAAACCAAAATGACTGAGGATATTTCCTAAAAAAAATGTTTCCTAAAAAATTAATAGACAATCTGCTAATGTGGTCAGAAAAATAATCCTGTTTTCATTTGAATCAAGTTTATTTTTCTGACCCCAGAGTTTTTTTTTTTTTTAAAGCATAAGCCTATACTTAATGTTGATACATTTTTCAGATAGCAGTACTTAATATCTTCTGTCATTTTGTTTCTCCAGTAAATGTGTCTTGATTTAAGGATGTTTAGATATTTGTACTGGAAAACAAGACAGAAATACTAAGGAAGAGCATCATTTCTTGCAGTGTTAGGGTTTGGTTATAGGACACACACACTCTCTCTCACACACACACACACAGTTCTGTTCAGTACTCCAGTGATCGGTTGTGTTTTGTCTTCATAGGCTGATGAGCAGAATGGAAGTGAATGGAGTGACTCAAACTTTCAATGAGAGCAGCTCAAGAGAACTACATTTGGTTTGAAGCTTACTTGGCAGCCGTATCAAAAAGTATGCTCTATATAGCATGAATATGGTTGGTATGAATGGCCTCATGGGACAGTAAAGCGTCCATCAAATGCACACTTCAGAATTCCATCATACGGCGCAGTGCACTTTCTTTTTCCCGTTAATATCCTGGTTAATATGCTGTCTTTGTTCATGTGGATTTATTACAAATAATTAAGATTATCTTCGTCGTACGCTCTTCTGTCTTCATTCCAGCACGTAAGTGTGACAGAATAACCGTAAGCGGCGCCCCTTCTCTCTGTTTTGTTTCCGTTTTTGTCAGTTTTTATATTTGTTATGGATAATTCCAATTTCCTCCTCCTTCTGTTGGAGCAGAAGAGGATGCCTCTTGAGGTCCACTCGGCGATCTTCGTGGAGATCGCCAACCACTCCAGCTTCCTGGACAGCAGCCTCTGCACGTTCTTCCTGATGAGCCTGTGCAGAGCGCGGTTGTCCGGAGGTGGACCTCGGGATTCTTTCGCTGCCTTTGTGGAGTGGGTGCTGGTGAGCAACAAGAACCCGTGACGTCAGACCAGGTGCGAGAGCCGGCTACAGTGCTCGCCACAGGGGAAAGAGTAATTTCTCAACAGCGAGAGCGCGGAGGGAAGCGCCGCCCACTGCACCATGGCTGAGGGTGAGCTGAGCTCAGTGGACAATTCGGATATTTATGCAGACATGCCCCGTCTTCCGCCTTCATCTGAACTGTCTGTCTGCCCTGAACCATCTGCCAGTCCTGAAATGACCATGGAGGTCGTTCCCCTATCGCTGGCGCTCCCGGTGCTGGGAGTGGCCTTCTGGTGTGTGTGGGCAGCACACACCATCCCTGAAAAAACGGGTGCTCACAAATTCCCACCCACCCTCCCTTTCCTGCCTTTTCCGCCACCGCTGGCTCCTGTCAACCCCTCTGCTCACCCTCAGCCCACCATCTGTGTGCTGGATTCGCCGTGGGTCTTCCAGTCTCCATCGGCGTCATGGCTGGAGTACCCCTTGTCTCCGCCTCCAGCCTCTGTGTCCCGGACTCCGCCTCGGCCCTTCGACCAAGCTGCTCCACCATGGCTCCTAGCTCCCTCGTCTCCGCCGTGGCCCATCAGTCCACCAGCTCTGCCGGGCTCCCTCGTCCCTCCGGCTCCGCCTTGGTCTGTCGTCGACCATCCACCGCCTCAGGACTCCTTTCCTCCGGCTACACCTCATTCCTCCATCCCTCCTGCTCTGTCAGGCTCCTTCTTCCCTTCGGCTCATCCTCGATCCTCTGTCGCTCCGGCTCCACCGCGGCCTTCCGGATCCCCGCCTCCGCCTTGGTTGCTGGCGCCATCTGCTCCGCCTTGGCCCTCTGGATCCTCCCTGTCCCCCGTGCTCATCGGCTCTCTGTCTCCGCCTCGGGCTCCTCCTCCACCTGCTCCGCCACCGTCGGTCAGCCCCCTGGAGCCGTCAGCCCTTCCTCCACCATGGCTCTTCTCTCTGTCGGCTCCACCGTGGTTCGCCTTCATGGCTGCGGCCTGGGTCCCGCCTGGCTCCTCCTGCACCAATTCCCTTCTGTCGTCACCCTGGCTCCTCCCTTCATCTGATCCGCCTGTCTCCTCCATGGCTCCTCCCTCCGTCATCACCACCCTGGACTCTGTTGTTGGTCGTCGTCCTCCTCCCGGGAGTCCGTCCTCCGCCGGAACCTCCACCTGTCTTGCCTGTCTGCCTGCCTTCCTGCCAGCCCTTTGCCATCCCCTGTTTCCATCTGACTTCCACTCCTTTGTCCTCCTCCTAAGTCCCATCCCTTTTTCTCCATGGCGCGAGGTCGCGCCTTCCGGGAGGGGGGGGCGAACTGTCACAGTATTGGACGTTTGGTTGTGTTTTCTCCCTCATGTGCCCATATTTGGTCGTTCCTGTTCCTGTCCTCGTTGTGTCTTTATTAGTTAACTTCCTTTCACCTGTGTCTTGTTAATTAGTCATTAGCTCCTCTTCTGTTTGTATAAATTCCCTTCCTTTAGTTCTCCGAGTTGTTGGTTATTGTATGTGGTTACCCTTCATGTGTGGATATTCCCTTCATCTTTCCCTGTGGATTTATTAAAAATAATTGACATTATCTTCGTCGTACGCTCTTCTGTCTTCATTCCAGCACGTAAGCGTGACAATTTTACAAAACAAGCAAAAATATCTGCCAGCGGGGTAAGAAAAATAATCTTAATTCAAACGCTAAACAAGATTATATTTCTTGCCCCATTGGCAGATATTTTTGCTTGTTTTAAGGAAAAACTAACAAAAGTCATTTTACTTGTACAGTAAATTCATCTTGATTCAATAATGTTTAGATATTTATACTAGAAAACAAGACAGAAATACTAAGAAAATAATTTTTTGCAGTGTGCAGCCTTTACATTCACCAGGGTATCTAGATAGTCATCCTACTGATGATTCTGAAGTTTCAGTCAAACAAATGCTGTTTTAAGCAAAAACTAACATAATTTTGATATTTTTTTTTAGAAAACAAGACTTAATATCTTAAATCATTTTACTTGTACAGTAAATGCATCTTGATTCAAGAATGTTTAGATATTTATACTAGAAAACTAGACAGAAATACTAAGTAAAAAAATCATTTTTTGCAGTGCAAATGTGCACGTTATGTCTATATGACTGTCAACGAATGAGATGCTACATTTTATTCAAAATCCACTGGATATTGGTTGAATATTTTCAGGCTTTAATAATTTCCTTGTTGATTCCTGTACTTTCTGAAAACAAAGCACCTGAACAGGACAAACTGGTAATTATGACTTCAGGGAAGTGGGAAGTTTCCGAGAGTTTTCCTCATTCTTCAGCCTGATGATGATGATGATGATGATGATGAACGCAGCTATTGTCTCAGAGATTCCACAGAAAACACAGCCTCTCTTCAAGCACGTGATTCTCATCTCGTTTCTGGTAATTACACGTTCATGTGAAAACAAGAACGTCCTACACATCACAAGGACAGGATTACATCGAAGACTTACCGGTCAAGAACACCTGTCAGGCGAAAAATAGTCGAGAAAAACCAAATTATGACCTCAGAGAGAAAGGGATATTACACAGCCCTGCAACTCAATAAAAATTCTGCTAATTTGCAAAAAAACTCCAATTTGATGATGCTGAGCTCAAAAATATTAATGACAAGTTTCCATTACGTTCACAAAATAAGAATGAATAATCAAATTCAAATGTCAAACGTTTCTGCTTTAATGACAGAAGTATTCAAATATAACATTTAACTTAAAATTAGCAAAGGAGTGGGAAAATATGTTCAGATACTACATTTAATGTCAAAGATTTTTTACATAAACATAAGTTTATAAATATATTTTCCGAAATTTGTTCAGATAACTTAAATATCCGAAGTAACTAAACTTGTCATTTTAAGTCAAGCATAAACACTTACTTTTTTTTGGTGTTTTTTTTGTTTGTTAAATTTATCAACGTTTTGTTAGTTTTTCCTTAAAACAAGCAAACATATCTGCCAATGGTGCAAGAAAAATTATCTTGTTTAGTCTTTGAATTAAGATTATTTGTTTTACCCCATTGGCAGATATATTTGCTTGTTTTAAGCAAAAACTAACATTTTTTTTTTTTTTTTTTTTTTAGCAAGACATACTATCTTAAGTCATTTTACTTGTACAGTAAATTCATCTTGATTCAATAATGTTTAGATATTTACCCTAACCTAAACATAACCTAAGTCTACTAATACTCGAAAAAGAGTTAGTTGACGTAGTTGCAAAGTTAGTTTTCAGTAAATACTGGACTATGGGAATAAAGTGTAATTTAGTAATAATGTATTTTATGATGACTTTAGCCTAAAATCTTGATGTGGAGGAACAGTGAACAGACAGCACATAACAGAGACGTTTTATTTAGGAAAATACTTAATAAATAGATTTACACAGTAGTTCATTATACAAACATTGTGGTAATGGTTCCTTCATATAGCACTGGTGTGTAGTGGCTACTCATACATGACGTGTGTGTGTGTGTGAGTGAGTGAGTGTGTGTGTGTGAGTGAGTGAGTGTGTGTGTGTGTGTGTGAGTGAGTGAGTGAGTGAGTGCGAGTGTGTGTGTGTGTGTGACTGCGGGTTTTGTCATGTGTAGCTGGAAAGCAGAAGGGGGCGTGGCCGTGACTCAGACGGACAGGAGGAAGCTGCTGTCATTAGCACGTCAACAGCTCTGAAACAAACCTATTAATATCTGCGGTGATGATGTGCGCTTCCCTCAACAGGGATTTCCTGCCTATCTTTATCCGCGCCTGATATAGACTCCAGGGTCAAACTAATTTCAGCTCCGGGCTGGAAATATCTAAAAAAAGACCCGACTGACCAAACAAACTTTGCAGGCGGTGTGTGTGTGTTTATGTGTGTGTTCGGAGCGGAGCTGAACCTGATCACCAGTCCAGCACAACTCAGTGTCACTGAGAGAGACTGAATGAATAAATCATCACGGCGAATGCAATGCAGCGTTCACTGAAAGGAAACTGAGCTCAACAACAGGAAAGCGACGCTCTGCTGCAGGTGTTCCAGTAAAAACACTTCCTCCAGCCGATGAAATTCCTTCTTCTAATGCACAACATATGTGACCCTGGACCACAAAACCAGTCATAAGGGTCAATTTTTTTAAATTGAGATTTATGCATCATCAAAAAGTTGAATAAATCAGCTTTCCATTGATGTATGGTTTGTTAGGATAATATTTGGCAGAGATACAACTATTTGAAAATCTGGAATCTGAGGGTGCAAAAAAAATAATTTAAAAAAATCGCCTTTAAAGTTGTCCAAATGAAGTTCTTAGCAATGCATATTACTAATCA
>NW_015658200.1:141992-144492 GCF_001515625.1 Sinocyclocheilus rhinocerous
ATTAAGTTTTGATATATTTGCGGTAGGAAATTTACTAAATATCTTCATGGAACATGATCTTTACTTAATATCCTAATGATTTTTGTCATAAAAGAAAAATGTATAATTTTGACCCATACAATGTATTGTTGGCTATTGCTACAAATATACCCCAGCGACTTAACACTGCTTTTGTGCTCCAGGGACACAAATTGAAAACACACTCCTACAATCACGTCTCACTTTACAACCCTCTCCAGTCAATCTTGCATCTGTTCGCAACTTGTTGATGCAGTTTTCACATTATGCATGTACATTTCACTCCCATATTCACAAATCACAATCGATAAAGTGCGTGCATCAGAAAGTGTAGTGTTATTGCAGAAAATCAGCACAAAAACGTGCTTTACCCTCACCAGTTTATTCTGTGAATATTGCATGCATTTCTGTTTAAATAGCAAATGTCACAACTGATGTGAATGCAAAGGATGGCGATCAGGATTTGACACTGAACTTGTTCCAGATCCACCCACGCATCACATACTGAAACCCAGCGGTCATGCATGCGGCACCACAGTCAGGTGAGAATGCTTTGGTTTCTTTTCCTTCTTTTGACTCAAGCTTTGATGCCTCTTTTGAATCCGTGCGTTTTCGAGTGACAGAGTTTCAAGGCGACCACCGACACCAGCGTCAGTCCGAGCGCGAGCACGACGATCACGCTGATCCACAACACTTTCCCGTCCACAGACTCGCAGTGCTCCGATTGCACGGCGCTCACGCTGATCTCAACGCTCTCCGAGTCTCTGGTGTACCAGCAGGTTGCGGCGGCGATGTCCGGCACATTCAGTCTGTCCTGCTGGAGCAACGTGAGGAGGTATGGGTTTCCGCAGCAGCTCAACGGGTTTGAGCCCACGTATAAAGTCCGGAGCGATTTCTGCAGAGCGAAAACCGTGTCAGATGCAAGCGTTACCAAACTGTTATTCTGCAGGTTCAAGGACTCCACAGAAGAATCTCCGCTCCACAGAGAGACCCCCGTGAGTCGGTTCACTGACAGATCCAAAGACTTGAGTTTCCGGAAGAAGGTGAAGTCGACGGCTAGGGTTCGGAGCTGGTTTCCTCTTAGAGAAAGATGGGCGAGGGTCGTCTCCAAACCTGAGAGAGATGACGGGCCCAAGCCCATGTCGGCATTCTGAGAAAGATCCAGAATAAGCAGCGGGCTTCCGCGAAACGCGCCTGGTGGAACCGATGCAAGACTGTTCTCCGAGAGGTACAGATAGCTCAGGGTCGGGATAGAGGACAGTCGGATGCAGTCGTGCATTGGACCCTTGAGAGAAGGACAGATGCTAAACAGGTTTTGCTGAAGGTGAAGGCTTCGTATGTTGGGGAGCCTTGAGAAAATCCCGGCGTCTAGCATGCTCAGAGCGTTTCCCTGAAGGTGCAAGACTTCCAACGCAGCCAGCGTGCTCTCGCCGAAGGACAAGTTCTGCAGTATAAATATCTAAACATTCTTGAATCAAGATTAATTTATTGTACAAGTAAAATTACTTAAGATATTATGTCTTGTTTTCTGTAAAAAAAAAAAAAATCAAAATATCAAAATCAAAATTTGTGATGTTTTTTAGTCTCTTCTGCTCACCAAGCCTGCATTTAATTGATCCAAAATACAGCAAAAACAATACAATTTTAAAATATTATTACGATGTAAAACGGCTGTTTTCTATGTGAATCTCTGTTAAATACAGTTTTTGCTGTATTTTGGATCAAATAAATGCAGGCTCGGTGAGCAAAAGAGACTTCCTTAAAAAACATAAAAAATCGTAACTCTTGACTGCTAGTGTACACTCGTGACATCACACAGCTGTTTCCTGGAAGATTTCAACACAATGGACCCCACAGTTTTTAGCGTGACGTATGACTTAAAGCAGCTCTCGGTTTACACTTCTGCGCTCCGTCTACACTTTATTTATGCTCTCTAGATAACTGTGGCTCAGGGACGGTGCTTCAGGATTTTCCCTCGTCTCTGGGACCGACCCTTTGTTTCCGCCAGAGTTCAGAGTTCGGCGAGAGGATGGAGACATAATTACACACACTTTCCTCTGCGCTCATTAGTTGGTGTCCAATCACACGGTCAGAGGAGGTTTCTGCCCTGAACACAGTCATCCTGAATCTCATCAGACTCTATGGTTTAGTCTGAGACTCGTAATCGTCCTCACTGGAGGAGGTTTCTGCCTAATATGGTTCTCTAGATGTGGGTCCATTTGGTCTTTGCTAATGTAGAGTTTAAGTGTGATTCTATTTAATTAATACTGAAGCATTTCATAGACCCTGAGGAAATGGACACAAGCGAGTCAATAGTTGCCTTACAGCAAGACCATAGAGCTATACAATGAATGTGGAGCAACACAGATGATTTGATGAGAAACTATTGAGTTTATATCTCAAGGCTTTCGATTACAGACTTATCTTGGCAAATCTCAGCATCTGAAATGTCACTTTTGAGCAAAGTCTCCATTTACTCTGT
>NW_015658200.1:147277-152856 GCF_001515625.1 Sinocyclocheilus rhinocerous
TGTGTGTGTGTGTGTGTGTGTGTGTGTGTGTGTGTGTGTGTGTTAAACACTTATTAACCTTTACCTGCTGTGACTACTCACTTATGAAATTAACCATGGTTTTATAGTAGTAAAAGTGTAGTAACCATTGTTTTGTTTTTATTATTGATTACCATTTGTATTACCACAGTTTTACTACAAATACCATAGTCAAAACCATGTTTAATTTGTGGTTACCATGGTTTAAGTATAGTAACCCTGATTTTTGAGCATCCATTGCTGAGACACTGATGCAGTGCTACATTTCTACAAACCTGATGAAGAAACAAACTCATCCTGATCTCAGATGATCTGAGGGTGAGCACGTTTTCATTCATTCATTCATGTATTTATTTATTTAGAGCAAATTAATAAAAAATGTATATTTGCTAAAAAAGTATATATATATATATATATTAGTGCTGGGCAACGATTACCATTTTTTATCGTGATTAATCGCATTGTTATGCACAAAATTCAATAATGAATTCAAAAGTAGTGTAGTAAAATCATGGTTAATCTTCGTAAGGGCTGTAAGATCGTAATGATGCATCTTCTTCAAACACTGCCAGCTTCCAGAATCGTTTTATTTCATTTTGTCTTTCTTTTTTAACTTTAATGTTAGTGTTGCTTAAATTCAAGCTGAACAAAACCTAAAGCCACGGTTTGGAACGCGCGTTGGAAGCGTTGCGTTATCGTTTGCGTCGCTCCCGCGCGTCTTCAGGGATTCCCGGCTGAAAAACTCGTGCTTTTCACTCGAGCGCGTTGCTTTTGCTTTTGCTTTTTCTTGTCGTTTCTCGCGCGCAGCTCGTGTTGTGTCGCGTCGAAGGCAGAAAAAGCACCGTTGCGACACGCTAATCCTCAAAGCGCGCGTCGCGTCATCACGCGCTGTCAGTGCAGACGCGTAAACAAAACACTTCTGATCCAGATAACGTATGATTAGTTCTCATCACGATGTAACATCACATCTCACTGTTGTTCGCTGCTGGACGCTCGCGGACTCGGCGGCGTCTGTCTCCATCTAGCGGGTGTTTCAGCACATCACTGACCTCAGAACAGCCTCAGGCGAGTGAACTCTGTTTCTCAAATTCTGTGGAAATTTGCTTGTGCGCAACACATACACAAAAGGTCCAACCAAATGATAAAAACAAGCAGAAATTAAATGTACTATAAATGATTTGGGAACAGTCTTTCAGTGACTGAAGGAAGCGTTATTATGGATTATAGACTCTATGTATTTTAGTTAAAAACGTTAAAACCAAAGCTATATTTTATATCGCAATGGCCAATCAGAGGTGTTTCAGTGAGAATCCGCTCACAGCTCAAAAGTTCTTGCGCAGTGCTGGAAATTGCGTGCTCACGAATCCTCTCATTATAACACACGAGACATTATGGAAGATTAATTGTGCATAAACTCATTGTGTTATAACAGAGCTTTATGAGGTCGCCATGAACTGAGATGTCAGCTTTTGGAATCATTCATGTGAGCGCTGCAGCAGTCTTTAGGCCCACCCCAAATGCTCTCATTGGTTGAGACCAAATTATTAATTATTGTTATTAATTCTACAATAAACTCTCAAAACTTGACAGCAGCTTCCAGAATTCATGCTTAAACACAGCAGGCCGGTATGTAACCGGTTTACAGTGAACAGGGAAGGGAAGTTGATTTAATGGGAACAGGAAATGAGTTTCCGCAGCAGTCAGTGACATCATGGCTTGTTTATGTGCATGAGCTCCGCCCACACAGATCATAAGCTCCTCCCACACAGAGCATGAGCTCCTCCAACACAGCGCATAAGCTCCTCCCACAAAGCATGAGCTCCTCCCACACATATCATGAGCTCCTCCCACACAGAGCATAAGCTCCTCATCTAAATTGTGTTTGTTTCTGATGTGATTTGATCAGAGGACCTCAGATGATGCCAACCCTGAAACAACATACAGAACTACCACATTTTGCTATAAGTTTGATTGCATCATATAATAATTGCTGTTAATAGTGTTCATCGGACATCATGGCTTGTTTATGTGCATGAGCTCCGCCCACACAGATCATAAGCTCCTCCCACACAGAGCATAAGCTCCTCCAACACATATCATGAGCTCCTCCCACACAGAGCATAAGTTCCTCCCACACATATCATGAGCTCCTCCCACACAGAGCATAAGCTCCTCCAACACATATCATGAGCTCCTCCCACACAGAGCATAAGTTCCTCCCACACATATCATGAGCTCCTCCCACACAGAGCATAAGCTCCTCATCTAAATTGTGTTTGTTTCTGATGTGATTTGATCAGAGGACCTCAGATGATGCCAACCCTGAAACAACATACAGAACTACCACATTTTGCTATAAGTTTGATTGCATCATATAATAATTGCTGTTAATAGTGTTCATCGTCTGTTTTATTACGTCTTAAATTGATTTTTCCGTACATTTCTGCCATATGTACATTAATTGACAGTCACCACTGATAAGCTTCCACTAAATATTGTAGAAACTTAGTTTGCTGTAAAGTTGCTTTGCAATGATTTGTATCGTGAAAAGCGCTGTACAAATAAACTTGAATTTTAATTGAATCACAATTTTCACTTTTTTCTCATAAATGTGGGTTTATATCCCTAAATTCTAACGTCTTTATACCTTGCAATTCTGACTTTTTTTTCACAATTGTGAGTTTATATATCTCGAAATGTTAACTTTTTATATATCTCGCAATTCTGACTTTTTTCCTCACAATTTTAGTTTTTTTTTTTTTTTAGATTTCACAATTTCGTGCAATTCTAAGTTTTTTTTTATGGCTCGCAATTGTTTTTTCTTGCAATCACAAGTTTATATCTCTCAATTCTAACTTTTTTTTTCTTGCAATTGTGAGTTTATTTCTGACAATTGTAGGTTTTTTTATATTTCAGCATTTTTTCTTAAATCTCGCAATTCTTTGGGTTTTTCTCACTATCACAAGTTTATATCTCACAATTTTAGTTTTTTTTAAATATTTCACCATTCAGAATTTTTTCTTATATCTTGCAATTCTACGTTTTTATGCCTCACAATTCTGACTTCTCTCACAATCGCAAGTTTATATCTGACAATTGTAGTTTTTTTATATTTTGCGATTTTTTTTTTTATGCCTCTGAATTCTGACTTTTTTTCTTGCACTAGAGAGTTTATCTTCTGACTTGTTTCCTTGTATTCAGTTCATTTCTCTTTTTTTCTTGCAAAGGTTTTAATCGCGGGGTAACATGTCAATTCAAATTTTGTAACTCAAAATTGTGAGTTTATATCAGAACTCTGAGAAAAAAGTCAAAATTGCAAGATAAAGTCACAATTACGTTTTTATTTTTTTCTTCAGTGAGTTTCCGTATATTATTCTCAGACACACAAACACAAGAAACAGACGCTTTCATTCAGTTTAATATATTTATGTATATATGCATGTATAAAATTAGACAGAAACGGCTGTTTTCATATACAAAAGGCCAATAAAAGAAGAAAACACAGAAGTGTGTAACAGGCGTTAGTCGATGAAGGCACTCTCATCCGCAGTGTTCCAGTTAACATGATCATGTGACGCGATAGTGCTGCAGTCTGAACCAGACACAGCGCAGGATTTGCAACCGCAGAACAGAATCAAACCAGCACCACAGGCCTCATGGAATGTGCAGTACAGAAAATAATCATCATCTAGGCAAATAAACACACAATAAAACAACTCCAGCATCAGAAACGCAAAGGAATGATCCGTCAATGATTTTGGTCTCAAAAGTGTCAGAAATAAAAACAAAACTTAAGTTATGACACATGTACATAAGAAACTTAAGACATAAAAGTGGAGTGTTTCAACTCAAATGGCAGCGACGCATTAAATGTGGAATGTAGAGTCTAGTTGACTAAACTAACACTGAAGACTGGGCATTTCTACACACATACGCTAGCAGGATTAGTGCGGTCTTGTTAACAAGCTAACTAGTCTAACCGCTGAGATGTGCAAACCGTCTTTAATCCGTCTGGGATCATGGAGGCGTGACGATTACCCATCATGCTCCATGATCTTCAGCTGGGATTAGAACGTCAGTTACATCGATCTCACGAACGCATCACGTCTCACCACACGAACTAAACACGCTACAGCTCACATACAAACATTCTACTTCTCTTTGGGACAAATAATGTACAAAAAATAATAAAAAATCACATTAAAATGCAAATTCTCATAATCCAAAAATACATAATGCAAATTGAAAGTATTTACACATTATAGTATTTCTATGTTGATTAAAAATTATTATTATTACAGTTATGAAATTGAGTTTTCTTAATTGATTTAGGAAATGCATAAAAAATTAAGCTTGACCATTTAAAAATAAAAATAATTTGAAAAAAATAAAATAACTCAAAATTACGTAAATGTAAAATAAGCACATTTCCCCCCAAAACTCTCATGATCTCTATGCTAAATATATTACTTCAATGGCTAAATGTTTATGCATTTTTAAATGTTGATTAAAAAAAAAACTTTCTTACAGTAATATTTTAATTTAATGCAGTAATGAGAATCATAATTGTCACTAAAACAGTCAAAAATGTTTTTAGAAAGGCTTTTTGTGGTGAAATGTGACATGGATGTGAATAAAAAAAACTTGAACACTTGACCATTAACTTAAAAACAAAATAAATTAAAAAAAAAGAAAATAATGTCAATGTAAAATAAGCACATTTTCCCCCAAAAAACTCATGGTCCTTATCCAAAATATCTAAATATATTACTTGAATGGTATTTATGCATCATGCTATTTTTATGTCGATTTAAAAATGCATTACAGTAATATTTTAACAGCAGCAATAAAAATCTGGGGTTTCCTTATTGTCATAAAAATATATTTTTTTATTTTTTAATCAAAACATCAATTCATGGTCCTAAAGGCTTCGTTTTCTCTATGCAAACTGACTTAGTGGTGAAATATGACATAAATGTCATCAAAAAAAAATTTTTTAATACATGATCTTCTTTTCATGATATTTATGCAAAATATATTATGAAATGCCAAAGAATTCATAGGTGATCATATCATAATGCTATAAAAAAAAAAACATGTTTATAAAACAGATAGTTCCGGTGCTTGATTCTGATTGGCTGACTCAAGGCAAAGTCGATTTAGTTAGAGTGGTGAGACATGAGGAGAGTGAGATATTTCACTCTAGAAGCTCACTTTAACACTGACATGAAAACACACAGAAACAGAAGAGAGAGTCAGTGGTCACGTGCCGTCACCAGTCCAGTACTAACCCACCCGTCTGACCGTCACGTGCCACGGCGCTCTAGTTCTTGCGGATGTCTGCGTACACCACCGGCTCCATCTTGTGGAAGGAGATCTTGCTGCCGGAGTGATCGAGCTGGGCGTAAATCACCGGCCCCTGGACAGAGCCAACAGAGACACACACCATGAGAGAGAAACACAGACGCTTGAGTTTACACTCACACACACACAGCAGATGCTGATCGCTCTCACACACACACACACACACACACACACACACACACAAACACACACACCCC
>NW_015658200.1:153133-156103 GCF_001515625.1 Sinocyclocheilus rhinocerous
CTGATCGCTCACACACACACACACACACACACACACACAGCAGAAAACACAGCGCAAACGCCAGTATGCCTGCTTTCACCGGAAATGTGTTGCGTGTCAACAACTCACTCAGAAGAAATATCAGATATCATATCTTCCCCATTCAAAATCACCATATTACAACAACAAAAAATAGTATTACTATTATCATTCAAATATTATTTTTGTTTTAAAACTAATGTATTATAAAATTAAAAAAAATTATTTAACAATAATTATTATTTATTAATTATTTTATATTGTTGTTGATGCTGTTGTTAATAATAATAATAAATAATTTTATTTTATAAAACATCTATAAAATTACAATACTAATATTTATGGTTGTCTTAATTTCTGGAGTGACAAAAAAAACAAAAGTTTTAAATTATTTTACAGAATTATTAAAATAAAATTAAAAAGCTCAACTAACTGTAGAGGAGGTTCAACTCAAAATAATAAAAATTTTAACTCAAGAAAGAAGTACAACACTCACTCTACTAACATGAAGTAACCCTGCTTCCTTAAAAACAGATCTGCAGTTGTTGTTGTTATTGAGTCTTTCCAGTTGGTGTCGCTGTTGTTCAGCATTTCTGAAGGTGAGTGTTTGAAGTGTTTGAATCCTAATTAATTTTTGTGTAAAAGTGTTAATTAGACTAATAACTGTATAACCAACAGCAGCATCTGGAATCTCAGTGGAAATCATGCATGTGTAGACCTATATGCTCAGGTGAATAAGTGAATAGCAAATTTAGCTAAAAAAGCTGCATTCGTGATGGGCTGGAAGCCGTTTAGTTTTCAGACGCTTGAATATCACTTTTACAAATGTAACTTCTGCTGGTCACTGCACTGCTAACAACACTCGCTTCAGCCTCTGAACTGAGACACAGCTTTCTGTTCATTTCAGAATCAGTGAACATTCAGAGACACAGTCACATGACTTCACAATGACATGAGAGTGAGACACTACTGATGTGAACACAGCATCAGCACTGAGGGGAACACACGCACACTCACACACACTCACTCTCTCACTCACACACTCGCGCACACACACACACACACACTCTCTCACTCACACAAACTCACTCACTCACACACAGACACACACACACACACACACACACAGTCACTCACACTCACTCGCACACTCACACACACTCGCGCACACACACACACACACACTCGCACTCACACAAACTCACTCACTCACACACAGACACACTCACACTCTCTGACACACACTCACTCTCTCACACTCTCTCTCTCACTCACACACAGACACACTCACACTCTCTGACACACACTCACTCTCTCACACTCTCTCTCTCACTCACACACAGACACACTCACACTCTCTGACACACACTCACTCTCTCACACTCTCTCTCTCACTCACACACAGACACACTCACACTCTCTGACACACACTCACTCTCTCACACTCTCTCTCTCACTCACACACAGACACACTCACACTCTCTGACACACACTCACTCTCTCACACTCTCTCTCTCACTCACACACAGACACACTCACACTCTCTGACACACACTCACTCTCTCACACTCTCTCTCTCACTCACACACAGACACACTCACACTCTCTGACACACACTCACTCTCTCACACTCTCTCTCTCACTCACACACAGACACACTCACACTCTCTGACACACACTCACTCTCTCACACTCTCTCTCTCACTCACACACAGACACACTCACACTCTCTGACACACACTCACTCTCTCACACTCTCTCTCTCACTCACACACAGACACACTCACACTCTCTGACACACACTCACTCTCTCACACTCTCTCTCTCACTCACACACAGACACACTCACACTCTCTGACACACACTCACTCTCTCACACTCTCTCTCTCACTCACACACAGACACACTCACACTCTCTGACACACACTCACTCTCTCACACTCTCTCTCTCACTCACACACAGACACACTCACACTCTCTGACACACACTCACTCTCTCACACTCTCTCTCTCACTCACACACAGACACACTCACACTCTCTGACACACACTCACTCTCTCACACTCTCTCTCTCACTCACACACAGACACACTCACACTCTCTGACACACACTCACTCTCTCACACTCTCTCTCTCACTCACACACAGACACACTCACACTCTCTGACACACACTCACTCTCTCACACTCTCTCTCTCACTCACACACAGACACACTCACACTCTCTGACACACACTCACTCTCTCACACTCTCTCTCTCACTCACACACAGACACACTCACACTCTCTGACACACACTCACTCTCTCACACTCTCTCTCTCACTCACACACAGACACACTCACACTCTCTGACACACACTCACTCTCTCACACTCTCTCTCTCACTCACACACAGACACACTCACACTCTCTGACACACACTCACTCTCTCACACTCTCTCTCTCACTCACACACAGACACACTCACACTCTCTGACACACACTCACTCTCTCACACTCTCTCTCTCACTCACACACAGACACACTCACACTCTCTGACACACACTCACTCTCTCACACTCTCTCTCTCACTCACACACAGACACACTCACACTCTCTGACACACACTCACTCTCTCACACTCTCTCTCTCACTCACACACAGACACACTCACACACACTCACGCACACACACACACACACTCACTCGCACATACACACACACACACTCACGCTCTCTCACACACTCACCCACACTCTCTCACTCACACACACTCACACTCTCTGACACACACTCACACACACTCACACTCTCTCACACACGCACACACACTCACTCACTCACACTCTCTCTCTCACTCACACACACACACAAACACTCACACACTCGCACATACACACACACTCACACACCAGCAGCGTTAAGCGCACACACACACACACACACACACACCATCACTAACCACATCACA
>NW_015658200.1:156274-164114 GCF_001515625.1 Sinocyclocheilus rhinocerous
CACACACACACTCACTCACACTCTCTCACACACACACGCACACACTCACTCACTCACTCACACTCTCTCTCTCACTCACACACACACACAGTCACTCACACTCACACAAACTCACTCACACACAGACACACTCACACTCTCTCACACACACACACACACACGGACGCAAACACAAATGAGATGAGAGATGACAAGCAATACAATACAAACACCGCAACATCAGCTGCTCTGATCAAAACACACACGGACCTCAGACAGATGAGACGACACACACACACACACAGGCAGATGTGAGCTGACGGGGTTAATGACACACTGAACACTGCAGACACACATCGGTCACGTGACGCCTCATATTTCACACACAAAGCAGCAGAAATACGTACCACGTCATGTTTTCCTTGTTTGTTTACATGCTCTGTTCATCAATCCCAATGATTTTACTCTGATTTGATTCAGAAAGCTGTTTACATGAACCCTAACTGTTGCAATCCGCTTCATATATTTGCTTCCATATGCACTAGTACATGTTTTTTGAACAAAACTTCAGCACACGCACAGTGCTGCAGAGCTTTTTAGAAAACATTTAGTATATATTCACTCCTCCACTGAGCAGTTCTTAAAATGTAAAGATATAAATAAACCAACGCACGTTTACACTATTGTGACATTATTTTCATGTCAATAAAACACACAACACCGCAATTCTTAATAATGACAATGAAGAGTCTTAGACCATTATTACCAGAATTACTGTAGTTAACTAAAACTAAAAGTAAAACCATTAAAATACATTTTCATTACTTGAAATAAAAAAAAATTTAAGAAACTTATTTAAGCTACTCGCCAAGGCAACGTTTCTTATTTAAAACAAAAATAACTAAAACTGAACAATTAATAAAAACTATACAGATATATAAAAAAACTACTAAACATTACAGAAAACACAAAATTACTAAAACTTTAAATAATTAGAACTATAATAGTATCTCAATGATACTAAAATAATACTGCGTATTATAATAATAATAAAGCCGTCTTATTTAAATCATTATAAATTCACCACTAATAAAAACTGAAGTTAACATGAACTAAGACAAGTATTTGCTTAGAAGTATTTGTATGGTTACCTAATGTAGGTAACCAATGTTAACTAATGAAAGTCTATTGTAAAGTGTTCAGAAAATATATTTACGGTCCTCAAATCAGCTTGATTCGCTTTGTTCTGTGGTGAAATATGAGCCGGAGATGTTTGTGAGCTTCACCTGTTCAGGGTTAAGCTCAACACTAAGCCTTCACCTGCGCTCGGTGCGTCAGTAATACAGTTCAGACAGTGAGCTGTGTCATCCGTGTTCACTGTACGCACTGTACGCAGTCAGATCAGACGTCATGCTCCGTGCACACAAGAGTTAACCAGTTAAACCACACCACCACTACTTACCAGGGCTGGGAACATAAATCAATGCATCGAAAAAATGATTCCGCATCGATTCTGAGATTTTCCGAATGCATGGCGATTCTTTTTCGAGTCGATTCTGAGCTTAGTTTTGAAGACTGCATGCTCTAGAAACAAATCCTTACAGACACTCGAACCTAAAATAATCATTCATAAGATTGGAAAAGGTTGAAGCGAATCACAAGGGTGTTCACAATTACAGACTCTTCAGCTCTTCTTCATGAGCGTTTGAGCGTGCGGATAAAAACTAGAGTAGAGCGCCACCTGCTGTTAAAATCTACGCTCAGAACCGATTCCAGAGAGAGTCGCCGTGCATTCGGAAGATCTCAGAATCGGTCCACGATCGCAGCCCTACTCCCTCCAGACACGGTTCATCAGTTACAGACACGTACCCTCTGTAGTCGTGACTGGGCTCCTGTCGTCTGATGATCAGGTAGGTGACCACAGCGATGATGATGATGCCGATCACGGCTCCGATCACGCCGCACACGATCACCGCCGCGCTGGTCTGAGGAAGAGCCTCTGAACACAGAGAAACACGCTCACTGCGAGCCCAAAACTATTACTGTTGTGCTACTACTACATCACAAAGGCTGATTTAAGCATGGAAATGTATACACCGTGTTTCAGAGCGCAGCACTGTGTTCATTTACACGTGAGCAGCTCATGATCTGGTGTTTCCAGCATCTCAGACCAACTCTGTTCAGAGTAAACGATCCACATGAATCCATCAGCATCTGCTCGGAGTCCGAGACGCTTTAACGTGCATTTGAGAACGAAACATCTCCAAACATCGGCACAAACTTGAAAGGAGAAGCACTTAACTAAAGAGCAGCTTTATAATTCCTTGCAGCTGTCTGTCAAAATAAAAGTTGGTTTAATGTTTGTAATAAATTTGAGAAGAAATGAAGACAGCTATAAATATTAGTACTGTAATTGTACGATCGTAATGGAAGATATTTTTCTCTGTAAAACTGTTTTGACATGATGATATGTATTATATGCGCTATTAAAATATATATTTCATTTTACACCACTATAAATTAAAAAAAAGGAATATTGCTATTGTTATATTGTTATATGTTTTATTTAGTAACAACAATAATAATAAAACAATTTAAAAGTCATATTCATATATATCCTGAGTATAAGTCGCAATGGGCCAAAATTGCATCTTTAAAAGAAAAAAAAAAGCACAGTTGCGTGACGCATGTTATTATTAAATTCAGAAATAATGTAAGATATCTGTAAATGAAATGTTTGCGAACATTATAAACACTATAAAACATTATAATGGCATTTATTATAAACAGCAATACAGAGGCCAAACTTGTAAACCAATTTGTTTAAAGCGAACCCTGCAGCACAAAAGCAGTGTTAAGTCGCTGGGGTATATTTGTAGCAATAAAGAATGAGAATGTGACGTAACGCCGCGTTGAGTTCTGGGAAACTGCTTTGTTTAGTATAAGAGGGATCACGAAAATGGCATGTTATTGTTTATTTAGTACTGTCCTGAATAAGCTGTTTACATATACTCCACAATTTTGCACATTCTGCAAGGGGTATGTAAACTTATGAGCACAACTGTACATTAATGTAAAGCTTATTGACCCTTATGACTGGTTTTGTGCTCCAGGGTCACATATAAGTCGCAGGATGTTTCCGATGATGACGCTCACCTTTCATGACCACCCTGACTTTAGTGAAGGACATCTGTCTGGAGATGTCTGGAGGATTCTTCACGTCGCAGCTGAACGTCCCGTTGTCCTTGAACTGCATCTGGAGCACACGGATCGACACGTCCTTCTTGTTCATGTCTCCGGCCCATTCCACACGAGACTTAAACTGCGGCACCGAGCCCGGAAACTGCTTCCCACCGGAGTAATAGAAGATCTGCAGAAGAGAGCATACGTGTTGATCACATGCTGACTGTATAACACATGAACATCAGTGCAGTGCAGATGAAGGACTCTTACTGAAGTGAATGCTCCTGTTTCTCCCTCCGGAAGGAAAGACCACACCACTGACGCTAAACTACTGATCACCTCTCTAGACTTGAAACTGCAGGACAGAGTGGCTGTGGTCCCGTTCTCAGCAAACAGCTCGGCTGGAGTGTACACGTCTATCGCAGACACGCCAGACACACCTGAAACACAGGAATACATCAGTCAGACATCCACAGACACCATCACAGACACAGACATAACACTGCCGTGCTTTAATTCTGCTCATATAGCACGGAACTGAATGATTACTAGAGAAAAACCTGAAAATTCCTCAATCAATACCATAGTATTAACACTGCTATACTACACTTTGGCACTGTAGTTAAATACAGACATACAGGACACTATATTTAACAGATGTCATTTAAGGATTTATACCATCTTCTCATTAAAATAAGAAATAAAACACTTAATGAGTCTTTATTGTTCATCTTTTATGTTTGTTAAAGGCTGATCATTCGGGTTTGATTAACTATTAAACATTTACAATAACAGGTGATAATTAAATAAATAAAAGGACAATTTAAGCTATGAATATGAGTTATTATATAAGTTACGTGAGTAAATATGATATAAATAATGTAATAAAGAGGGAGGCTAATGTGCTAACAGAACAATACGAGCTAAACTTCCTCACTTGAGAAACACATTAAACACTCGCAAACTGTATTTAATTAAATCGCCTGCTTCAGAACATGACATTAATACAACGCAAGAGCTGTTCCTTATAGTTTCAGTTTATGTGCTATTAATGTAAAATCACAGATAATAACGTTACCGGAAGCTAGCAGGTTAGCATGCAGCTCCGCTAACGCTCACAGATGAGATCAAAACACCTCAGAGAAATGCATATAAAACTTACCAGCGTACACAAACACCGCGGAGACACACAATAAAACATAATTGTGTGTGAAAATCGGAAGCCTTATTTCCATCCTTTAGATGATATTTCATAAATATCGTCTCCGCGTTTGTTTACAGCATCAGACTGAACCGAACAAACTCTGATCTCAGATCAGATTCTCTGATCATAGTTCTAATGTACCGAATGTAATGCTGCTGATCTTTTTAGTGACCTGAGTCTGACCACGTTTTGTCTACCTTTTTATCTTTGTTTAATATATATATATTTTTATCAGAATATACGTTTAATCTATGTTTTATTTGATGTGTTTTAAGTGATTTTGATTGGACACAGGTGTTTGTGGATCAGATATCAGAAAATCACCTGCAGAGCCCTGATGGAAACACCAGGGGTGTATTCCAGAAAGTGGGTTCCCTTTCAAGGGAACTCCGAACTGCGTCCTCTAGGGGTCGCTATGAGGAACGCCTCGTCGTGACCCGTGTCTGAAGCATACATTGAAAAAACACCAACTCGTTGGCCGGCGACAGCCATGACGTCACTACCGGTGCGACTATAGTATAAATAGGCGCCGGGAGCACACATCATCCACTTCTTTGTCTTCACTGACTGTTTTGTTTGAAGCGTGCATTTCTGTGGTAAGAGCGATCTCTATTCATCTGAAACGGGTCACGACGAGGCGTTCCTCATAGCGACCCCTAGAGGACGCAGTGTCTCGTTCCCTACTCAGGGAACCATGGTTACATAAGTAACCTGAGACGTTTTGTTGGAAATTCAGTTTCCCATCTCAGGGTAAGTCAACTCAGAGTTTGTTGAACGTCCTTTCTGGAATACACCCCAGGTTACCTCCTGAGTCAACCCAGATGACTTACAGTAAGTGGTTCATCCGAAACATGCTTTGGAATGGTTAACCAGCTCAACCGAGTTAATCCCAGGTGTTGTATCAGGCTGAAGCAGATGTTTGAGCTCCCCTGATCATCAGAAACATGAACGCCGCCGGAGGTTTGTTGATCAGATCAGCAGATCATGAACAGAAGAAGTGTGTGTGGTTGAGCTGAAGTCTGTTTATAGACTGATCCGGGTTTATTCAGAAGGAGATGTATTAAATAATCATATATTGAATCTGTTTTGAGTGTTGGTTATCTGTCACTGTGTCACTGATCACAAACAAGATGAGTGTTTAGTCATGCTGTCAATATAACAGTCACTCTGTCAGTGTTTCCTGATGTAAACTATGGATGTGGTTTGGATGACAAAGAAACACAAGTTTGCTTTTTTTTTCTGCACGGCACATCAGATTCAACTGTATGAAGTTGCACATTACTGATTGTTTACCTATCAAACAAATTACAGTATAAATGTCATTGTGATACAGAAAGGAAAAAGATGTTTTATATTTGATCACCATGACATGAGAAGTTTATAATGTAGGAAACAGCAGACAGCTGTACATAATATATGCCAAAGCATTGGCAATTTGCTAGAAAATACAAAAACACAAGGCTGTTTATGGCACAGAGAACAACAGAAACACAGCATTAGAAATGCAGTACTGTAGGAAACGACAGTGTTTCTGCAGATTGAGACACAGATTCTCCTCATCATGACAGATATTTATAACGGTGTTCATATTTTCAGTTTCAACTCTGATCTGATGAATGACACGAAGACGCACAGGTTCCAGTCAGTCAAATGCCTTTCAAACAGAAGTGTGTATAAGGCAGGACCACCCTGACTTTAGTGAAGGACATCTGTCTGGAGATGTCTGGAGGATTCTTCACGTCGCAGCTGAACGTCCCGTTGTCCTTGAACTGCATCTGGAGCACACGGATCGACACGTCCTTCTTGTTCATGTCTCCGGCCCATTCCACACGAGACTTAAACTGCGGCACCGAGCCCGGAAACTGCTTCCCACCGGAGTAATAGAAGATCTGCAGAAGAGAGCATACGTGTTGATCACATGCTGACTGTATAACACATGAACATCAGTGCAGTGCAGATGAAGGACTCTTACTGAAGTGAATGCTCCTGTTTCTCCCTCCGGAAGGAAAGACCACACCACTGACGCTAAACTACTGATCACTTCTCTAGACTTGAAACTGCAGGACAGAGTGGCTGTGGTCCCGTTCTCAGCAAACAGCTCGGCTGGAGTGTACACGTCTATCGCAGACACGCCAGACACACCTGAAACACAGGAATACATCAGTCAGACATCCACATACACCATCACAGACACAGACATAACACTGCCGTGCTTTAATTCTGCTCATATAGCACGGAACTGAATGATTACTAGAGTAAAACTCAAAATTTCCTCAATCAATACCATAGATTGAAATATTTAAGGTGTTTTTGATTTCACAGATGAGAAGAAATGTACAAATAAAACTTACCAGTGAAAATAAACACAGCAGAGACACAATAAAGCATAATTGTGTGTAAAAATCGGAAGCCTTATATCCAGATCAGACACACAACACATCCAGCAGCTCAGATGAACAGACATGAGGAAGTGTGAAAAAGGTGTGAGGCTGAGCTCAAGTCTATTTACAGACGGATCCGTCACTCTTTGTCTTCTTCTACAGTGTTGATCTTGAAGGAAAAGAAAGGGGGAGGGGTAAATATTTTTCACATTCACACACAAAAAAATCTGCAATATGTAGCATAATAAAGTGCACTAGCCTACCCACAATTAAAATAGTTGAAAAAAAGACCAGCATATGCTGGTAAGGTATGTTTTGAAGCATGGCAGCTGGTTTGAACTGGTTTAAGCTGGTCAAGTAACACAAGTTACGTAATCAGATTACTTTTTAAAGTAACTAGTAAAGTAACGCATTACTTTTTAATTCAGAAGGAAATATCTGAGTTACTTTTTCAAATAAGTAACTCGTTACTTTGTTTCCATGTATTGAGTGACAGCTCTGGTGTTGCCATGGTGACAGAAATCAGGAGTAAGTGCAGAGCGTTGTGTGTGAACATGATCTTACTGTAGTTCTAGACTAAATATCAACATGTGTTTACAGTCTCTCTCTCGGGGTTCATTCGGTCTATTAACTGTACATGTAATTGGATGTGTTTGTCAGCAGCTGCTCTGTTAAATACTATCTTTATGTCTGTTTCATTCCCAGCACTAGTAAGTGTCTATAGACACAGTTCTTTATAAAGAAAAGAACTGGTTTCCAAAACACATCTTTGACTGATTAACTAGTTTGACTAACTAGTAGGGCTTATGACCTGTTTTTTTTCCCCAACAGGGTCTGCATGTGATTGTCTGATATCTGAACGGAGAGATTTCACCAAGCTGTAAATAATCTAGTATGATATTTCCAGTGTTGGGAGGGTTACTTTGTTAATGTAACAGGTTACAGATTACAAGTTACCCTATTTGAAATGTAACAAGTAGTGTAACGATTTCAATTACTTTAATAAAGTAGTGTAACTGATTACTTTCTGATTGCTTTTCTAAACTTCTAATGTTTTCAACTGTTAATCATTTTGAAACATGTAAAGCAGACG
>NW_015658200.1:164943-166340 GCF_001515625.1 Sinocyclocheilus rhinocerous
TGGTTTGGAAGAAAAAAGTTTGTTTTAAACAATAAAGCATACACATAAACCCAAATAGGAAATAAAACAGTTATTGAATAAGCATGTGTCCTAAACTCCTGAAACATTGGTGTCTCATATTTTAGAGCAGTCAATGCAATTTATGAAGAAAAAAAAAAAATCAATTAAATATGTATGTGGGTGTGTGTGAAAATATTCCATGTAACATTTTCATAAGTAACTGTAATTTAATTACACATTTTTTTCCCCTCAGTAACTGTAACTGATTACAGTTACATTTATTTTGTCATTAAATTACGTAATTCCGTTACATGTAACTAGTTACTCACCAACACTGATTATTACGTTTTTTTTCGAATTGTGATTCAACACAAATTTTACTCAAAATAATTATTTCTTTCTTTTTTACACGGCTATTTGTTGGAATAGCACAATGTGACTAAACAAAATAAAAGTCTTCCGTCGTAAAGCTGCAGTACTTCCGGTGTGTGTCGCGCTATCGTTACGCAGCAGCTAGAGTTGTATCGAGTGATTTAATCTCATAAAGCGTCTAATATGGCCACATTTTTCGGTGAAGTTTTATCGGTGTACTCGAGAGCTGTTGAAGAGGATGAGTATGATGATATGACGAATGAAAACGAGGAAGATGAGCAGATCCGCCGCGAAATAGAGGAGAAGAGGTGAAATCATCGTCATATTTAACTTATTAATAATGTGATGAACGGAGTCAGTCAGTAACTTTTCACAGAAAGTCTTCTTCAGTTTTATTAGAGACGGAATAATCGCACGGTAACGTTACTTTCGGTTTCAGTTCAGCTGCATGTGTTTCTGAGGATCCGATCATCTTATTAGTCTGATATAATACATATACAGTTGGAAATAACATTGGCTGGACAATATAAAATTGGTTATAGTGTAGAATTTTTGAACAGTAAGATTTTTAATGTTTCTTAAAGAAGTCTCTTCTGCTCACCAAGCCTGCATTTATTTGATCAGAAATACAGCAATAACAGTAAAATTCTGAAATATTATTCTAATGTAAATCAGCTGTTTTCTATCTGAATATCTGTTAAACTGTAATGTATTTCTGTGATGCGCAGCTGTATTTTCAGCATCATTACTGCAGTCTTCAGTGTCACATGATCTTCAGAAATCATAATAATATGCTGATTTGCTGCTCGTGAAACATTTCTGATTATCATCAATGTTGAACACAGTTGAGTACATTTTTTCAAGTTTCTTAACATAATAATAATAATAAATGTTTTTTTCTTGAGCAGCAAATCAGCATATTAGAATGAATTTTACTGTTATTGCTGTATTTCTGATTAAATAAATGCAGGCTTGGTGAGCAGAAGAGACTTCTTTAAAAAAAAAAAAATTTTTTTCCATGGAGG
>NW_015658200.1:166470-174790 GCF_001515625.1 Sinocyclocheilus rhinocerous
TATATATATATAGAGGAGCTGGATGTAGTGTATATAAAGCAGGGTTCTAGTAGTGTCTGTGTTTTCTCTCAGGTCTGTTGATGTTCATTGGCTCTCGCAGACAGATGGATCTGTGCCGTGTTCAGATGTGATCATCGCTGTGGGTCCGAATGCCACCGGTGAGCCGTCACACTCAAGTCAAGTCCCCGTTATCTATATAGCGCTTCTTACAGCTTCACAGCATTAAACAGGGAAGTAGTGTGCCGTTCTCAGCAGTTTAATGCAGACTCCGCTCTGCTGTGTTTCAGGGTTCGTCTCGGCGCATGTGCTGAGCTCCGGCGGATGGACGGCGGTCGCGTGGGTCTCGCTGTGGAACGAGCAGAGCCCCGGATCGGGACGAGCGGACACGGCCCCGGGCCCCAGAGAGCCGTCCTGCGTCCTGTACCAGCAGAAACACAGCCCGTCTGTGAGGAACAGCGTTCGTTTATGCCTTTTAAATTTGAATAGAATTTGAATATTGATAATATCTAAGTACAAAATTTCGAATGTAGCTCTTCAGAGATTTTGACAGCCCTACTCTATTCGGGCGGGACTAGTTTACAGAGTCGTTAGTGTGTTTTGTGTTTCACAGATGTACTTGTGATTTTAATCTGCCACGTCTGTGTTTTTCTCACACAACCTCTGTAATAATTCCAGAGCAAATTACCTACTGTTTTTCTGAAAACTCACTGATCCTCTGAGAAAACTAGTCCCGTCTGAATAGGGCTTAAGACTACTGCAATGTTATTTCTGGATAAATGTGTCCCTGCAGCACAAAAGCAGTGTTAAGTCGCTGGGGTATATTTGTAGCAATAGCCAACAATACATTGTATGGGTCAAAATTATACATTTTTCTTTAATGCCAAAAATCATTAGGATATTAAGTAAAGATCATGTTCCATGAAGATATTTTGTACATTTCCTACCGTAAATATATCAAAACTTAATGTTTGATTAGTAATATGCATTGCTAAGAACTTCATTTGAAAACTTTAAAGATGATTTTCTCAATATTTAGATTTTTTTGCACCCTCAGATTCCAGATTTTCATCTCAATCTTTCAATCTTTCCATACATCAATGGAAAGATTACTTATTCAGCTTTCAGATGATGTATAAATCTCAATTTCAAAAAATGGACCCTTATGACTGGTTTTGTGCTCCAGGGTCACATATTGGCTCAAAAACGGAGGTGTGTGAGCTCAGATCAGCTCCAGAAAGAAACACAAAAGCTGATAGATTGACTCCTGGTTTCACAGACAAAAAGCCTAGTCCCAGACTAAAATGTAAGTCTGAGCTGTTCCAACTGAAGTAAACTTGCACTGACTGATCTTAAAATATATCAGCGCCTCTGTTTTGTCTCAAGATGGCAAATGACTTGAATGTCTTAATTGATCTCTGGTCTAAGCCGTGTCTGTGAAGCCAGGTCTGAGTGTGTTGAATGCATGCAGGTGCTGCTGTGCCAGTGCTCCTGTTACGTGGCTGAAGATCAGCAGTTCCAGTGGACCGAGAAGGTGACGCGCTCACACAGAGAGAGCAGCTAGTGGTCTGAGCGTGCTGCATCGGTGGCTCATGTGTGTGGTGTTCGTCTGCAGGTGTTGGGCTGCGTTCAGACGAGGGATCTGACCGTGACCGTTCTCTCTGACTGCAGTGTAGCCGAATATAAGACATCAGACTACCTGAGTGAGAGCAGTGTGCCCTTCCTGCGCTCTCTGAGGACCAGCGCACACACGGGCCCCGTGGCGAGTCCGGCCCTCGAGCAGCCCAACATCAGCACCGGACTGGCTGCGGCAGGTACTGCATTCTGCCACCATTTTGTACACCGGTGCGAGTAAATGTTGTGTTTCAATTTTGATCCAATTTGAATGTTATATTTAATGGGATGACCAAAATATACTGCGGTGAACAAACACATCACCATTATAACCTGTAGATGGCAGCAGAGGAGCACTTATTGGCTTATTAGTCATTCATTTCTACGTTTTCCTTTATATTTTGAAATGATAAAATAACGATTATAAAATCACTAGGCTATTATAAAATATCAAATCATCAAGAAATCAGATTTTGACAGAGTTTTGTTCTTTTTTTGTGTATGTAGTAAGAAAAATCACAAAGTGCTTTGAAAAACAAACTTTTCTTCAATTTGCGACTACATCACACATAATCACTGAAGCTGTTGGTCAGTTCCGTATAAGACTATAGAAGAATAACGGTACATTTAATAAGAGTACAATATATACCTTTTCTACATAAAAATTAGATTTTGTACATGTTACTGTTGTTAATAAAATAAATTTTGTAAGCTTCTGTGTGTGTGTGTGTGTGTGTGTGCAGTGCTCAGTCACTGTCAGGTTCAGCGGATCGCAGCTGTTCTCTATCAGTGCTACAGTGATGTTCTGCAGCCGGACTCTCTCAGCATGCAGATGTACAGAGCAGCGGTGAGCGCAGTGCTGAAGGTGAGTTTGAGCTTCTCTGAGCTTCTCTGCTTCTCGTCTCGCGGGACTCAGTCTCTGTCTCTCTTGATTCCAGCTGGATCCGAGTCCCAGCGCAGACGTGCTGCAGAAGATCACGCGAGGCAGCGAGCTTCAGAGCAACCTCTACACGTGAAGAAAGCACTGTACTCTGGTTTGCATTGTTGCATTAAAGATGTGATGTTGTTTTATGTTGGTGTGACGTGAATGTCTTTATTTAGTTTAAGTGAATTGTGTTTCTGAGTTTGGGCACGAGGTGGCGCCACAACCATCAATTACAAGAAACAGTAGGTCAAGTTCTGCTGAAATAAAACTGAAACTGATATATTCTTGGCTATTTTATTATAAAAATATTTAAATCATTGTATTTTGCCATTTCTTATTACATAATTTGTCATAGGAATATTTATTATATTTTTAAGAAAAATCGATAATTTTATATTAAAAAGGACCTTTAGCAAATATTTTATGTGAACAAAAGCAGTGAAACCTAATATAATTAATTTATTATTATAGGAGTGTTTTATAATATTTAAAACTAAATGATCATTTTCTATTGAGAAATGGACTGGATTGTAGTTGAGAAAATATTAAATTTTAATAAAAGCAATGAAACCTCAACGAAAGCCGTTTAAATAAAGATATTTGGAAATGTTGTTATTAACATTTAAAGTATTTTATTATAGTTTTTGGTGTCATTTCTTATTTCATAATTTCTTATAGGTATATTTTATAATAATTTTGATAAAATTATAATTTTAAATTAAATTAAGGACTGAGTTATATTATAAATACCAATCTAATAAACACACGCAACAAAACATTTGAACAATATTTGAACAAAAGCAGGGAAAGCTCAATGAAAGTTGTTTAAATATTCAAGTCGTGCACAATTCCATAATTCAAAACTTTTCCTGGTTTGCTAATTCAGAGACGCTTCATAACGTTAGCGTGAATCAGCGTGAATGTATGTTATCTGATGATCTTCCCGCCCGAGGCCTCGTGTTCTCCTTCATCTGTCTGCTGAATGAGTGTGTGTTTACAGCTGAATATTCAGTGCCATGTTTCACGATGATGGTGCGAGTGTGAAGATTTTCAGCGGGAGCGGTGAGAATCTCACAGTGTGTCCGTGTCAAAGATCTCAGGTCTTCCCACGACCTGCCGCGCTGCTGATGAAGCGCCTCCGACAAACACACACACACTCTCACACATGTTTGTTTCTGTGAATTGTGGGGACTTTCCATAGACTTACTTTTACACTGACCAAACAATATTTTCTATCCCCTAACCCTAAACTTATGCCTCAAAGAAAACCTGTCAGATAAACATTTACTATTTTTAATCATTTTTTCCCTTGTGGGGTCCCCACAATGTAAAAAATTTCAGGTTGCACTATCCTTGTGGGGACATTTGGTCACACACACACACACACACACTCACACACACAATCACTCGCTCACACACACACTCACACACACTCACACACACAATCACTCGCTCACACACACACAATCACTCACTCGCTCATTCACTCACACACACACACAATCACTCGCTCACTCACACACACACACACACGCACTCGTGGGCTAATTCCAGTCCGCGTGTGTCAGCTAGTTCTGAACCGAAAGAGGAATTCCAGAGTTCCACAACCATCAGCATGAACGAGAGCTTGATATGAGACGCACCCTTACACGCACACGCACACACACACACTCACTGATGAATATGTCTGATCATGCTCTGCTCAGATCCACTTCTGTATCTGTGTAATGAACACATTCACATGTTCTACACCATGACATAATATATAGCTTTTCATAACTAGACAATGTTAGAAAATCCCAGGGAGTTTTACAGTCACACTCGTTTACACGGCTGGAAATCTCTTGAGTTCAGTTCTTACTTTAATGATGATTTTGTTATTTTACATAATTATATCATCTTAAGGTCCAGATCCATGTTCTGGGTGGTTGCTAGGGTGCTCTGGGTTGTTGTTATGTGGTTGCTAGGGTGTTCTGGTTAGTTACTAGGGTGTTGTGAGTGGTAGCTAAGCTGTTTGATGTTAGAGCATTCTTGGTGTTTATTTGATTATTGCTAGGACATTGTGGGTGGTTGCTAAGGTTTCTGGGTTGTTGTTAGGTGGTTGTTAGGGTGCTCTGGTTGGTTGCTAGGGTGTTGTGAGTGGTAGCTAAGCTGTTAGAGGTTAGAGCATTCTGGGTGTTTCTATTATTGATAGGGCATTGTGGGTGGTTGCTAAGGTTTCTGGGTTGTTTTTAGGTGGTTGCTAGGGTGTTCTGGTTGGTTACTAGGGTGTTGTGAGTGGTAGCTAAGCTGTTAGAAGTAAAAGCATTCTGGGTGTTTCTTAGATTATTGATAGGGCATTGTGGGTGGTTGCTAAGGTTTCTGGGTTGTTGTTAGGTGGTTGTTAGGGTGCTCTGGTTGGTTACTAGGGTGTTGTGAGTGGTAGCTAAGCTGTTAGAGGTTAGAGCATTCTGAGTGTTTATTAGATTATTGCTAGGGCATTGTGGGTGGTTGCTAAGGTTTCTGGGTTGTTGTTGTTAGGTGGTTGCTAAGGTTTTTGGGCTATTGTTAGTTGGTTGCTGGGTGGTTGATAGGTGGTTACTAAGGTGTTGTTAGTAGTTGATAAGTTGTTAGATGGTTGCTAGGGCATTCTGGGTGGCTGCCCATGTTTCTGGGTTGTTGTTAGGTGGTTGCTAGGGTTTTCTGGGTGGTTGCTAAGGTTTCTGGGTTGTTACGTGGTTGCTAAGGTTTTCTGGGTGGTTGCTAAAGATTCTGGGTTGTTGTTAGGTGGTTGCTAGGGTGTTGTGGTTTGTTGTTAGGTGGTTACTAGGGTGTTTTTGGTGGTTGCTAAGGTTTCTGGGTTGTTTGTTGGTTGCTGAGTGTTGTGGGTGGTTGTTAGGTGGTTGCCAGGGTGTTCTGGGTGGTTGCAAATCTTTCTAGGTTGTTAGGTAGTTGCTAGGGTGTTGTGAGTGGTTGCTAAGGTTTCTGGGTTGTTGTTAGGTGGTTTCTAGGGTGTTGAGGGTGGTTGTTAGGTGGTTGCTAAGGTGTTCAACAGTTTAAAGGGAGAAATCTTGCTTAGTAAGTTAGTAAAAGTTAGTTAAACTGTTGGCTTGCTTATATCTACCAGAAGAGGAACACAATTTGGTTTAACTGCCTCGGGTCAGTAGATCATTAGTGATGGCGATGGTTGAGTTAGCAAACACAGTTAGTGAAGTGTTGTGGGGAAATCCCTGCACTGATGCATCTGTCTCACACACACACACACACATACTGCACCTCACCTTAATAGGTAAAGGAAGTTCACGAGTGAGTTCTTCACATGCAGCAGCTGCCGTGTGTCATAAACACTCATAAACGCAGGTGTGTCTGTCTGTGTTTACCCATCGCTGACTAGCGCTCCATTACCAGAGCTCACAGGTTATCTCACAGATAAATAATTAACCCAAACAGCCATCAACGAGTGGCCTCGTTCATATCAGTGCGAATTCTTTTTTCTTTCTTTTTTTTTTTGAACATTCTCTTTATTAAATTTTGTACATTGGCACAAAAATTCCAATACAAATTTTTACATATGTGACCCTGGACCACAAAACCAGTCATAAGGGTCAATTTTCCGAAATTGAGCTTTATACATCAGCTGAAATCTGAATAAATAAGCTTTCCATAGATGTATGGTTTGTTAGGATCGGACAATATTTGGCTGAGATACAACTATTTGAAAATCTGGAATCTGAGGGTGCAAAAAAATCTAAATATTGAGAAAATCATCTTTAAAGTTGTTCAAATGAAGTTCTTAGCAATGCATATTACTAATCAAAAATTAAGTTTTGATATATTTACGGTAGGACATTTACAAAATATCTTCATGGAACATGATCTTTACTTAATATCCTAATGATTTTTAGCATAAAAGAAAAATGTATAATTTTGACCCATACAATGTATTGTTGGCTATTGCTACAAATATACCCCAGCGACTTAAGACCGCTTTTGTGTTCCAGGGTCACATATGTATACAAATCATATTTTAACAATGGATTTTAACATTGTAATGATATCTGGGAGGGGGAAAAAAAAAAGAAAAGAAAAGAAAAGAAAGAAAGAGAGAAAAAAAGGGGAAGAGGGGATTGTTTGGGTTAGGGTTCAATTGTTGCTTTCTTATTAAAATAATAAAAAGTTTCCATGCTACATAAAAATGTTTAGTTTTCTTTTTGAGGGAACATCTGATCTTTTCAAGCTCCAGGTAGGACGTAACATTTTTAAAGGTCCCATATTTGACACCTTTCTGGAGTTTTATTTTAGGTTTTGATGTCCTTAAGAATATATATTTGCGGTATAAGTACAATGCCGAGCAGTGGGGTGGATCTTTCTGTTGATATCAGTGTGACTTCTGATGGACTCAGTAAGCACATGCGTCACAATCTGACCGCACTGAACATCCATGATCCTCTGCAGCCGTCTCAACATGCCTGCCACGTGCATGTGTGCTGGATTGCGCAAATGTCCTCTGCGTTGTGGTTTTCAGAGTTTCGCTGTTGTGCATGTGGTATCTGAACAGAGGAAGTTCACATCAGGGTTACTGCGACTTCAAGGCCGTCCTGTGATTGTGTGAATGCAACGACAAGATTCCTGTCTGACAAACAAGCTGTGCTGAGCTCTGACGCTGGAGTGATCACGTGCTGGCTGGGTTGTTCTTGTGTTCCGTGCTGGTTTACAGGAGGAGGAGCCGAGGAGCGCCACTGACCGTAAGTGACGCTCCAGCAAGACGTTTCCCAAGAAACACCAACAGGCGGGTGCTGTCAATCATTGGCTCTTTGTTTGTGTCTGAGGCTGGTTTAGCAGGTCCGGCGCTGATAATGCGTGTGTGTGGGTGTTTAGCGGAGGCGGATTCATGCAGATACCTGCGAGAGGATCGGCGCATTACTGCTCATGTGTGCTTCCAGACGAACGTGTGAATCTGACTCAGGCACAGATCAGTGCTGCAGCTCAAACTCTACAGCATGCGCTTGCAACCGAGCTTATAGGTTCGATTCCCATGCATAAACTGTTCAAATATTCTCTATACCCTCAATGCACACACATATGCATATGTGATTTGTGTTGTTATTTTAGACTATGCTTGTGATATTGTGAAGCACTTTGGGCAAATATAAGGCTACGTTCACACAGCAGCAGAATACGGTTGTCAGTCCTGTATTTGAGTGCTTAATACAGTTACGTTCACACACAGTTCGGTTATTTACGGGTGTGACACCGCATTCTGTAACCGAACGCACACCGGTACATGTTCAGGACTCACAACCGCATTCTCGGACCACACGCGCTGTGTGAACGGACCAGGACTGGACAACTAGAGTCTGTGACGTCATACAGCACGAGAGAGAGCCGCTCTGCCGCACAAACACGCGTCTACCGTGCGATACCTGTGTTCATGTGTGTTTTCGTGACGGAGAAATGAGCTGCGTGTCATCTGAAAGTTTTAGGCTATATCCAGTCCACTGGAGCCGCTCCGGTCAGTTTTGTGTTGCTGTCGGTTAATGAAGATTTGACGGATGAACTCGCGGCTCGATTGGACTCTTGTCGTGTCAGAACGTGATAAGGCTTTCAGTTTAATGGACGTCGCCATCTTTGATTTTACTTTGGCCACTGTTGCTATGGTTACCGGTAAGTTGCTCGCTCATACAGACACTGTTGCAAGCTGCTGTGTGAACGGGACATTTCCAGACTCACACCTGTAAGCAAATGCGGTTGTCAGTGTGAACGTAGCCTAAGTGACAAAAGATTTTAAAAAGTAATAAAATAAAT
>NW_015658200.1:174988-177596 GCF_001515625.1 Sinocyclocheilus rhinocerous
GTTACGTTCACACACAGTTCGGTTATTTACGGGTGTGACACCGCATTCTGTAACCGAACGCACACCGGTACATGTTCAGGACTCACAACCGCATTCTCGGACCACACGCGCTGTGTGAACGGACCAGGACTGGACAACTAGAGTCTGTGACGTCATACAGCACGAGAGAGAGCCGCTCTGCCGCACAAACACGCGTCTACCGTGCGATACCTGTGTTCATGTGTGTTTTCGTGACGGAGAAATGAGCTGCGTGTCATCTGAAAGTTTTAGGCTATATCCAGTCCACTGGAGCCGCTCCGGTCAGTTTTGTGTTGCTGTCGGTTAATGAAGATTTGACGGATGAACTCGCGGCTCGATTGGACTCTTGTCGTGTCAGAACGTGATAAGGCTTTCAGTTTAATGGACGTCGCCATCTTTGATTTTACTTTGGCCATTGTTGCTATGGTTACCGGTAAGTTGCTCGCTCATACAGACAGTCTTCGAGACGCTGCTGCAAGCTGCTGTGTGAACGGGACATTTCCAGACTCACACCTGTAAGCAAATGCGGTTGTCAGTGTGAACGTAGCCTAAGTGACAAAAGATTTTAAAAAGTAATAAAATAAATGAAAAAATCTAAAATAAAATAACACACACACACATATAGGCCTAATTAATGTATTTTATAAATAGTTTTGCACAAACAAATTGTTCTTCTTTTTTTTATGTTTCAGCAGCTGATGTCAGATTTCTGTGTAATAATGAACTGTGTTTTCCTGCTCAATGAAATAAAGATAAAGACATAAAGTCTCGCAGGGACTCGCTGCAGTGTTTTAATGAAACGGGCTGGTTGCCATGACAGCGTGATGTCAAGCTGCTCTAATGACTGGCCTTTATTACATTACTGGGAAAAGCCCAATAAAACTGTGTGTGTGTGTGAGTGTGTGTGTGTGTCTGTGAGTGTGTGTGTATGTGAGTGTGTGTGTGTGTGTATGTGTGTGTGAGTGAGTGTGTGTGTATGTGAGTGTGTGTGTGTGTGTATGTGTGTGTGAGTGAGTGTGTGTGTATGTGAGTGTGTGTGTGTGTGTATGTGTGTGTGAGTGAGTGTGTGTGTATGTGAGTGTGTGTGTGTGTGTATGTGTGTGTGAGTGAGTGTGTGTGTATGTGAGTGTGTGTGTGTGTGTATGTGTGTGTGAGTGAGTGTGTGTGTATGTGAGTGTGTGTGTGTGTGTATGTGTGTGTGAGTGAGTGTGTGTGTATGTGAGTGTGTGTGTGTGTGTATGTGTGTGTGAGTGAGTGTGTGTGTATGTGAGTGTGTGTGTGTGTGTATGTGTGTGTGAGTGAGTGTGTGTGTATGTGAGTGTGTGTGTGTGTGTATGTGTGTGTGAGTGAGTGTGTGTGTATGTGAGTGTGTGTGTGTGTGTATGTGTGTGTGAGTGAGTGTGTGTGTATGTGAGTGTGTGTGTGTGTGTATGTGTGTGTGAGTGAGTGTGTGTGTATGTGAGTGTGTGTGTGTGTGTATGTGTGTGTGAGTGAGTGTGTGTGTATGTGAGTGTGTGTGTGTGTGTATGTGTGTGTGAGTGAGTGTGTGTGTATGTGAGTGTGTGTGTGTGTGTATGTGTGTGTGAGTGAGTGTGTGTGTATGTGAGTGTGTGTGTGTGTGTATGTGTGTGTGAGTGAGTGTGTGTGTATGTGAGTGTGTGTGTGTGTGTATGTGTGTGTGAGTGAGTGTGTGTGTATGTGAGTGTGTGTGTGTGTGTATGTGTGTGTGAGTGAGTGTGTGTGTATGTGAGTGTGTGTGTGTGTGTATGTGTGTGTGAGTGAGTGTGTGTGTGAGTGTGTGTGTGTGAGTGAGTGAGTGTGTGTGTGTGTGTGTGTGTGTGTGTGAGTGAGTCTGTTTCTACAAACGACGCTCATATATTAATGACACACAAGCACAGTGAGTTTGAACCAGAACTGGCTGACTCAGAACCATTAATGAGTCATTCTAATGTACAGTAGAGACGCAGCTGTGTGTGTTGAGTGTACACTTATTCATTGAAGGGATAGTTCACCCAAAAATACACATCTATTTACCCTTATGTTATTTCAAAACTGTATGACTCCTCTCGTGTTAATTAGGTTAATTATGTGAACGTGCTCCTCCCGAACTTTGTTAATAAGTTAACTTTGTGTCAAAATTATAGATTTTTTTTTATGCCAAAAATCATTAGGATATTAAGTAACGATCATGTTCCATGAAGATATTTTGTAAAGGTCCTACCGTAAATATATCAAAACTTAATGTTTGATTAGTAATATGCATTGCTAAGAACTTCATTTGAACAACTTTAAGACTTCCGCGTGCAGGAAAAAAGGTGGATAATGAAGAATGAGATTTTTTAAATATAAATTAATTGTAGTGTTTCTGGTAAAATTATAGCATGTTTATAGTAGAATTATGATAGTTTAGTTAAGTACCTGTGGATGAGGGGTCTTTAGCTGCTTCATTAGAGAACCCCACTTCTAAATTTAAAGTGAAAATACACCTTTACCAGGTTTAAAAGCGGAGTTTAGAATAACAGATAACCCAGGGTTAAAGGGTTAGTTCAGCCAAAAATGAAAATTAGGCTGCGTTTTACTCACCCCCGAT
>NW_015658200.1:180217-190241 GCF_001515625.1 Sinocyclocheilus rhinocerous
TCAGCGGGTGTTGCATGCATCAGTCCAAAAGAAGTTAAATAAAAAGCACACATCCATAAAAAAAAAAATAAAAAAAAGTGTCTCACACGGCTCCGGGGGGTGAACAAAGGCCTCCTGTAGCGAATCAATGCGTTTTTGTTAGAAAAATATCCATATTTAAATCGTAATAATCACTTTAATGTAGCTTGCGCTCACTGTTGTACACAGAAGCAGCTCCGGGAGCATGACGTATGAGGTCAGCTTTGGGTGAACGAACCCTTTAAGCACAGTGTGAAAAGCTCTATTGTTAGATTTAGTTAGTTAAATATGCTACAGAACTGGTTACTGAACAGATAATAATCAGTTTGGTTCCTGATTATTTCCCGCCTCAGATTTGCTCATTCTGTGTTTGTTTGGTAATAAATCATCTCTCATGATGTTTGTAATTGGCTATTAGCTCTTCACAGGAGGAGCATACAATAACACTCACTCACTCACACACACAGAAAACAGCTCCACACATCACATCATTTAAAGAGAATTTATTTGTTGATTTTCACAGAGATACTAAACTATTGGCAGCGTGTTCGTGACATAAAGATGCACGTCTGGACAGATTCTCACGAGTCGAACGCCTCTCGAACACATACCGATCCTGAACACACACACACACACAGAAAACAGCTCCACACATCACGTCATTTAAAGAGAATTTATTTGTTGATTTTCACAGAGATACTAAACTATTGGCAGCGTGTTCGTGACATAAAGATGCACGTCTGGACAGATTCTCACGAGTCGAACGCCTCTCGAACACATACCGATCCTGATGAACATGTTTCCACCGGTCTAAAAATCACCGTGACGTTTGACTAATAAAGGCTTGGTAATAAAGATACTCGGACTCTCTCAAAAACACTTGAACGGGTCAATAAAACTCATCATAAATCTCTTTTCATATTCATCTGCACAATAGACCTGCTCTGAAGAGCAACTGTATATAGAAAACAATCAAATACAAACAAACTCACTTATATACAAACATAAGAACACGGTGATAAATAATCACATGGTTTCTGTATAAATTATGATAATAATAATAGTTCTGCGTCTCTAAAGTAACGCAGATGTAAAGTGTATTAGTCTGGTGTAAACATACAGCATGAATTTAGTCAAACAGTTGTTCTGATCCTGAAAGTGCTGAGAACGAGACGATCAATCATCGATGTGTGGAACGAAAGCAGATGCGTCTGCTAAACAGGTTAACCGCATCTTAACTTTGGTAAACGTAAACACTCAGACGTAAATCCTCCAGTCCCTTCGGCCGGAGCGAAAACAAGCAATGGTACGAAACACCTCTATAGCCCAGCTATACTCCAATAAATATACAGAAGATCAGCGGCTCACAAAATACAGGAATATCAGGAAAACGCTCAATCCTGGACCAAATCAATTTTAACTCTTTCCCCGCTAGCGTTTTTGAAAAAAGTTGCCAGCCACCACTTTTGCTGATTTTCACTAAAATCTCACGGCCCCCAGAATATTTTGTTGTATGAATATCTGAACATGCAATACAGCAAAATAAAGAACTCTGAAAATAAAAAAAATCTGTTTTATTCTAGCTTCAAGCATTGTTTTTTTTTTATCAACACTTGAATGTAGGTAGGTTTCATAAAAAAAAAGCAACATTTTAAGCAAAAAGCTGAGAAAATCGAATTTTTATCAAACACTACATCTGGATCATATTCAGTAATATTATCAAAGCAAAGCTGCAGTAGATGGCTTCCATCAGCGCTCCCAAAGCTTCACAGACCTTTAACACTTTCTGGATCCACATTTCACTCGCTAGCGTTAGGCAGGTTTCATTTATACGCGGTTAGTGTTGATGATCGCATTGTTTTTCATATGCATATGCTTACATATGAGAGCGCTGGTTTCTGCGTCTTCCTGGTCTGTGTTTTTGATCGAGTGATTCTAGACTCATTCAGGAGATGCGTAATAGCGCCCCCTAGCGTTTAACAGCGAGAACACGGAAAATTCTGTGTTTGGCAGGGAAAGAGTTAAAAGGGTTCAGAGTGATAGTTCCATCAGAAAGGCCACCAGATGTGATTCAAACCTGAAAATGCGGTTCTCAATAAATCAATCGATCCAGAGCTCCGCTGCGATAATCACAGATAGGGCAATCCCCGCCGTGTGCTCGGAAAATAAACGCTCTTCCGTCTCCCGGTGAATCTACATTATTCCAGGAATCGTCTGGTTCAGTGAACACAGTGTCAGAAGATCAGATCAGTGTTTTAAAGTGTGTTTAACGCTCGGCTGACCGGAGAAGCGTGCGTCGACCGAACCGGCCGTTCTCCTCAAACAGAGACCTCCGCTGAGGTCTGGACGTGACACGGGTGTCTCCGCGAGCGCTTCAGTCCTCGGTGTCCGGCTGCACTCCCAGCATGCCGTGCAGCTCCTCCACCGTGTATCCCAGCAGGTTGTGCAGGTCGCAGACGAAGCGGTACACGTAGCGCTTCCCTGACGTCTTGTGGATGATGTTCTTGTCGTAGTAGTAGCGCAGACCTCGACTCAGCTTCTCGTAGTTCATCTTAGGCTTGTTTTTCCTCTTTCCCCAGCGGCGCGCCACCTGACGGCACAAGAACAGCCTCGTGAGATAACCATATCATCAATATCATGATATCGTCTCGATGTCATCGCGGTCACATGACGATATGAAACGATACATGTCTTCCGGCCAAAAAGTGTAATTTTTAAAATATATTTAAATTCTAACATAAAAGGTGTTTAAAGTTGTGTTTTGGGGCATTATGCTTTGGCACAGTATCTGTCAAACAAACTCAAACTGAAAGCACAATATGATTAATCCCTTCATCAAGTCTGTTTTAAAGCAAAGCGCTCACTTCATTCAGACGATCAGCTCGTGATCCGGTGTTTTCCGCGTCTCAGATCGGCTCGTTCACACTGAATGAATGCAGTGAACTCCTTTATTACACGTGCTGAGAGTTTAGCGCGTGTTTGGGAACGCAACAGACACCAGTTAGGCTTTATTTTCACGGCTGATGATTACAGCGTTTCACTAGATTTGTAGTGAGACGTGTTTTTGTAATCCTGTTTCACTGAAGCTGGAGTTTCCTTCCAAATAAAAGCTTAAAGTGCAGTTTATGAATTTCTGACAGCTAGCGGTTTAAATGCAGTCCAGATTCAAAATATCTCTTTCAAGTGTAGAAATTAGGAAAGAAGTGCTGTATTGTAATTTCCCTACTGTAGTGTAAAGCACAAATAATATACCGATGAAATATTCATTTTCATTTATTTTACAGTGCAGTTGTTTTACAATATATATGGCTTCTACTGTCATTGCTGTTATTAGTATTAAGTTCTAATGTGTTTAGCTTCCTAAAACACCAGTGTGAGTGTAATTTAGACTGAGACAGTACATCACAAATAAAAAGAGGGTTCAGTCTAATTTAAAGTTCAGCTACAAGACTTTTTTCTGACTTAAGTAAGAACATGGGTTGCAGCTCTTAATTTTGAACTCTCCAAGTGCATTAGATAGAATGATTTAACTAAAAATTTTGTGAAAAACATTTGTGATTGCACAGATACCATTTAAACTGAGCTGGATGATGACAATTCAATGAACTGCCTTTAGTAAACACTCAATTTTCAGTTATTGTCACATTGCATTGACACACTATTTTCCTATTTAATACTGTAAAGCTGCTTTGACACGATCTGTATTGTAAAAAGCGTTGTATAAATAAAGGTGACTTGACTTGAATATTTGTCCTTTTGTTTTTTTTAAGTATGGCAGTATTATGGTATGGTGAGATTCTGATGTGGCTGATGTGGTTCATTAGGTGCAGGTGAAGAGATGCGAGGGCCCCTCACCTCGTCGGGGTCGGTGAGTTTGAACTCCCAGCCGTCTCCGCTCCAGCTGATGATGCTCTGGCAGCTGGTGTCGGTCAGAAGCTCCAGCAGGAACTGCCACAGCTGAATGGGGCCACTTCCTGTTCAGCACCAATCATAGAGAGCTTAAGCATCAAGCGTTCAGATTCATACTTTAGTTATATATTTGCATCAGGGTTTAATTGGCTAAAATGCAACACCAGGCATTTAGAGCTGCAAAACATCACTGTTTTTTGATATAGTAAGTGAAAGTTTTGAATGAACAACAATTTATAGATTTTTACACCAATACAGCCATAAAAAGTTCGGAAATTTCACTATTTTACCATTTACATTTTGTAATAATTATTCACGTCAATGTATATTTTAAATATATATTTATTATTAATAAATGTGCATATTTTAAGCAGGTTAGAATAATAAATATGGATATGTATTATTCCTACGCATGCTTTAAATAGGGGTTAGAATAATAAATATACATATTTATTATTAATAAAATTGAGTATGTATTATTTGTATCAATGCATGCTTTAAATACAGGCTAGAATAATAAATATGATTTTTTAAAATTATTATTAATAAATATGAATATTTATTCCTATCAATGTAAATTTTAAATAGAGGTTAAAATAATTCGAATTTTTATTATTATTAAATATGAATATTTATTAACATGCACACTTAAAATAGGGGTTAGAATACTAAATCCAAATTTGTATGATTAATAAATATGAATATTTATTATTATTAATGCATATTTTAAATAGAGATTAGAATAATATATTCATATTTCTTAATCACAAAAATTTATTACCAACGCATACTTTAAATAGGGTCAGAAGAATAGATCAGAATTTTTATTATTAACAAATTTGAATATTAATTCATATCATGCATTTGAAATAGGGGTTAGAATAATACATTTGCATATTTATAAATATTAATTTGTTTTTATATCAATGCATATTTTAAACCAATGCATAATTTCACTTATATTGGAATCCCTAATGCCCAGCGGAAAAATGGTCTCAAATTGATAAGCATCCAGAACTGTTGTTGTGATAAACTGTTGAGCGTCAGCTACTGTTTGTTTGTAAGTTGTACCCATATGTAGTGCACATGAGCTATTTGTTCACACAAACGCTGCTAAATGAAGGAGACGCACCGGTGAATCCGGCGAGCACGGCGGCGGGGATGACGGGTTTGCCCTGCTCCAGCGGTTCGCTCCTCTCCTGGACGTAGTCTTTGAAGGACAGGCCCTGTTTGCTGAGGCCCAGCGGAGCCACGCAGAGCTCCTCCTCAAAGCTGTCGTAGGACGGGACGCGCTGGGCATCAGCGAGCGACGAGTGGCTCCCCCAGGAGCGGAGGACACTCTCCGAGCCATCCACGCTCTCCACCGACGACACTGTGAGGAACACATCAACCACAAATCCTCAATCAGACACTCAACCCATTCAAACAGTGACCGTAAACAAAGCTTGCATTTATAAAGCTCTAAAAATATTACTGACTGCTGTTTTAGTGCTTTTTCTGCAAATATGGAATAAATTAAGGGGCTTGATTAAATATGTGCAGTGTCACATGACCAGAGCAGTTTACTTCCTGTTTGAGAAGATGAAGCTCCAAAACAGAAGGCTATGTTAACAAAGATATAACAAAGATTTTAGGTCCACATTATCTTTAAGGTGTGTAGTATTAATATATGAATTCACAATTATTCAGCTTTCTTGAGTGTGGACATAGAATGAGTAAACATGCTGATGGTCATAATTGTGACCGGTGGGATAATTTTTTTTGTATCTTAGTATACCTGTTCAGTGTTGTATAGGGTTTTTTTTTATATTTTTTTTTTTATGTATAATAATAACCATAGAAAGTGATGAAAGAGTTTAATAACTGAGCTGAGATATAGAAGAATTTTGCTGACTGCAGAAATAATTTAATTTCAGGACACACATTATCCCACCGGTCACCATTGTGACCAACCATAAAACACACTTTTCAATAAAAATGTCAAAAAATAATTGATTATTTTAAGGGGTGACTAATGACACATTTTTAAGTTTTTCATGTCTGAGAAAAATCTGGGATTAAATGGGTTAAGGTCAGGAATCGGATACTTTTTTTTTTTGGTTTTGGTAAAGCAGGAGGAAAAAACTAAACATTAATTGCTTTTTTTCTCTCTAACATTTAACAATGGTTGACTGAACAAATTGCTCCTTCTTTAAATAAATTCAATTATAATTAGTAGTAGTATATTTTTTTATTTAATGCCATGTCAGCATCTTCATTGCAAAAGATGATTCTCTTAGTCTTGTTTTCTAGTTTAAATATCTAAACATTCTTGAATCAAGATGAATTTACTGTACAAGTAAAATGATTTAAGATTAAAAAAAAAAAATTTAGAAAACGACTTTTATAAAAATGTTAGTTTTTGTTTAAAACAAGCAAAAATATCTGCCAAATGGGGCAAGAAAAATAATCTTAATTCAAAGCTAAACAAGATGATTTTTCTTGCCCCACTGGCAGATATTTCTGCAAACGATCCCCAACCCTAGATGAGGGCCTGAGGCGTGAGATCTTAAACAAGATGATTTTTCTTGCCCCACTGGCAGATATTTTTGCAAACGATCCCCAACCCTAGATGAGGGCCTGAGGCGTGAGATCTGACCTCGACTGGTGTAGCTGATGCTGACGGAGCTGAGCTGAGGTTTGGGGTACATGGAGAGCTCCTGACCAAACGACAGCAGACCAGACTCCTCCGACGTCTCGAAGAGCTCCCGCAGGAGACTGCTGCGAGACTCAGGAACCTTCAGAGAACACTCCTCCAGACCGAGACCTTCACACACACAAAATCAGAGTTTGTTCGGAACGCTACTACAGCTCAATAAAGAGTTAACGAACAGAAACACTAGGGTTGGGGATCGTTTGAATTTCATCAATTCCAGTTCCACTTATCGATTCCCAGTTTAGATTCCAATGTGGTAAAAAAAAAAAAAAAAAAAAAAAAAAATGAAGTCAAACATTTATTCGGTCTCTTTTTGCAAAACATTTAATTGCTGATGAATACCATGAACAAAAAAAAATCAGCCGGCTGCATAAAAACTGATTAAACTTGAAACCTAAAACTTGATTAAGAACTGTTTGTGTGCAAAATAGAGCTGCACAATTCTGGATACATTGAGACTTTTTCTTCATTTAAATGGAGGTTGTGGTTCTCTCACTATTCTGAAGAAAGAAATATTAGACGACTAAATCTTATAGAATTTGTAAACGAAGACGTGAGTGAATCGGATTCAATCCAGAAATCAGTGCGTGCAAACGAAGACGTGAATCGGATTCAATCCAGAAATCAGTGCGTGCAAACGCTCCAGTGAAGTGCAGACTTACTGTCGGAGCTGCTGCCGGTCCAGCTGCACTCAGACGAGCGACTCAAGACTTTGACGTCATCCTCATGACAGGCTGCGGGAGAAAAGCACATCAAATCAAACGTGAGCTCGAGCATTACAATCACTAATGAAAGTCTGAGACCGGAATCCTCCGTTACCTCTCGTCATCTGCTCCAGATGCTCCCACAGGATATCGCCCACGAAATCCGGAGCCAGATCCAGGAATCCGTCCTTTCCCAGGTCACACAGCTCCTGGCCGCTCATGTCAAACTTGAAGAAGCTGATGTTGGTCAGACTGAACTCTCCGGAGGCCCAGTACAGCCACTGCAGGACGTGCTGCTTGGTCCACTTACACGGGTCTGCGGGACAGAGAGAGCGTCACGAACACATCCGTCCTCAAAACAGACAGCAGAGATCACGAGAGACTCACTGTTGGAGATCCCGCAGACGCGCTGCACCTTGGAGAAGCCGTTAAAGCTGTCTTTCAGCGCCTGACTGACCACAGCTTTACTGCAGGGCGTCAGCAGAGGAACCGAGCACACGCCGGCATCTGCAGACCACAGAGATCCGTGTCAGCGTACACACGCTCAGAAGAGTGCATGACACATTAGCATCAGGGTTTAATGGGCAAACATGCAACACTGGGCATTTAGAGTTGAAAAAACACTGCTTTTTGGAAGAGTAAATCAGTTTTGAATCCACAACAATTCATAGATTTTTCCACTAATACAGCCATAAAAACGTCAATTTCACTATTTTACCATTTAAATTTGGTAATAAATATTCACATCAATGCATATTTTAAATAAGTATTTATTGAAATATTATATGAATATGATATTCATATTCATGTTTATTCATACCAATGCATATTTTAAATAAAGGTTATAATAAGCCTGAATTATTATTATAAATAAAATATCAATGCATATTTTAAAGCAATTCATAATTTCACTTATTTTAATGATGCAATAAAAACAAAATAGCTAAAAATATATTGCAATAGTTTTTGTACCCCAAAAATGTTTGACCCCTAATGCCCAGCGGAAAAATGGTCTCAAATTGAAAAGCATCCTAAATGTTCTCCCTCCAAAACTGTTGTTGTGATAAACTGTGGTTCTGCTGGCTTGCTTTACCCTGAGAGAAACAGTCCAGACCGGACGGGACCTCCTGAGCAGCCTGCTCCTCCTCGACCGGACAGAAGCCCGAGAACAGAGACATGGGGTCCTCGAACATCTCGAACGCCGCCTGACGCTGAGACAAATAAAACACAACACATTACACTCCATAATTACACTTATAAACTTCAGACAGTGAGTGATGAAACTGCTGATTGAGCACAGGCAGGAAACCCAGAGGACACGCCCCACGCATGACATCATCGCTCAAGCGCTTATCTGCTCCACCAATGGGAGCGCACCACCATATATGGCCTTCCTGTTCCGTGCCAGCGTGGGCGAACCTCAGCTGACCTCCAATGACTCTACAGCAGCGCGGAGCTCAACCAATCAGAGCGCAGCACAGACCCGCCCTGATCTAATCGACACACACACACACACACACACACAAACACACACACACACTTCTCACCTTTAATGCGTTTCTGAATCCAGGTAAAAGAGGCTCCATGTTACACATTGTGATCTAAAACAGCAAATAAATAAGAAATGATCAAACAAATACTTCACTATTGTTGTTATTATTCCAGATATCTGCAACTACAACCAAGCAACACTGAGTGTTAATTTGAAAAGACCGAATTCATTTAGATGTACCGATGTTTGTCTGATCAGAAGTGAATCTTTGACAAAAAGTTTCCCTCGAGTCAAACGTGAATGTGATTCATATACATTACATAACACACTACTGTACTGTACTGTACATGATCTAAATCAGATTATTCACAGCTGCAGCGACAGAACCAAAACACACAACATAGAATCAAATAAATAGAATCCATATCAAATAAAAAGAACGAAGCGACTCGAGTTTCTGACTGAGATTGAAAACACTGATTACTAACCTGTTGAACTCTCGCAGAAACGCTTGGACTAAACCCGCGGTCAACCGGTCGTTTTATTCCTCTGATCGATGCGCTCACTGTCCTGATATATCGATATATTGATCGATCCTGTAGATGCGTCAGTAACGCGTTTGTGTGGCGTCTCGTCTGAGCGCGGGAGTTTATAAGCGAGTCCAGCGGGAGCGCGCACGGCGGTGGGCGGGGCCAATGAAAGCCAGCAGCCAATCAAATCACACACTGAAGTTTCGCCACACCTGAGATTCACTGCCATGAAACTGTGCATTATTTCCACATATACTTACTATTATAATAACAATTAATTATGAATAATTACATGTAACCCCAAGCCAAACCCTAATCCTAACCTTAACCATAAGTACATGTAGTTAATTAATATTACTCAGTACTTAAATGTATACCAAAATGTAACCAAAATTAGATAACAAATTACAATGATTATTATTATTATCATCGCATTAAACGAATCATGAACGAAATATAGTACTATAATAATAATAATAATAATAATATGGTACAGTGAAATAAGAAAATTGAGTTTGTAAATAATAGGCTTACAGTTTCATTAAAGGCAGGGTATGTGATTTTTCAAAAACACTTTAGAAAACTGATTCGGGCCGAATAGCAAAACAAACTTGTAGCCAATCAGCAATAAGGGGCGTGTCTACTCGTGATGTGGAGGAGAGAGCGTTCAGTGCAT
>NW_015658200.1:191662-193674 GCF_001515625.1 Sinocyclocheilus rhinocerous
CTGATTCTGCTTATCGATTCCGATTCTTATCGATTCCTAGTTTCGATTCCAATAAGACAAAAAATCCAATATAAAAAAAAATGAAGTCAAACATTTATTCGGTCTCTTTTTGCAAAACATTTAATTGCTGATGAATACCATGAACAAAAAAAAATCAGCCGGCTGCATAAAAACTGATTAAACTTGAAACCTAAAACTTGATTAAGAACTGTTTGTGTGCAAAATAGAGCTGCACAATTCTGGATACATTGAGACTTTTTCTTCATTTAAATGGAGGTTGTGGTTCTCTCACTATTCTGAAGAAAGAAATATTAGACGACTAAATCTTATAGAATTTGTAAACGAAGACGTGAGTGAATCGGATTCAATCCAGAAATCAGTGCGTGCAAACGAAGACGTGAATCAGATTCAATCCAGAAATCAGTGCGTGCAAACGAAGACGTGAATCAGATTCAATCCAGAAATCAGTGCGTGCAAACGAAGACGTGAATCAGATTCAATCCAGAAATCAGTGCGTGCAAACGAAGACGTGAATCAGATTCAATCCAGAAATCAGTGCGTGCAAACGAAGGCGTGAGTGAATCGGATTCAATCCAGAAATCAGTGCGTGCAAACGAAGACGTGAATCAGATTCAATCCAGAAATCAGTGCGTGCAAACGAAGGCGTGAGTGAATCGGATTCAATCCAGAAATCAGTGCGTGCAAACGAAGACGTGAATCGGATTCAATCCAGAAATCAGTGCGTGCAAACGAAGACGTGAATCGGATTCAATCCAGAAATCAGTGCGTGCAAACGAAGACGTGAATCGGATTCAATCCAGAAATCAGTGCGTGCAAACGAAGACGTGAATCGGATTCAATCCAGAAATCAGTGCGTGCAAACGCTCCAGTGAAGTGCAGACTTACTGTCGGAGCTGCTGCCGGTCCAGCTGCACTCAGACGAGCGACTCAAGACTTTGACGTCATCCTCATGACAGGCTGCGGGAGAAAAGCACATCAAATCAAACGTGAGCTCGAGCATTACAATCACTAATGAAAGTCTGAGACCGGAATCCTCCGTTACCTCTCGTCATCTGCTCCAGATGCTCCCACAGGATATCGCCCACGAAATCCGGAGCCAGATCCAGGAATCCGTCCTTTCCCAGGTCGCACAGCTCCTGTCCGCTCATGTCAAACTTGAAGAAGCTGATGTTGGTCAGACTGAACTCTCCGGAGGCCCAGTACAGCCACTGCAGGACGTGCTGCTTGGTCCACTTACACGGGTCTGCGGGACAGAGAGAGCGTCACGAACACATCCGTCCTCAAAACAGACAGCAGAGATCACGAGAGACTCACTGTTGGAGATCCCGCAGACGCGCTGCACCTTGGAGAAGCCGTTAAAGCTGTCTTTCAGCGCCTGACTGACCACAGCTTTACTGCAGGGCGTCAGCAGAGGAACCGTGCACACGCCGGCATCTGCAGACCACAGAGATCCGTGTCAGCGTACACACGCTCAGAAGAGTGCATGACACATTAGCATCAGGGTTTAATGGGCAAACATGCAACACTGGGCATTTAGAGTTGAAAAAACACTGCTTTTTGGAAGAGTAAATCAGTTTTGAATCCACAACAATTCATAGATTTTTCCACTAATACAGCCATAAAAACGTCAATTTCACTATTTTACCATTTAAATTTGGTAATAAATATTCACATCAATGCATATTTTAAATAAGTATTTATTGAAATATTATATGAATATGATATTCATATTCATGTTTATTCATACCAATGCATATTTTAAATAAAGGTTATAATAAGCCTGAATTATTATTATAAATAAATATTATTAATTAATATCAATGCCTATTTTAAATAAGTTAGAACAAGTCTATATTTTTATTATTAAAAAAATATTAATATTATTTAATATCAATGCCTATTTTAAATAGAGGTTAGAATAATAAAACCAAATATTTATGATTAATATATATATATATATATAAATATCAATGCATATTTTAAAGCATTTC
>NW_015658200.1:193988-201242 GCF_001515625.1 Sinocyclocheilus rhinocerous
GCAAGAAGTAGGACCCGTGTAAAGCTCGGATCAGGTTTCCAGCGCTGGAGAGAACTCAAGGAGTGGAGGCCTGCGATCGGACGCCGAGGTTGGTTTGTTTCTTCTCAATAGGTGAGTAACACTGTGTCTACAACAGCTAAAGTCTGCCTACACTGGATGCGTTCAAACGACCGTTGAAAACCATTTGAAATTTGTGTCAGCACGTCATAATAGAACCCGGCAGCAGTTTTCTGTCGGGGATTTGTTGCGCCGCGCCGCTCACGTCCGTAGACACGGTGTAACATTGGTTTTGCTTTGTTTCACAGAACTAATCGTTGCCTGGGTTGCGTACGTATATGTGGGGCGGAGCTATCAAAATAGGGGCAAGACCCTTTTGGGGTAGGGGCGTGTTTGTTTTGGTGATTTCAAATATCAACATTGGCTACCAGAGATCACTTACTCTGCCTTTAAAATCACATTATGTTGTGCTTTTATTTTGCCGGAATAGCGCAATGAGCGTTTTCGTTATTTCACATTATTTTTGCGCGCTATTTTAACTTCAAAAGTGTGAGATTTTCGGTGTCAGTTGCTCCTAATATTTGTTACAATGTTATTTTAAAATATTGGCATAATCATAAACACATTGTTTTGTGGCGCAAATAGTTTTACCATTTACTGCACTTTGTTATTTTTAATGATTTACTAATGAACCGGAAGTCGAGCGCACATTCAAAGAAAATAGCTTTATTTCCGCTTTGCAAAATAAGGTGGATAAGTGACCCCCATTGCTGTAAACCACGATAGACTATGCATTTATATAATTAATGACTAGAATGATTACATTAAAGTGTATTATAACATATTTGATCATTTAATTAAGCCATGCTGATGCGCTGTCATTAGAATTCATAAACATTGAGTCATGCTCGAAAAACTTTTTACTTGGCGCATGATGATTCATTTTGGCATTGCAGCAACAACAATGATAACTTTAATTTATGTGACTGTTCAAATGCATGATGAAAATAATGTTTGCGTCTGTCCAGTCTGACACAGATAAGGAAACTCTCAAAGCTTCACATCATTAAAGGGGTCATAGGATGCTACATGCACTTTCACAAGTTGTTTGAACTGAAATGTGTGTTGGCAGTGTGTGTACACAACCACCTTATAATGATAAAAATCCACCCAGTGTTTTTTTTTTTAATCTGGTTAAATGTTTTCCCCTTTCTCAAATCGAGCCGATCTCAGATATATATATATATATATATATATATAAAATATATTTTAAATATGTACTAAATAATGTTATAAACAGTAAAGCTCAATTGAAAGTATATTTAGTTTTAAGTTTCATTACTGAAGTATATCCGTGGTAAGAAAATACATTTGCAGTCTATTCTACATATGTGTTATATGTTCATGTTTTTCTTAAAAATATACAAAAAATAAAAAAATAATGTGTTTTAGTAAATACATATATTTTTTGGCCTTTTTTGTATATTTTGCAATATATTTCAAAATGTATATTTTTTTGCTGGATAGTAGCTGAGTTCACGTCTCTGAGAGTTTCTAGATCACACCAGATCTGAATTATTATTTTAGGCAAATTGCAAAGGATTGAGTACAATTATCTGCAATTTTTGTAACTAAATGTACAAAAAGGTGGCTGGCTGATTGAGTTGGTTCTCAGTAAAATTGTGCAACACGATCCATTCAGTTATCAAAATCTGTCAGACGTACATGAATATTTCATAAACACATAAGACATGGAATGTTTGTGACGTCTGCTAAACTGGCAAATGGTGACTTTACATGTAAAAACTTGTAAAAATAGACATGCAAATGCATACAGTAAGTTACCGATGTGTGGATTTAACTGAGGAGATCTCAGAAAGACTTCAGCTTGAAAGAATATAAGGGAAAGTTGGTAAATCAGCTTCGCTCTTGTGTTCTGCTGAGAGCTCAAACTCTGTTCTAAAGCTGCTTCAGTTTGAGTTGAAATAAACACTGGTCAGATACAGAGATCACACCAGTCCTGCATCATGCATGATCTTCTGTCCTCATATCAATATCTGAATGTGTTTGTGTGCATGTCGCTTGATCTGAAGATCAACTTCTCACACTCTGTCCTGCTTTCTATCACACTGAGTGTTGCTTAGCAACCTGTGGCCTTCATCTCCTGTCTGTGACAGTGGCATGTGTGAAAACACTCACTCACACACTCACACACACACAAACACACACACACACACACACAGTAACCTTTTCTCGCTCTCGCCAAACATGAAGTCTCTGAATGTGAGTGTTGTTATGATGAACAGAATCTGGTAACCATGGAGACGGAATGTTTGTGCGTGGTCATATTCATATTCATAACGCCTGAGCAGGTCAAGGAGAGAGTGAGAGCAAACAAACACAGGACTGAACTGTTGTTGGTGGTTTTTGTTGTGTTGGTTCAGTCAGCAGCGTTTCTGAGCTTCACTGAGTGATTCTGAGAGTGATCTGAATCCATCTGAATCATCAGAACTCTGAGTTCAGCAGCAGATCTGTGTGTGTGTGTGTGTGTGTGTGCGTGTGTATATGTGTGTGTGTGTATATGTGTGTGTGTGGCGCCTCCTGCTGGACAAGATCAGATCAGACACACTTCAACTTCAGCTCACTGGTGCATTTTAGACCTTATTCATTAATTAGTATGAATTAATATTAATGAAGACAAAACTAAAATGTCTTGATAAAAAAACAACAACAGCAAAATGACAATAACAATTTCTAATGTTTGAAGTGTTGAAGATAATCAAAGAAGTGTGTGGAGGGTTAAACAGTGTGTTAGGTGTTAGCCAACTGAAACACTCTAGATATAACCTGACCAAGCGTGTAGGTTTGATTTTGGCATTGATGGGGACATAACAGCAGATAACAGACATTTAATTGTTTGATCAAAGTTATTTATTAGTGTCTGATATAGGATCATGTCACAGCGTCTCTACTAAATTCTACACCCTTCAACATCATGACAAGCGATGTCCGACTTAAACTATAGTTCTCTCCTTAAATATGAAGAGGTCAAACAACAGATTCATGAGTTACTGCTTGTGATTGTATTATTCTTTATAGCGTGATAGTCAAGTAGTTTGGGGAATTTGGCGGAACTTTTGGGTACAAATTTGTCCAAAACATATGGTTAAGTATACACTCTCTCTCTCTCTCTCTCTCTCTCTCTCTCGCTCTCTCTCTCTCTCTGCCTGTGTGTCTATGTCTCTCGCTCTTCTTTATTATTTCTCCTCCTCGCCGCGTCTCTGTGTTTCTGGCAGACTGCAGGAATGTCTGGTACTGTAGGGACTCTGAAATTAGAGAAGCAGAAAAAAGAGGGAAAGAGGAAAGTTAGAGACCCGACCACAGAAATGTAAACATGTCTGGAGCTAAAATAACTGCGCTTTCATTGAAAACAGTGCTGGGAGCTACACCCTCGACACAAGAGCCATAAACTGACCCCAAACACACACACTGCTGCTGCTGCTGCTGGACACTCATAAACTCACTGCAACTCATCAAAAACAAGAGTTATTGTCTTACGGCATTTAGAATAAATTTATGTTAGACTTGACAAGTCATCACACATTTCACAACAGTATCTGTGTTCAAACCGATTATGCCGATATTAGTGCTGGTTGGATGCTAGGTGGTGCTATCGGATAGTTTTGCAGTGCAATCACACTCACGATAATTCAATGCATTCGAAAAAATTGTAGTTAGTAACGTAATCCATTAAATTACACATTTTAGGTAATGTAATCAGACTTTTTTGATTACTTTCAGATTACTTTTAACCTAATTTATCACATTTATTTAAATAGGATAATATTGTAACATATTGATATTAATTTCAAAGAAAATATATTCTAGTCGTTGTTTTTAACAACATAAAATGAATTAAGCATTACATTATTTCAAGGTTTTCCAAACTGGGATTCATGAAGGAAATGCAGGGGGTTTGTGAATTTAATGAAAAGCTAATAATTAATTAAGTAATTTTTATATATAACATCAATCAAAATAAAACGCTTACTATAAAATCTAAACCTGCATAGGCATTTTAGAAAGGAACATTTAAAAGATAAAAAAGAAATATAAATAAATTCTGAATAATTTATTGCTATTGTGTGAATATCAAGTAGGCCTAATCAATACAAAAAAGTAACTGTAGTCTGATTACAAGTATTTAAAAATGTAATTTACTCTAATTGTAAGTACTTAATTTTTGGAATATGATTACGCAAACCAGATTACATGTAATCAGTTATTACCCAGCTCTCTATATATAGTATTTATTTATCTACATATTTATAATATTTTATTTGCAATTGTTTAATAATAGTATTATTAATATGTACAAATGTACTCGTATATATTTATATATAAAATCTATATACGTAAACCAAAAATGTAGTGCACATGAGCGTCTGGAAAGCTGTGGCGCTGAGTGACATCAGCAGTACGCAGTACGCAGTACGTACTGCAGTGAGCACGCGACGCCATGCTTTCTGTGTAGGCAGCGCGCGAGAGTTTGACACGCAGCCTCCGTCTGTTTGTCCGCTGATGCGCTTCTCTTCCGCAGCGGAGACCTTCACATGGTGAGTTTGTCACGGGAATGTAGTGCACACGAGCGTCTGGAAAGCTGTGGCGCTGAGTGACATCAGCAGTACGCAGTACGTACTGCAGTGAGCACGCGACGCCATGCTGTCTGTGTAGGCAGCGCGCGAGAGTTTGACACGCAGCCTCCGTCTGTTTGTCCGCTGATGCGCTTCTCTTCAGCAGCGGAGACCTTCACATGGTGAGTTTGTCACGGGCTTTCTGCTGCTTTAGGATTGTTCTTCTGCTCGTGTCAACACACTTCAGCGTTCCTGTAGTCTTCACTCGCTTTGTACTGTGGTGTTAGTGCATGGGGTTATATTAGTTGTGCGAGAGTAGAAAGAGAAATCATGTCGCTGCATTGATGAAACGGTGTAAATAAGTGACTATAATCTAGCGTTCAATCTCAGAACGGCGTTCGTGAGCTTTAATAGTGAAGAAATGCTGTGTGGCAATGACTAAATGGAGTCAAACACGCAAAGACTTACCCATAATGACTGCTCGAGAGCAGCCTGAACACTGACCCCTGACCCTAGAGGTCAAGGGTCAAGTGATGCTCTGAACGCACACACACCAAGACACCTTTCTCACATTACATCACAGTTTCAGAAAGTTCAAAAGAACAGCGTTTATTTAAAACAGAAATCTTTTGTCTTTACTGGCACTTTTCATCAATTTAACGTGTCTTTGATGAATTAAAGTATTCTAAGTATTATAAAAAAAACTCACAATCTCAAAACATTTGAACCGTGGCATGTAGTGCAAGAAGTTGTTGAGTTAATTTGACTGTAATTCTCAGCTGATGTTTTTGCATCTCATCAGGACTGATCAAATATGAATGAAAGTATCTGCCAAGTGCAATGTAGTGAAATTGTTTCGAATTGCATCCTAACATGTATCATTTACTGAAGAAACAGTGTTACACTCAGAAATTGTTAGTCAATTTCACAAAGGACTGCGAAGAAATAGCAAGCAACACATTAAATTAAACGTGAAATTTTGAACTGTAGCATTATTTGGAATATAATATTAACAGTAGTACAGGAGCAGTTTGGTGAGCTGAAAGTGTGCTCAAACAGTGCTAAAAGTTCAACAATGTGAAATATAATATGAGACATTTTCCTCGATGATCAGCAATATTAGAGCAGTTCTAGTGCGTGTTTCTCAGATGAGCTGCTGATGTGTCGTCTGTAGATCAGCTTAATCTAAAACAGAAGTAAAATATTTCATCTATTTCCTCTCCATATTTTCTGCTTGTGATATGAATAATTCTGCACAGCTTGATCTGCAGTGTCTGGCTTCACGCCGCTTGCAGATGAATCAGCGAACGTGCTTTTGTTTGCGATTATAATAACATGAAATACATAAGTCAAGTCACATTTATTTCTGTACTGCTTTATATAATATAGAAAATAACAAAATCAATGATGCAGATTTGATTCATCTGATGGTGTCAGTGCAGTTAAATCAATAAAATCATTGATATTAATTGCTTGACCATTAATATTTTTCCTCATTTTTTGTGTCTTTATCTCTATGTATTGGTGTTGCAAAACCATCCGTTTTTGTTGTGGTTTTACTTTTCTTTTCTTTTCTAACCACAGTGTCTGTCTTTGTGTTCAGATGCACAGCACATGTTGGTTTTACGCTGAACACATTTGGTGTAGAACTATTTTCACTCAGAAATTAGAATTACATATTAATTACAAAAAACAAACATCGAGCGAGCATCACATTGAATTAAATGTGAAATTTTGAAGTAGAAAAACTGAAATAGTATTGTCTTGTAAAATGTTCTCCAATAATCATTGTTTTATGTACAAATTTGAAAAATCATTTTTTTTACAGTGTGTGGCCATTTATAGAAATAAGCTCAGATTCTCAGCTCAAAGTGAACTGATCTGTCTGATCTGCCATCTTTTGGATGTTTTGTTTTAGGTTGTAGTGTTGTGTTGTTGTTTCTGTGTTGAGTTGAACACACCCTGACACATCAGAACGTGTGCAGCTACCGTAAGAGCGCAGGAATGAAGCGGTGAACCGCGCGCTGGCCCACAGACGGCACACACTCGCTGCTAACTCAAACCATGTGTGTGTTCACGTGAGCCACGAGTCCAGCCGTGTTGTTTTTGTGTGACGGCCTGCAGCCAGCGCGCTGGAGACTGCATATTAAACCACTTTAAATCTGCTGTTACAGACCGTGAAAACTCAATTTATATTTCCCTCTGTGTGAGTGTGTGCGAGTGTGTGAGTGTGTGTGTCTGTGTGTGTGTGTGTGTTTGTAAATCTCACTGAATCTGACAGCTCAGGTTTGAATCTTTATAGATGATTTAATGCTTCATTTAATGTTTAATCAGAGTTCTGTGCAGTTTTATTATTTTATTATAGTTAACTAAAACTGAAACTAACACTCACTCTATTTTTTTTAAAATCATTGATTGAAACGATTCCAGGTTGTTTTTGTGTGACGGCCTGCAGCCAGCGCGCTGGAGACTGCATATTAAACCACTTTAAATCTGCTGTTACAGACCGTAAAAACTCAATTTATATTTCCCTCTGTGTGAGTGTGTGCGAGTGTGTGTGTGTGTGAGTGTGTGTGTCTGTGTTTGTAAATCTCACTGAATCTGACAGCTCAGGTTTGAATCT
>NW_015658201.1:0-1208 GCF_001515625.1 Sinocyclocheilus rhinocerous
TTCACATGCACCCACGTGCATCAATGAGCATTGGCCGCCATGACCCTGTCCCCGGTTTACCACTGTCCCTTCCTTGAAGCACTTTTGACAGATACTGACCACTGCAGACTGGGAACACCCCACAAGAGCTGCAGTTTTGGAGATGTTCTAACCCAGTCATCTAGCCATCACAATTTGACCCTTGTCAAGCTCGCTCAAATCCTTTCGCTTGCCCATTTTTCCTGTTTCTAACACTTCAACTTTGAGGACAAAATGTTCACTTGCTGCCTAATATATCCCACCCACTAACAGGTGCCGTGATGAAGAGATAATCAGTGTTATTCACTTCACCGGTCAGTGGTCATAATGTTATGCCTGAGCAGTGCATACAGGTCTAATACAAATCATAAGAGCTAACATTTAGCTACAGAAATATAGAGAAACGTTGGCAGTTGTGTGTTGATTCAGAGCTGCCGTCACCTCTTCACAGGTGTTTGGTCCTCTGAAATTAAATATTCTGATTTTACAGTTGATTCAGTGTTTGGAAAGTGAATTACCAACCGTTGGTCAGAGCTGCTGATCCGGATCAGTGACTTTTTCTGTCAGTTACATAATTACACCAGTAGGTGGAGACAGTGACTGTCTTTTGAACATAAAGTCTTCCTTCACTTTACAGATTTGTTTCACAGAAGAGTATAAATGTATTGATTCTTCACTTGCAGACACTTTGACTTCTTGAAATCCTAAAAAAGACACCAATAATGAGTCCAAGTCAGAAGCAGTAGTAGGTCTATCATGTGTTCAGTGTGAAAAAAACAATGACAGAGAAAGCAGAAAAATCAGATCTTCACAGTTCTGTCAAAAGCTGAACAAGAATATACTGTTCTAGACAGATTTTGGAAAAAGTATGACAAGAGAAGCAATGCTCTTATTAATTGATTGTTTTTATATATAGTGCTGTAGTGTGATACACATTATTTCATAGCAGCTTTGTGAATGATGCGATTCAATGTCTTTATCTGCACAGAAATTATTTTATATCAGTGAGTCTCCAGTGATCAGTCAAATTCGACTATTACCGTCAGTGAAAGCAGCTTCATCCAGACCTACAGGTGTAACGTTTACTGACTACTGAGCGATAAAATCCTCAGAGAGTCATAAGGAAAACACCAGGAGAATAGAAAGCGTGTGTGAGTGAAGGAGGTTGTGAATGTGTGTAGATGTGTGTT
>NW_015658202.1:0-307 GCF_001515625.1 Sinocyclocheilus rhinocerous
ACTGAGACATGGCACATTTAGCCACATTCGGCCCGATTACGGGTGAGTTTTTTCGTTTACAATGTGGTAAATAGTATGTAGCAGTGACACTTAAACTTAAACATAATATCTTTTACCTGCCCATGTTATTTTTTAGTGTATTTATTTTAATTCCTATTAATATTTTTTTTTCCCTTTTATCCAACATTCTCTTTTTTCTTTAACTACATTTGGAAATTAATGATTTAATTCATATAATGAAACAAGCTTAAAGTGGTTAAGGGAACTTTAACATATTTTTGCTGTATGAGTTCCAAGACATGCGCAC
>NW_015658202.1:388-691 GCF_001515625.1 Sinocyclocheilus rhinocerous
GGGCTTTTTGTGCTGCTAATTGCCAGAAGACCAGAAGAACTTGCTACCCTTGAGAGTAAACATTTGATAATCTAACATATAATATCATTTTAATAAACCATTCTACACATATAATATCGAAATAAAGTTTATTTATAATAAAGCTATAATTGTGAGTTCGCTGACATAGTGCTAGAGTTTAGCTCCAACCATAATCAAGCATACATGATCCAGCTAATCAAGGTCTTCAGGATTACTAGAAACTTCCAAGCAGGTGTGAGTTGGAGCTGGTTGGAGCTGCGGCCCTCCAGGAATTGAGTTTGA
>NW_015658202.1:849-985 GCF_001515625.1 Sinocyclocheilus rhinocerous
CATCAAAAGATGGCTGCTGCTCACTTTGGACAGAGATGGGGGAAGAAAAGAGCGGGCCCAAATGCAAACAAATTCTTCCAAAGGTATGTTACAAATGTTAACATTTACCAGAGTTACCATTCATGTTATCAGTCTG
>NW_015658203.1:0-565 GCF_001515625.1 Sinocyclocheilus rhinocerous
CATCCTTATGTCTGTCGTTACCATCTGTGTTCCAAAGCCATCAAACAAAGTCAAGTTCACATCAATTATCATTATTCGTGCAAAAGTATTTTCTCAGAACATGAGTTTTGCTATTTAGAGCACAATTTAAAGCGGAACTGTCATGCGCCAAGCAATCCTCGCTGTGATTAAAACATAATCACATAGCCTACCACAGGAAAACTGTTCGAAAGCAGCACATCCACTGCAAATATTTCTGTTTAAATTCATATACAAATGTTGTAATTTCTGGATAATAATTTCATGAAATTTCAGTGCTTAACTTCATTATTCAGAGTGTCATATTTAATCTAAATGTGTGTCAAATGTAAAACAGACTTTAAAATCATTCTGTTTGCTTCATTATTTCGCTCCCTCCAGTAAAATAGTGCGTACGCATGGTCTGTCCGGACGGTGCGCACATATTTACGCCTAGTTTATTTTTTATAAATCCCGATATGTGCGTGGAAAATTGCGTAAGCACATTTCCATGCCCATTTTGTGCGTACGCAACGTTTATACATCTCATTTATAAAATGTTGCGTAT
>NW_015658203.1:766-893 GCF_001515625.1 Sinocyclocheilus rhinocerous
TCCGCCTTGTAAACGCCCCCTAATTAATATCATTACCATATAAAAGAGCACACGCCAATCCGAATAGCTATGCTTGAGAATTACGAGCACAAAGAAAAAAAAAACTTTACTGAGTCTGAAACTGAGG
>NW_015658204.1:0-524 GCF_001515625.1 Sinocyclocheilus rhinocerous
CAGGCTGCAGACTTCTACACTCTGCTTGCCTCTTTTGATCTCAAGAGTGTTAACTACGGCTACTCACAAATCTCTTGATGCTAACAGTGCTACTGATACTTTCTGCTCCACTCTTACATCTTGTTTAGACACTGTATGCCCCTTGTCTTCCAGGCCAGCCCGTACCACTCCTTCTGCCCCTTGGCTGTCTGATGTTCTCCGTGAACATCGTTCTAAGCTCAGGGCTGCTGAAAGGGTGTGGCGCAAATCAAAAAATCCTACTGACCTAAATGTGTATTAGTCACTCCTCTCTTCCTTTTCTGCTAATGTCTCCACTGCTAAAAGGACATACTATCATAACAAAATTAACAATTTGTCTAACTCTCGCATGCTATTTAAACATTTTCCTCCCTCCTCTGTCCTCCTCCTCTTCATCAACTCTAACAGCTGACGTCTTTGCCACGTTCTTCATTAATAAAATTACAACCATCAGTGCACATATTTCCACACCACAATCTGTCAAGCACATCTTACCAGCAAACATA
>NW_015658205.1:0-200 GCF_001515625.1 Sinocyclocheilus rhinocerous
ATGTACCTGATGACCTCAGTCTGCTTTGGTCAGCGGAGAACTGCTTGGCAAAGTTCTCCACCGTGTGGCCGAAAAGGCCGGTCTGGGACACGGGGGCGTTCAAGAATCGTGTCTTGTCCGTCTCGCGCATGTCAGCCAGACACAGCCAGAAATGGCGCTCCTGGACCACCATAGTGGACATCGCACGACCCAGAGCTCGT
>NW_015658205.1:411-517 GCF_001515625.1 Sinocyclocheilus rhinocerous
ATCGCTGGCCAGTCGAGTACCTACAGACCCGGGAGGGGAGGCACGGTTCTCCCTGCCGGAAGGAGGCGGTATTTAGGACACAACTGCATCACAACCGACCGCTCCA
>NW_015658206.1:0-1123 GCF_001515625.1 Sinocyclocheilus rhinocerous
GGCGGAATAGATCTGCTACGCTGCTGCTGCGGCAGAGCAAGTACCCGGGACTTGCTACTGGCAATACATGCACAACATGCTGCTGTGAGAATGTAAGAAATATTGCTGCTGCAAATATAACATTCATGAAATAACCCCCATTTAGCATACATGAATCACCTCGTAGCAGATCTATACAGGTGGAGCTGGGGAAGGTGGAGGGTTTCTGAAGCAAGCTGCACTGCTACGGCAAGCACTAGTCATATATTTGAAAGTTGAGCAGCGAGCTCATTGGCTACCGATACAGGAGAGAACCAATCAGCTGAGCCATGTGATGTCATTAGGTCAGATTGAGTTAGACATATCGGACTGTGCCATCTAGAGTTTCATGCCAGAACATCTTGTTTCAAATGTTTATTTTGTCATCATTTGCTATATCCAGCAAAGTAAAGCAAAAGATTGAAGGTTGATTGTCAAAATCTGTATTTTCTGTAAGCTTTTTTAAAGATAAATTTAGATGTCTTTCCAAAAAAGGACTCCAAAAGAACTCGAAAACTCCAAAAGGACACCAAAGAACCAAATGATATAAGGAGCCCATATAAGCACATATGAAAGAAAAAAAATGCTAAAAAATCTGAATTGTATAGTATCCTATGTGTACAGTGCAACAGCAAAGAGGTTTTTTACATTTTAGAGAAGTCAAGTTGCGATACCGAACAGGACCACATGGAGATGCCAAAAACCCATAAACCAACCGCTTGCTGACTGCATTTATCTACTCCAGTACAAGGATCCATTCAGTATAACTAAACACAGCAACATAAACATGACAAATCAAAACCTTATCGTGAATGTGTGTGGAAACAACGTGAATGTACGGAAATATGTGTGCCTGTGCATAAATACGATCAGTGCGTCAAGAGCACTCATACACACATTATTAGCCTATAACGGACTCACGCGTGCTGACTGTACGACTCCTGTACGCCACCGCAATCGTCTTTACCTTGATTGCAGTCTTCATCCATCAAAACTTTACTAGCGAGACTGGTTATCAAGTCGAGAAAACATAGTTTGTGTCTCATCTGGCCATACAGAGGTCTCTGTTCTCTCTGCAATTTCTGATGTAATCAGCCTGGTTTCC
>NW_015658207.1:0-552 GCF_001515625.1 Sinocyclocheilus rhinocerous
CTTCGCTCTCCGAGGGCTCTCTTTGAGAAGGGAGCTTTCACCGGCGTTTCTCGCGGCACCGGCCCCACTTTCGCCGAGGCGGAGCGGCGGCTGTGCTTGTGGGGTTTGCATATGGATCCGGTGGAGGGAATGTAGACGGGCGGGGCCCTATCTTCTACATGTGTGTGTATAATATATATATATATACACATTGCTACGTGTACTGCGTTAGGCCAACCGAGACTTCTCATTTGCACTTATATATTGTTGCTCTTTTGTTTGGTGAGAGGGCTTGACGCTCCACCTGTCTTCCTCCGAGGAGGTTGATATGGAGGGCGTCGACGAGCTCGCCAGTTGCACAAGCATCAGTTACACAAGCATATTATGCCTAATATTATAATGAGCAGCTTACTGTGAAGCGGAGCTCGTGCAGTCAGCTCTCAGGAAGGAAAAAGAGGCTGATTGTGCTTTACCCGCGCACAAGCAAAAAAATGATGTCTGGGGATTACGTCCCGCCGGGCACGCTCAGAGGAGTGTGTCAGGGCTTGCGAGCTCGCGGTTCGGTCCCGCTAT
>NW_015658208.1:0-582 GCF_001515625.1 Sinocyclocheilus rhinocerous
AGATTTTAGAATGTTACAAACCTATAGAAATGAAACAAGTGAGTTAACAAAAAAAAAATTAAAATTAAAATTAACACCCCTACTCACCCCCACTAAAGCAGCATGGTAGTGATCTCACACAGCAACACAACACAACTGATGAATAACTCACAACCCAGCAACACAACTGTAGCTGTATAACTTTACAACAGCAACACTGCTTTAACAAAAAAGCTCTCTCGGTACTTTGATGTCATACACAGAATGGTCTGTGCAGTGCTGCTTCAAGTCAAATTGTGTTCTGTTAGGAGATGCACAACAGTTCATCTGTGGCTTTATAGGTAATATTTTCACGTACACAATTTAGCAAAATCAGACAATATTGTGTCTAATATATACCACAATATTAACAAATTAAATTGTTGTAAATAAATATCACAATTGCAAATGGTCAGTGTTCAAAAAATGCAGGGAAAATATCACAATTGCAACTAGTAAGTGTTCAAAAAATGCTGGGAAATCACTTCACGTGGCCCTACAAGAGTGATTACTGATAGGCTGGCTAAAAAGTGAAAAAAGGTCATGTTTTAGAGAAGAAAAAAA
>NW_015658209.1:0-470 GCF_001515625.1 Sinocyclocheilus rhinocerous
TGATCAAAGTGAAAGCACATCTCACAACTAATACTACGGAAGCTAGGTAATGCTCTTGCTGATGTAACTGCTAAACAAGCTTGTTCCTATGCAACTGTACAAGTGTGTTCAGGTAGTACAGCACAGAAGACAATTCTGCCTCCTGAATCAATCATTGATCTGTACATAGACGTTCCTCTATATGAAGCATGGACATGGTTAGACAAAGGAGCCACAGTGGATTCATCCGGCTGCTGGACCAAAGGGGGAAAGTATGTCGCTCCCGAATCACTGCTGCCATATTTGGCTCAACAAATACACAATTTGGGTCACAGTGGTCCAGCAACGATGAATCACAGGTTCTCAAATCAATGGTGGAATCCAAAATTCAGAAACGTAGCCACCGAAACAGTCAAGAGATGCATTACATGTCAGAAAAATAATGGTGTGCCAGCAGCAACTACAGCAGCAACACATACCCCAGCTCCACC
>NW_015658210.1:0-452 GCF_001515625.1 Sinocyclocheilus rhinocerous
CTGCTTCTGTTTCATGCAGATATTTTTTATGTAGGCCTATAGTTTCAAAAAACTGAAGTCAAATAACTCTGTTTTTGCTTCAAATTTCGAAATTATACAATCTAATTTAGATTAAAAACTGCTCATGTTGCATGTATGCAGCATCTTTGTTTGGATCATGATTAAAATGCAGTGGTTGCCTCTCATTTTAAATGGAAAGAGCACAGACAAAGCCTTATTTTGTTTATATGAAGAGATTTCTTTATTTGTGTTACTTATTTATTTGATTTGGGGCTTGTTTTAAACTTTCAATTTATTTTTGTTATTTACATTTACATTATATTTAAATTGTGTTATTTAGCAGACACTTTTATCCAAAGTGACTCACAAATGAGGACAATAGAAGCAATCAAAACCAAGAAAAGAGCAATGCAAGTGCTATATTAGTATATTATTATAGTGTTATATTTCAA
>NW_015658211.1:0-971 GCF_001515625.1 Sinocyclocheilus rhinocerous
TGCGACATGCGACGGGAGCGCAAACCACCTTGTCGGTTGATGTACACAACGGTCGCTGTGTTGTCCTTTCGGACCAGTACGTGCTTGCCTCGTAAGCGCCCTTTGAGACGGTTCAAGGCAAGGCACACTGCCAACAACTCTAGGCAATTGATGTGCCAATGCAGCTGCGGGCCCGTCCAAACCCCTGAGACTGCATGCCCGTTGTACGTGGCACCCCACCCGGTGGTGGAGGCATCCGTGTAGTCCACAGCATGCCTGGAGATCTGCTCTAGGGGCACCCCTGCCCGGAGGAACGCAAGATCTGACCACGGGGTGAAGGTTTGGCGACAGGCCGATGTAACTTGGACCCGGTGAGTGCCGCGCTTCCACGCCCACCTCGGGACTCGGCCATAAAGCCAGTGCTGGAGCGGTCTCATATGTAACAGGCCGAGTGGTGTAAGTGCCGCTGTGGCCGCCATATGCCCCAGGAACCTCTGAAAAAGCATCAGTGGGACCTCTGTCCTGCCCTTGAATGTATTCAAGCAGGCTAGCACCGACCGCGCACGTTCCTCTGTGAGGCGCGCTGTCTGTTCGACCGAATCCAACTCCATACCGAGAAAAGAGATCCTCTGCGTCGGGGAGAGTTTGCTCTTTTCCCAGTTGACCCGAAGGCCCAACAGGCTGAGGTGCCGAAGCGCCAGGTCCCTGTGCTCGCACAACTGATCCTGAGACTGTGCTAGTATAAGCCAATCGTCTAGATAGTTGAGAACTGGACCTTGTACTGATATGCCCGTCCTTCGAACGCAAACCGCAGAAATGGTCTGTGGCGTGGAAGGATCGACACATGAAAGTACGCGTCCTTCAGGTCGATCGCTGCAAACCAATCTCGGGGACGGACACACCCGAAGATACTGATATGCTCTTCGAACACAAACCACAGAAATGGTCTGTGGTGCGGAAGGATCGACACATGGAAGTACGCGTCCTTCAGG
>NW_015658212.1:0-830 GCF_001515625.1 Sinocyclocheilus rhinocerous
GGTTTTAATTTCACATTTAAAGTATCTTTTCATTTTTTTAAAAATCATTACAAATATTAAAAATATAAACATTTTATGTTTAATATATCAAAACATTATTTATGCATTTGTAACTGCAGGTTAACTGCATTCATGTTCTGCATTAAAACGTGGGTAAATATATCTAAATGCCACTTCAGATGCAGCTTCTGTGTTTCCTCTGCATTGCAAAAAGATAAATTTTGTTGACCAAAGGACTTATTATTCTAATTCACTGATTAAATGTAAGAATTTGACTCAAGATGATGCACACTTTTAGTAAAAATGCCCATAAAAGGTAAAAATCAATTTAAACTTATTGGAAAAGATTGATTTCTGTCACTGCTGTGAACTGATCACCACACAGAATATGAAGAATATCAAAAACTTTAGGAGTCAGCTGTCCACGGCAATCCTTAAGATACCAGCACAATAATACACTCAGAAAAATATCGCCTAATTATCGTTATCAGATAAACTTTTTTTTTTTTGAGGTTTCATTAACTGTTTTGTCTGTATGAATAAGAGATAAGAGGGAATGTTTATGGAAACTCAAGGTTTATGGGATGTTGTTGTGTTTGGTAAAACACTACTTGTTGGATGTGTGCTGGTCAGATGAAGTCTGAGCACTGAAACACACACAACTAAGATTTTTCAATAAACTCTGCTTCTTTTTATCATCATCACTTCATCTCCTGCTTCTGCTCTTCTCTGACTTTCCTCAGTCAACTTCTTGGTTGATAGAAGGCTGTTAATATAGTTTAGAGTTGATGTTAATGGGTTTTGGGTATCGACAACCCTGCTGACTATTT
>NW_015658213.1:0-1561 GCF_001515625.1 Sinocyclocheilus rhinocerous
CTCATTAATCCAGGAGACGCTATGGAGAAGATGGAGGGATGAGACAGAGTCTTGGTGGTCCAGTCGAGGACAGACATTTGCCCTGGCCAATGGCCATATCCAGAGGGCACTAGGTGAAGTAACCTGGGAGTGTACCCTGCAAGGATGCACAAACCCATTGCGACTGTTCGTCATGAAAGATGAGGACTTGGCTTTTCCGCTCATTTTAGGCCTGGAGTTCCTTGTGTCATGTAGAGTCAAGTTGGATTTTGACACCTCCACGTATTCATTGCCTGGACAGAAGGAAGCATTACACTCTTTCTCTTGCTTTGATTAGGCACCCTCAGTTAACATATACTGTGCACTGCCAATAGTGCAAGTATCCACAGATATCGTATGTGTTATCAAGGATTTGGTAGATCTTGCTGATGCTTCCCGAACAGAGAAGAGGCGTTTAGAAGGATTGCTGCTGAACTGGCCGACTGTCTGTACGGATTTGTTGGGCCAAACATCTATCATTAAGCACCAGATCATAACTAGCGACTCTATCCCAGTACGTAAAAGAGCCTATCCTGTTCCAGTCAAAAAGCAAAATTTTATTAATGAAGAAGTCAAAGCCGTGCTGAGTAAAGGTATAATACGGCCCCATGGGCTGCTCCAGTAGTGTTAGTACCCAAGAGGGATGGAGGAATGCGTTTCTGTGTGGATTATCATGCACTGAATGCTAAAACGCCACTGGATGGCTTTCCAATGCCTCAGATACAAGATATCTTGGAGTCTGTTTACGGAGCTACGGTATTCAGCACCCTAGACCTCAAGAGTGGATACTGGCAAGTGGCGATGGACGAGAGTAGTATCCAGAAAACTGCTTTTGTCACCAAGCACAACCAGTATGAGTTTGTTCGTCTACCGTTTGGGTTAAAAAATGCTGGAGCAACGTTCCAAAGGCTGATGAATAAAGTTCTGCAAGATTTTATAGGCAAGTGCTGATGAATAAAGTTCTGCAAGATCTGATAGGCAAGTGCTGTTTTGTGTACATTGACGACATTGTTGTATACTCCAGAGACATTCAACAACACTTCCAAGATCTGAAGAAGGTGTTTGCTGCATTGGAATCAGCCGGCTTGACACTCAATCTGGAAAAGTGTAAATTGATAAGAAAATCACTGACTTTTCTAGGACACGTCATTTCAGAAGAAGGGATCAAGACAGAGGATTCCAAAGTGAATGCTGTTAGGAATTTTCCTACCCCCAAAAATGTTAAAGAAGTTGAGCGATTCTTAGGTCTTGCTGGGTGGTATCATCGCTTTATTCCGTATTTTTCAGAACGTGCTGCTCCACTCCATGCACTTAAGAAGAAGGATGTACCATGGAACTGGTCTGAAGAGTGCCAACATTCTCTAGAGGATTTGAAAGATGCCCTGCAAAAGGCACCAGTTCTCATGCCCCCAGACTCAAGTAAACCGTTCAAGGTGCAGACTGATGCGAGTGACCTTGGACTAGGAGCGGTAGACCGTTCAAGGTGCAGACTGGTGCAAGTGACCTTGGACTAGGAGCTGTACTAACTCAGGAGTCAGAGAGG
>NW_015658214.1:0-478 GCF_001515625.1 Sinocyclocheilus rhinocerous
TGCAAGGCCACACCCAAGCTGAAAGCCTTGGAGGCCGCCATACTCTTGGTCGAGTGCGCTCTGACCACCATAGGTGACGGGAGGCCAGAGGACTCGTAGGCTAGTGAGATGGCCTCGACCACCCACCTACTCATAGTCTGCTTGGTCGCCGGAAATCCCTTCTTTGGCGGACCAAAACAAACAACAAGCTGATCTGCCTTACGCCACGGGGCAGCTCTGTGTGCGTAAGCGTACAGTGCTCGGAACTGGACAGAGCAGATTAAGCCTTTCTTGGCCTACTTCCTGGTACGGAGGAGGACAGAATGCCTGAAGTACTATGGGCCCTGGTGAAGAAGTGGGCACCTTAGGGACATACCCGGCCCTCGGGTAAAGGAATGCCCTAACCATGCCTGGAGCAAATTCCAGGCAAGAAACAGAAAGTGCCTGAAGATCGCCGATCCTTTTTAGTGAGGAAATAGCGAGGAGAAAGATGGTCTTG
>NW_015658215.1:0-577 GCF_001515625.1 Sinocyclocheilus rhinocerous
TATGAGAATTCTCGGCCCCAAGTCCGACTGGATCCCGTGTCTTTTTTTTCTCTCTCTCTCTTCCCCGTTACACAGCTATTAAAATAGTTCAGTTTTGGTTTTTAATGGCAAAGTGGTCATATTTATTTTTGTTTATTTATCAAGTTAATTTAAAAATATGTTTGGAACATTTAATGCTTATTAAATTCAAGTTTTTGTTTTTTAAAGGAACGACCAAGCGGCAGCGGCAGACAGTGAGTTGAGCATTATGTTTGATCAATTTAGCCTTCTCAAACCAACACACTTGTCTAAAATAAACAGACATAAAACACTTCATGCATTTCACAGTATTAATTTAAACATTTAACCTAGATAAATGAGCACTGTTAGGCGCATATCCAATCGTTTGTGCGGCGAGTGGAAGCTAAAGCGCGCTTTGCAGGACATGGAGGCGCCAGCGCAAGCTAAAGCGCGCTCTGCAGGACATGGAGGCGCCAGCGCGATCACTTGCATTTTATTTTTAATAACAGCGAAAACTTAAAAATATGCCATAATGTTTGCTCATAAAGGTAAGAGTATACATCATTCGGAACTGCAA
>NW_015658216.1:0-787 GCF_001515625.1 Sinocyclocheilus rhinocerous
TGTTTTTGACATGAAAAACTCTTTCCACACAAATTACATGAATGTAGTTTCTCCTTTGTATGAACTCCCAGGTGATTCTTCAGGTCTGAAGCCCACAAAAATGTTTTGCTGCATTGATCACATGCGTACAGTTTCTCTCTAGTGTGGATGTTCATGTGTCCTTTGAGGCTTGATGATTGTGAGAAACTCTTCCCGCACTGATCACAAGTGAATGGTTTCTCTCCAGTATGAACTCTCATATGCCTTGTAAGGTGTCCTTTTATTGTGAAACTATTTCCGCACTGATCACAAGTGAATGGTTTCTCTCCAGTATGAACTCTCATGTGAACATCAAATTTATATTTGTTTGTCAAACTCTTTCCACACTGAGCGCAGGTGAATGATTTCTTGGCTCTTTTCTTTAAATCTTTCTTTTTGGTTTGAGAGCAACTCATAGGTTTTTCTCTGCTTTTGACATGATTTTTCTCCTCATATTCACTCAGTTCTTGATTATCCTTGTTTTCTTCAATCAACTCTGAAATAAAAGTAAAAATGGTTAATTTTCAGTAACTCTCAGTAACCCTGATGAACCTTGATGTAACAGTGTAAAGTAGACAATTGTTATACAACATTTTAGTAATGTCTATGTAATTTTATAAATTATAAGCCCCTGTAATTAACTTTCCATGAATGAGGTACATCAAAATTCAAATTATTATTATTTGTAAATATTGTAATCACAAATGCCATGTTTCTATATGGTTTAAATATGTTTGATTAACTACTCAATTATCTAACATAAATATTA
>NW_015658217.1:0-976 GCF_001515625.1 Sinocyclocheilus rhinocerous
GAGTTTGAGTATAGGAATTTCCATTATTTTCCTTGACATTTTAAACACTTTTTCCAGTCCTGTAAATCAGTTTTAAAATTCTCTGATAAACAGAGACAACAGCAAGTGAAAATGAACTGTAGTTTGTTACACTGAAATATCAAGCCATAATAATGCTTAAACTTACCAGTCAGATGGCACCAGCACAAACAGAACAAAACAAGCATGTGAAACATTTTCTTTACCCGTTCAGTGTCTGATCTAAAATGACTATTGACTGATCTGCTATGAGTCCCCCCACCACAGAGTTTGACCCTCGTATAGTTCACACAACCGAAACACATGTCATATGTCCTATAGTTACATCCAAATAATCTTCTGGCTCTAATTAAGACTTTAACTGTTTTGATCATTTAACACTGATAATTTTGTTGAACTTTCAGAATGTTGTTAATCTCTATGAATTACATGGTTAAAAAAAAACGTATTGATTTTAAAATGGTTGTACCACTTGGTTTTTACCACAACAATGATTTTATAATTCAACTGAAATACCCATATATCAATAATTGTGTTAATGGATTTAAAAAAAAACAGAAAAGTTAATCGTCTACCATCTCACATTGCCAGTGTTACTGAGGTGTGACTCTAGCAGCTCATCTGAATCAAACTGAAACCTTCTGCGGTCAGTTTTCTTCAGAAATGTGGTTTGATCTGCAAGGTGGACATTTGCTTGATCTGTGTTCAGTTTGTAGGTGAAGAGTTTCTTGCTGACTTCCTGTCTAGATAAAACGGCTTTACAGTTAAATAAAGTACTGAATCAATCCATCAAAACAGTCAACAGTCAGTTCTGTTAATTTTTTTTTTAATGAATATTTGCTAAAAATAATATTTCTAGAGCCCGAAAGAGAGTCGGCTCACTGCAAAGCCAATGCAGCACCCTAAACCTACCCATAACCCTATCACTAAACATAACTGTGCAGGAATGAATTGATTT
>NW_015658218.1:0-126 GCF_001515625.1 Sinocyclocheilus rhinocerous
ATGTATATATTTCAGAAAAATATGCTATGTTTATATATTAAATATGTTTAGTTATAATATAAATTATTTGAATATAAATATAGACATGTAAATATTTTCAAAATATATACTGTATGTGTATGTATT
>NW_015658218.1:431-535 GCF_001515625.1 Sinocyclocheilus rhinocerous
TCCCTGTGCCCCTCACACTCACACACTCACACACACTTTTGTGTGTGTGTGTGTGTGTCTGTGAGAGAGTGTGTGTGTGTGTGAGAGAGTGTGTGTGTGTGTGT
>NW_015658219.1:0-281 GCF_001515625.1 Sinocyclocheilus rhinocerous
GGGCGGGGCTTCATAAAAGCAGGAAATGATCAGCGCGTTTCTCAAGGAAGGGACAGAGCTGTGTGGAATAAACAGGGGCGCCGCTAGCAATTTTGGGCCCTATGAAAGAATATGAGTTTGGGCCTCCTATCGCACCAAACATACACTATATTGCCCAAAGTATTGGGACACCCCCTTCTAATGAACAGGTTTGACTACTTTAGTAATTTCCACGAGTAATATTTAAGCATATAATGCTATTCTAGGGAATTGTGTGCTTCTAATTTTATACCAATAGTTTG
>NW_015658219.1:453-602 GCF_001515625.1 Sinocyclocheilus rhinocerous
ACACCTCTGGTGTGACTTTAAATGCAGACCTTGAGCCAAAAACTCATCACCAAACACCATTGACTTGTACATATGTGTACAATCATTTTAGACACTTCTAAAATTGTGGCAGCAAAGATGGAAATACAATTTTTAAATACATGAATTAT
>NW_015658220.1:0-522 GCF_001515625.1 Sinocyclocheilus rhinocerous
TTCAGTGAAGCACGGTTCTGTGATCTGCAGTAAATCTCCATCCGAAGGCCAGAGTGCACTCTCGCGCTGAAACTCCAAATACACCCCGCAGAAGAAATCCCTATAGCGGTTGCTGAATAAACAGAAGATTTAACTGCTTTCATTAATTCAACGTGACTATTGATCACCGATTACCCATAATCCCTTGCACTTGAATAATTTTTGTTTTTGGTTAAAGCATGGGGACTTATGAGCACATGCAATTATTTGCCATTTAAAATGGGCTTTGTTTAGTTTTAGCTATGTTTAATGTAGGCCTGGGTGAGAAAACGGTATCGATATTTATCGACGGTACACCTTCTTTGATAACGATATACAAAAATGTTCAATATAGCACACGATATAGGCACGTGCTATGAGTGACGCAGACAGCAAACACAAACACGAACATGAGTGCTGTGCCTGCCTGTGATGAGGAGATTGAGGAGATTGAATAATTATTAGTCGAATTTAAAATAAACATTTGCATTTGAATGTTAGGTG
>NW_015658221.1:0-600 GCF_001515625.1 Sinocyclocheilus rhinocerous
GTCCTCCGGGACTGTAGCAATGCCTGAATCGGATCCAGGAAATAATGGCTATGCTTTCCCGGGCCGCAGAGAGGGTAGGGCTCGAGTGGAAATCTCCACCTCGTCCCGAGCCCTCGAGGCTGGACGATTGGTTTCTCGGGGTGGCTCGCGCTGGTTCTCAGTCTCAAGGTTGGACGATTGGTTTATCGTGGTGGCTCGCACTGGTTCTCAGCACCCCGCCTCAGTGCCTTTCTTCCCGGAGGTGCATGAGGAGCTCACCAGGTCATGGACGGCACCTTTTACTGCCGGAAACCGATCCGCTGGTTCCTCCTCCCTCACCACCCTCGATGGTGGTGCAGCTAGGGGGTATAAGGGGTCCCCCCGGTGGAGCGGTCGGTTGTGATGCAATTTTGTCCTAATACCGCCTCCACCCGGAAGGGCAAACCGTGCCTCCCCTCCCGGGTCTGTAAGTACTCATCTGGCCAGCGATGCTTATACGGTCTGTGGAGAAGCTGCCTCCGCCTTACACGCTACGGCGTTACTGCAGGTTCTTCAGGCTAAGGCACTGAGGGAACTGCACGAGGGTGGTCGCGACCCAGAAGTTCTCAAAGAACTCCACAA
>NW_015658221.1:661-844 GCF_001515625.1 Sinocyclocheilus rhinocerous
CCTCGCGCCACGAGCGACGAAGGTCACTGCGCGGTCTCTGGGCCATGCGATGTCCACTATGGTGGTCCAGGAGTGCCAAAACTGGCTATGTCTGGTTGATATGAGGGATGCCCGACAAAGTTCGGTTCCTTAATGCCTCTGTGTCCCAGACCGGCCTCTTCGGCGACGCGGTCGAGAGCCTGG
>NW_015658222.1:0-710 GCF_001515625.1 Sinocyclocheilus rhinocerous
GATGCGATCTATGTTTGGGACCGGCACTAAAGAGAGCAAGTCCAGTGTTTGGTTCCGATCAAATAAAAGAGGTAAACCACTATGCTCGCCAAGGGTAATCTAGGGTGTCGACACCTACCCACTTGCATTTCGTCACCCCCCTCACTCCAAACGGGAGGAGTTGCATTTCGTCACCCCCCTCACTCCAAATGGGAGGAGTAAAAGTCTCAAAAGTCGCTTCGGTCGCCCAGTAACCACAAGCCCAATGAAGGCAATGCAATCTCTTTCTCATGCCTCCGTCTGAGAAGTTGGAGAAAACAATTAAACAAACAAAAGAGTCCAAATAAAACCCCTGTAACGTGTAGCATTCCAAAAGTTAAACGAACTCAGCTGATTATGGGTCCATCCGGTATTTTATGGTGTATGGGCTTGGTCAGCGTAAGAAAAACCCATGCATTGTTTAGTGATGTCAGTGCAGTGGCGTTGGCTGGGGGCGAACTCATACATGCACAACTGCTCGTTAGAACAGTGGACAGTATCTCCGCCTCTTACACAGAACACTGGGGTTTGATTCCCCGACGGGGAGAGATATTGTTTTTCTGCCAAAAACTGCGGGTCAACTGCTTGGAAGGCAGCTATGCTCACCACTATACCACCAATGCAGGTGGATGACACCGGCTTGCACGGTCAATAAGAACGCTCAAAGCACATGAGTCGCTGATAGGGCTAGA
>NW_015658222.1:911-1031 GCF_001515625.1 Sinocyclocheilus rhinocerous
GCAGTCGGACAAATTCACTCTTTTCTTGACATTCCAGTGTAGCTCTGCTGTGATCAGATTCTTCAGATTCTTAGGTCACTCGCAAAAATTTCCCCTCCACAGAAATCTTTAGTAAAAGGC
>NW_015658223.1:0-558 GCF_001515625.1 Sinocyclocheilus rhinocerous
CCCAGGAGGGGCTTCAGATCCCCCGCCGAGCCCAGGAAGGGCTCCAGGAAGGGCTCCCGATCCCCAGTTCAGCCCAGGAGGGGCTCCCGATCCCCAGTTCCGCCCAGGCAGGGCTCCCGATCCCCAGTTAAGCCCAGGGAGGGCTACAGGTCCACAAGTAAGCCCAGGGAGGGCTCCAGTCCCCTGTCATGGCCCACGGAGGGCCTCGGAAAGGGCTACAGATCCGCAAGTAAGCCCAGGGAGGGCTCCAGTCCCCGGTCCTGGCCCACGGAGGGCCTCGGAACCTGTAAACGCCCCCATGTATTTTTTTGGGGGGGTAGTAGGGCTCCAGCCGTAGAGGCGGGGGCTAAGGCCGCGGCCTCGAAGGCTGCTCCGCCATGACCTCCGGAACTGCCTGCACCACCATGTCCTCCTGTGTTCCCTATCCCGCCATGTCCTCCTGTGTTCCCTACCCCACCATGGCCTCCTGTGTTCCCTACCCCGTCATGGCCTGCTGTGTTCCCTCTTCCGCCTTGGCCTCCTGTGTTCCCTACTCCACCATGTCCTCCTGTGGTCCCT
>NW_015658224.1:0-535 GCF_001515625.1 Sinocyclocheilus rhinocerous
GTACAGCTGCAGCTCACGTGATGAATGTTGGGGTTGGGGGAGGGGTGTATCTGAACTAAATCAGCACCCTGATAAAGGTGCTGGCACAAAGTATTTTATGTATTTTGAAAATACAAAAATACTAATCTTAAATGTATTTAAATACAGATTACATTTGATTTTTGCCGAAGGCTTTCAAATACAAAATACAAAATAGTATTTTGTATTTCAAATACGTATTTTAAATACATGTATCTGAAATACTGGCCATCCCTGGCGCCGGTTTAATATGGTCTGTGACATCAGTGATATAAAATTAAATATAAAAGTGCACTGTTAGTTTAGAAGCAAAAAATCTTTTGGTTTATTGCCAACACACATCCAGGGACATGTAAACCACTGAAAAGTTGTTTTGGCCTTTTTGCTATTTAACTATTAAGCTTTCTATATATGAGGAGAGAGTGAATGATGAAAGGGGAAAGGGATCGGGAAGCAACAAGTCAGGCACGACCTATGTCAGGGGTAGGCAAGTTCGGTCCTAGAGAGCCGCAGTCCT
>NW_015658225.1:0-225 GCF_001515625.1 Sinocyclocheilus rhinocerous
GGGCAAATTAATAGAGTATTACTGTTTATTTATTCAGACAATTCTAATTTCAATTTGTAATGATAAAATCAACTTAGAAAGTATGCATATGCATTTTAGATATTTTTCTGTTAGGTAGTTTCTCACGTTCAGACTCTCTGACATGGACGTAATAGACCGACAAAATAATGCATAAAGTTTTTTTTTGTGAGGCACCATTGACTTCCACAGTATGAAAAAAATAAT
>NW_015658225.1:244-838 GCF_001515625.1 Sinocyclocheilus rhinocerous
TTTTTTTTGTGAGGCACCATTGACTTCCACAACATATAAAAAATAATATGAAGTCAATGATACCCCACAACTGTTCGGTTACAAAAATTCCTCAAAATATCTTCTTTTGTGTTGACCAGAATAATGCAATTCATACAGGCTTGGAGCAACTTGAGGATGAGTAAATGATGACAGATTTTATGTTTTTTGTCAACAATTCCTTTAAGAGTCACAGTTTTAATAACTTAAGTTAGAGCTGCATGATTCTGGATACTTTGAGAATCCCAATTTTTTTTTTGTTTGTTTCAAACAGACATCACGATTCTGAACAGACACCTAAAAATAAAATGTAATTTACTAGAAGACAGACATCACGATTCTGAACAGACAACTAAAAATAAAATGTAATTTACCAGAAGTTCTGACAAAATGTTAATGGCTGCAATCTATTTAAGATGCTTACAATTAATGATTAAATGACTCATTAATAGATAATAGATAATTAACTTGTTTCATTAACGGATGAATCTGGGTTTTTTAATGAACCTTTTAAACCTTTTAAACAATGATAAATACATTTGTTTAACAGTCACTTGTCGGCAACTACTGGTGTAA
>NW_015658226.1:0-136 GCF_001515625.1 Sinocyclocheilus rhinocerous
GCGCCGTTGTCAAGCCCGCCAGCCGGGGCTATCTCCAGCCCGCTGGCCTCGCCGTAGACAAGCCCGCCGGACGCTCAGAACCGGCCACGCATATGGCAAGCCCACCGGACATTAATGTGGCAAGCCCGCCGGCAGG
>NW_015658226.1:406-523 GCF_001515625.1 Sinocyclocheilus rhinocerous
CTCCAGTGTCGGCTCCAGCCCCAGAGCTCGCTCCAGTGTTGGCCGAGAACACGCCTGTTCCTCCTGATCCACAAGAGGATGCTAGGCGTGAGGAGAAGGGTGTCGGCTGTGGCCCCA
>NW_015658227.1:0-790 GCF_001515625.1 Sinocyclocheilus rhinocerous
TTGTTTTCTTTTGTCATTACTTTTGTGAGTGCCTTCTAAACTGATAAGTTTTTTATGAACCAACAACAGAATACCTATCAACCACAACAACTCCTGATGCAACATCTACAGCAACAACAAAGCCCTCCACAATCACAACAACTGTGACTGAAACATCTGCCACTAGTGCAGCAGAAACACCTATAACAACAGAGCCCACCACAATCACAACTCCTGTTGAAATATCCACCACTAGTGCATCAGAAACATCTACAAAAACAGAGACTTCCTCAATCACGACTCCTGCTGAAATATCCACCATGAGTGCAGCAGAAACAACAACAACAGAAACTTCCACAATCACGACTCCTGCTGAAACACCCACCACTAGTGCAGCAGAAACATCTACAACAACAGAGACTTCCAAAAACACAACTTGAAGCAGAACTACAACAACAGAGACTTCCAAAAACACAACTGCTGCGGAAATTTCCACCATGAGTGCAGCAGAAACAACAACAACAGAGACTTCCACAATTACGACTCCTGCTGAAACATCCACCACTAGTGAAGAAGAAACAACTACAACAACAGAGACTTCCATAATCACGAATCCAGCTGCAACATCCAGCACTAATGCAGCAGAAACAACAACAACAGAGACTTCCACAATCATGACTCCAGTTGAAACAGCCACCACTAGTGCAGCAGAAACAACAACAACAAGAGAGACTTCCACAATCACGACTCCAGCTGAAACAGCAAACACTAGTGCAGCAGAAACAACAACAACAACAGAGACTTCCACAAT
>NW_015658228.1:0-529 GCF_001515625.1 Sinocyclocheilus rhinocerous
GAGCGAACCAACCCGTGACGTCACACGCGGTGGTACTGCAAGATGCTGCCGCCCTTGCTCTAAAAGCTATAACAAAACACACTTTTTTCTTTAAAATGGTTACATTAATCATGTTTGTTATATATTTTTTAATCAAAGTGGAAATCACTTTACTAAAACTTGACTGACTGCTTTATTTCCAATTTAAGGGCTGGTTAAAGAGGCAACACAGGGGTCAATTTGATTACTATTAGGGAACACGGTTCAATCTGTTTATATTATATTGTTTTAATAAATGAACAAGTATTTTCTTTTAAAACATTATTTTATGTTTATTTATGATTCAAGGAATATCCTGTTTTTTTCAAAATTTGTTTTCCCCTGTTTACTTATGTTTCAAGGAATATCCTGTTTATACTCAAGAGTAGTATACTAATGTGAGTGTTGAGGCAATAAAAAAAATTTTTGCACCAAAATTAATGTCCTTGGCAAGCATTTAGCTAAACTTAACCAGCCACCCTTTACAGAAACCTTGTTTCATTAGCTAAAA
>NW_015658229.1:0-237 GCF_001515625.1 Sinocyclocheilus rhinocerous
CATGTCCTGCTGTGTCGTATTTTCTAATGTTAAGATTGCAAACCTCTTTATATTTTTCATAAGTGTTTCCATTTTCTCTTATTTTAGTACTATTCTGGAGAAAATGAGCCTGCTGGGGAAAGACTTAAAAAATACAACGTAAGCAAGTTAATAGACACATTTTTGCTGAAATTGATTGTGCTGTTGTTGTTAACAGGCATGGTTTATTTGCTCTGCCTTAGGATTGCAAGTGTCCTG
>NW_015658229.1:364-556 GCF_001515625.1 Sinocyclocheilus rhinocerous
GAGAGACAGAAGAAGAGCACAGGAGAGAGAGACAGAGGAGAGAAGAGCACAGGAGAGAGAGAGACAGAGGAGAGAAGAGCACAAGCACAGCACAGGAGAATTGAATGGAATTTGAGACACCTTTTATTACAATTAGAGCCAGACCGTAATATCGTTTTGCCGATATTATCGGCCGATATGAGCCTGTCGCCG
>NW_015658230.1:0-294 GCF_001515625.1 Sinocyclocheilus rhinocerous
CAGATCCGGCATAATGACGTCATCACGCCAGATCTGGGTCAGCGCTGCCACACGCTCGCGTCATGATACGAAAATGTGGAATAAAGTCATTATTTTTGTTTTCTTTGCACAAAAAAGTATTCTCGTAGCTTCGTAACTTTACAGTTGAACCACTGATGTTACACGGACTACTTTGTCAATCATCTTGGTACTTTTCTGGACCTTGAACGTGGTAGTTACCTTGCTGTCTATGGGAGGGTCAGAGAGCCCTCAGATTTCATCAAAAATATCTTAAATTGTGTTCCGAAGACGAAC
>NW_015658230.1:389-517 GCF_001515625.1 Sinocyclocheilus rhinocerous
GTGAGTAATTAATGACAGAATTTTCATTTTTGGGTGAACTAACCCTTTAATGTTTAATGAAATATATATATATAGTTTGCTTCTGATACTTAAAGGGGTCATATGATGCTATTTTAAAGATCATTATT
>NW_015658231.1:0-608 GCF_001515625.1 Sinocyclocheilus rhinocerous
ATTAATACTGCAGAACTTATCATTACATTCAAGCTCAGGGAAAGACCTTTAACAATGAACAATCATAATGACAAAGAGCAGAAACATAAATATAATGGGTTTGCATACATCATAGTATGAGATTATATACACAGAAAAAAAGGCACAATGACAAGGTTAAATTCTTTGAATCATCATAATAGTCATATAGCTTAATCAATGCATCAAATTATTGCATTTGTTGTTGTTGTTTAAAAGCCGGAAGGATGAAACAAGAGAGTTAAATTCAACAAGAAAAAGAGGAAAACAAAGGAGATTTAAGCCGGTTTTGTTTGTGGATGAAAAATATTGCACATAAAATATATATATAGAGATTTAAGCTGGTTTTGCTTGTGGATGAAAAATTTTGCACATAAAATAAAGTAGCAACCTATTCAAGAGATAACGATTTTGGGTTTTAGTAATAAATAATAATATTTTTATTATGAAGCTGTTTCTTCAACAAGACCACAAAATGAGGACATTTCATAAACATCTAGATATTTACAGAGAGTTCAATTAAACCTGTCGCTTGTATCTTTTAAGTTGCGCTTGTAACGTCGTAGATCACATGATAACGTCAACATGGC
>NW_015658232.1:0-1452 GCF_001515625.1 Sinocyclocheilus rhinocerous
GTGATAATATTAGTCCCGTGCGAATCGGCATCTCTGTGATTTGGCGGGGGCGTGTAGGCTTATCTTGTTTCCTGTGCACCTTTTTATCCATCCTTCGGAAGAATGGAGGCTGCGTTGGAGTGTTTTGAGTGTATTTTGGGTGATGGGTCATATCACTATACGCCATACAACAACGATACAATTTGCAGAAATAGAAAGCAAACCATCAAAAGCGTGAAAACAAAAAGAATGATTAGATGGAGATGGATGACATGTATAACAGCATGCGGTAAGTAACATTCTTCTGTTTATGATATATCGTACAGCTAGACCTATAAGATATTTAAAAGGTTTATGATATATCGTACAGCTAGAACTATAAAATATTTAAAAGTAATCTAGCCTATCCAAAAATAGTGCACAATTAAGCGAGGATGTTCACATCATAATTCAAGCTTAATGTGTTATAAATAAATCAAGCGTAAAGCTTGAGCTATTAGATTTGAACCTGGTAAAATGTAAATGAGACGGGGCACAATTTTATTTATTTTTTATCCATCACCATAGAACGGGACTCTCAACCAGGGGATACGCCAAAAGGACACAATGCCATCTAGTCACCCCGTGAAAACATTTTCCACATGGCTACAAGAAATATAATTTGGATAGAAGTATTTTTATTTATTTATTATTGCTATCCGCATTTAATACATGATACCTTTTAATGATAATAAACTAACAATAATTATTACAAAAAAAATTTATCTCAATCTTACTAGCCCATGTGTAAGCTGTAAAGACAGTGAAGACTACAGACTGACTTAAATATATTTATAAAAAATGTGCTACACAAATGCAAGCAATATTGGCAGTTGTGTTTTCTGGTGGGCTTCTTTTAAAGTTATGCATTGTAGTCAGACAGTGCTGGGTTTAGTTATTAACTAATCTTCTAATCAAAATGTCATCCTTAAATTTCTTTATACTTAGGACATCACTGTTCTCATGCGAATCGTTTTCTGTAGTTTAGGTACTTAAATTTGTAATAAAATGTAGGTCTTCCCCTGATTTTAATTATGAATGTCTGTGTTGAATATAAAAACTGCAAACTGACAATGTGTACTGACTGCCTTCTCTCTTTTATAGTAAATTCATGGTACAATGAGAGAACACCACGGGAGCGAGGCCCTTCCTTCTGGGAAACAGAGGTGCTCCAGAATTTTCAAGAAAATGATTGGTACCTAAACTTCAGAATGCCCAAGGAGACCTTCAATGTCCTTTGTGACCAGCTGCACCCATACATCAACCCCCAAATTACCAACATGTTGGATCCAGTACCTCTAGAGAAGAGGGTAGCAGTTACCATCTACAAGCTTGCCAGTAATGTTGAGTTCCATGATGTTGCTAATCTGTTTGGTATTGGAACCAGCACTGCCTGTAACATCTTCTGGGAGGTGTGTGAGGCACTGAGCAAAC
>NW_015658233.1:0-840 GCF_001515625.1 Sinocyclocheilus rhinocerous
CACATGGATCCGCACGTCTCACGTCTCGTCAGCCCCGTTACAGATACGATATAATTCCGATATCAATATAAACACTATTTATCTGAAATAGAAATCTTTTGTAACATTATAAATGCCTTTATCATCACTTTTGATCAATTTTAAGCATCCTTGCTAAATAAAAGTATTAATTTCTATAATTTCTTTCCCAAAAAAATAATAAAAATTATACTGAATGGAATAGTGTATAATGTTACAAAAGCTTTTCATTTCAGATAAATGCTGATCTTTGGATCCTTCTATTCATCAAAGAATCCTGAAAAAAAATGTACTCAACTGTTTTAAATACTGATAATCAGCAAATCAGCATATTAGAATGATTTCTGAAGGATCATGTGACACTGAAGACTGGAGGAATGCTGCTGAAAATTTAGCTATGTATGATCACAGGAATAAATTACATTTTAAAATATATTCAAATAGAAAGCTGTTATTTTAAATAGTAAAAATATTTCAACATTTTACTGTTTTTGCTGTACTTTGGATCAAATAAATGCAGCCTTGGTGAGCAGAAGAGAATTAAAAAAAAACAACAAAAAAAAACATTACAAATCTTACTGTTCAAAAACTTTTGACTGGTAGTGTAGGCTGATTATTCTTATAGATTGAAACAAATGTGCTTCAGCCAGAAAAAAGGGTATGAAAAGTGCTCCGAGTCGCTGTGGTAATGTAGAAATATCGGAAATGTGTTTAAAAATCATATCACCGTTATTGAAAAAAATTATATTATTGATATTGAATTATTGTCCAGCCCTAGTGTGAATGAGAACTTAGTTTAGTACTCACATGCGGTGACAGCCG
>NW_015658234.1:0-174 GCF_001515625.1 Sinocyclocheilus rhinocerous
TCGATGAGGGTAGATGCAACTTGAGCGGAGTGAGATCCTGGGAGCAGAGTGGGTAATGACGTGAGACAGTTGTGGTGACATTGCTCGCTCCAGCGAGTCACCTCACACGAGTCCCATCTGATCTCTGGAGAATGGAGAACTAGCCAGGGGCGTCCCAGGATGATATCCACGGTG
>NW_015658234.1:396-571 GCF_001515625.1 Sinocyclocheilus rhinocerous
AATTGCCCGAGGAGCCCGAGTCGACGAGGGCAGGGACTGAAACAGAAAGGTCTGGGGTGAGTAGTTGTACCTGTAGCATTGACAACGTGGAAATGACAGGGTCTAGTTGGAGAGTACTCACCGCAGGACATGGGGGTCTGACTGGGCAGGTCCTGATGTAATGATCCGCCGCAGC
>NW_015658235.1:0-171 GCF_001515625.1 Sinocyclocheilus rhinocerous
GTCCACTCTGTTCAAATGTGATTGAATGGCTACACATAGATGTGCGAGATCACTACCATCCTGCTTTTGTGGGGGTAGGTAGGGGTGTTAAATATTTATTTTTGTTTTGTTTTTTTCCCCATAGGTTTTTAACATTCTAAAAGCTCTTTATTCCAAATATACTACAAGCTA
>NW_015658235.1:382-1030 GCF_001515625.1 Sinocyclocheilus rhinocerous
TATATATACATACACACATACATATACATATATACAGGGCCGCATTAAGACCGCACTGGGCCCCGGGGCTATGACTTACTGCAGGGCCCCCCACGCCTCTGTGTATATATATATATATATAGGGTACAATGGGGCAAAAGGCCCACCTTAATAAAAAATGTGCCATTCACTGCACCTAAAATGTATAACTGCAGAAAAAAATATATACGTTTTATTGAACATTAATGGAGCAACAGATTTTGTGTGAAAATAAATCATTCAAGTTGTTTATTTTGTTTAAAAATCGTATAAATGTATGAGGTGGCAAGAGGGGCCCTCACACGGGGTAAAAGACACACGGTATTTATACAAATACTTCAGCTAAAATAATGTTTGTTTTTTTAAATAATGTCTAGGTTAATACTTGTTCAAAATAATCACTTTAGCAAAGTTAAGTTTGTACTATTTTCTGCTTATTTTGAAAAATTAAAGAATTAATTTTTGTTCAATAAATATACTGTCATTACAATATGTTGATATAAAAATATATTTTAAAATACAGAAACAAAATCGTTTTAATAAGTAAAGATTCTGAAAGTATTGAAGGAGATCCAAATCGTTTTAATAAGAAAAGATTCTGAAAGTATTGAAGGAGATCCAATAATAATT
>NW_015658236.1:0-560 GCF_001515625.1 Sinocyclocheilus rhinocerous
CAAAAATGAAATTCAGGCCCTGAATAAATGTTTAAAAATCCTGATAGGAGTGTCACTATAAATAGTTATAAATGATAAAATGAAGGCTTTAAAAAGATCGGTATTGGTGATCGGTATCGGCAGATACTGCTTTCTATGATCGGTGATCGGCCTCAAAAATCCTGATCGGAGCACCCCTATTTATGATGATATACTGACGTAGTTTTCTGCATATTGGTCGACAAATATGAAAGAAGTCAGTTTCGGCCTGGAACAACATTTTCTACAGTGGAAATACACGGAACGGTTCGAGAACGGACACAAACCGGGAACCCGTACCGCCACCTCTGTTCTCTGTGCTCGCGCTTGCGCTTCGTGTGCGCTGCATGCAAACAGGGCGCAAGTTCTTTCCGTTCCTGCACTTAAATCGTTTTAAATCACATTAAAGTTCCTGCACTTAAATCGTTTTTAATCACATTAAAATGCGAACGCAGAAATCGTTAAGCAGAATTGAAATGCACGCGTCTTATCGAATGCCCGGTTCTTGGAAATTTGGAACCGGTTTTCGATACCCAACCCTA
>NW_015658237.1:0-538 GCF_001515625.1 Sinocyclocheilus rhinocerous
ATTGTGACTGACCATAAAATACAATTTTTCACACACTTTTCCAAAGTTAAACAAAAGGGTTACTAATGACACATCATTTTAATATTTTCATGTCTGGGAAAAATTTGGGATTAAACTGGTTAAAATGCGTTTTAAACATAAAGTTAAGTGGTTTTCATTACCCATTTTACTCTTAGTAATTTAATAATTTAATACATTTCATAATTTAAAAGTTTAGTGCAGAGTAACAATACTGCCTTGAAAAATATCGGTATCGTATCGAAAACAAAATAAGGGGTATCGCCCATCCCTACTTGAAGCGGCGCTGCGCAATGCGCAGACCAATCGGTGTATGACATCAAAGAACCGCTTCTAGTCGAACATTCCGCTGAATGTCGAATTACGCTGAGTACTGGGTGAATTCGGGTAATCTGGGACATTGGGTAATCTGGGACACCTAAACTCCAGTGTGTTTATTTCCTGTTCTAACAAAATTTAGTCAACAGGACTTTTACTATAATTTTAGCATAGATGTCATGTGACTGAAATCACATGACTT
>NW_015658237.1:601-860 GCF_001515625.1 Sinocyclocheilus rhinocerous
GGGGCACTTGTCAATCAAGAAGCTCCCCTGGGAATTGCATGACAAGGTCAGTGACATAGGATTCTGACTAGATTAATGTTAAGGACATAAATCTGTCATAAATAATACAATGTTCCTAATTGTTGTCAAATTATGTTTGTGATCTATTCAAGCAACAACATATGTATTAAAGTGTTGAAAATGTGTTTTAGCTTTTTTTCTTTCAAACATTTTGTTGTTATCCCACATTATCAAATATGATTGAGAATGTGGGACAGCA
>NW_015658238.1:0-491 GCF_001515625.1 Sinocyclocheilus rhinocerous
TCACATCAGCCCACGGGCACCTAAAACCCCACGCCTTACACTAGTGTTAATTTTGTCAGCTATTTTCATTTTAGTCTTAGACTTAGTCCCGTGTTAAAATGTCCTTGTTAGTTTTTATCATATTTAGTCAACCTTATCCTATGCTGTTTTAGTCAAGTTTTAGTCGACTAAAAGTCTCAACATTTTAGTCTAGTTTTAGTCCAAGAAAACCTAAAGTATTTTAGTCTAGTTTTAGTCGAAGAAAACTTGACATTTTAGCAATAAGATTATTAGTAATTAACCGTACAGCAGTATTAATTTTGGCAGCCATTTTTAATTTAGTCTTAGTCTTACTCAAATGTACATTTTAGTTATAATATTTAGACAAACTTGTCCTGTTTTTGTTTATTCAATTAAATTATTCAATGAAATGTATGAGCATTTTAGTCAGGTTTTTTAGTCACATAAATCTTAGTCAAATTTTCGTCATTCTGTATAATGGTTAAACTGAT
>NW_015658239.1:0-2690 GCF_001515625.1 Sinocyclocheilus rhinocerous
CTAATAATGTAAGGGCCTTTTTTGCAGCTTTTCACCAGTTTTCACATATTTTGCCTTTATTGTGGCTTACATATTTACACTTTGTAGACTTTTATTTCAGACATCTCTATGAACAGATACCAACAGTACTTTCCTGTGTATATATTTGTAGCACTATCCCAGGTACGATATATAAAAACTATTAACCTGAAAACTGTGTAAAACGAATCAGTTTTCCTGTGAACACTGTTTTCTGTTGCATAGTGCTGCTGTGATGCTATTATTCAGAACACCAGATGGCGCCATGCAATATCATAAAGGTTTTGACAGAATTGTTAGTCAGTATCTAGTAATAAAAACTGTCTCTCTTTTACAGATTCAGGTCCTTATAACAGCCACAACATTAAAAGCACCTGCTTAATGTTGTGTAGATCCCCCTCGTGCTGCCAAAATAACATCTAAAGACTGGAATTCCTATTCCTGAATATTTGACATATATAATTCCTCTAAATAAATAAATAAATAAATCTGCATCATCTTGATGTCATCTTGAACTTTTGATTTCGCAGTCTAACACATTCATCATCTTTCTTCCTCATCTAAAAGACTGTATTGGCAAGTACTAGTTAGACCCTTGCTCTCTAAATGAAGCTGCACTTTTTGTTTTTCTATTATTATTTTATTATCATTTTATTTTATTTGAGAGTTGTTTTTTTTACACGGATTCATCTATGAAGATCTGTGAAAAATAAGGACAAAAGGGAATTTATTTACATTATTTACATTTATATTACACCCTCACCCTAAAGCAGAATAACATAAATTATTGTAAAATATTAGAAATTATTAGAATGATTTAATCACATAATTATTCCCTCTCCTCTGTCTGTTCAGAGAAAAACACAAGCTTCATGAGTTTGGAAAACAGCCCCATCTGGTGGTTATTAAAATAAATAAATGAAAAAATTGGCGGCAAAATAAATCAAATTTAAAAAAAAATGAAAAAATCAATGAAATAAGCACAGTCTATGTTTCAGTGTTATGTGCACAAATAAAATTGCGTGTGTGTGTTAATGTTCTCCCTTAGTTAAAATTAATTTACCCATCAAAGTGTGGTGATAAATAGTACAATTCAGTATGATGCAGCTAATAGTAGAATTATGTGCACATGTTGTATGTGGGAAGCATTTTACCTGAAATAATGTGTATTGTTCATGTTACTTGTATGACTGGGTATTTAAAAATATAATCAAATAAGTTTAAATGAAAACTTAAGCAGAGGGATTGTGATTGTACACTTTTTTTATTGCTGAAAACAAGAACACACAACAGTACAAAATACAAAATATCAACAGTAGTGACACTTGAAAAGCCAACAAAGAAAAAAAAAGAAAAAAAGTAAAACAGAGTAAAAACAATGAATAAATAAAAAACAAATAAAATAAATAAATACAATAGATGGTTATTAGCCTATTTTACATAAGATCCCTTACACAAAGACCTTAAAGGCGGAGCAAATTCTAACAGTCTTTATAGCGTTCTTATTAGTAGACACTGAAATCATATTCAAATAATTTCCCATGTCTCTTAAAAAGACCACAAAGACAGGTTTACAATTTGAGAATTTGCATTTGTGAATGTAAAATTTGCTTAAGAAATTATTACATTTATAACAAAAGAAATATGGTCTTTTCTGGGGTCTGAGTCAAAATATCCAAATACAACCCGGATTCCGGAAATGTTGGGACATTTTTAAAAATTTGAATAAAATGAAAACTAAAAGACTTTCAAATCACACGAGTCAATATTTTATTCACAATAGAAGATAGATAACATAAATGTTTAAACTGAGAAATTTTACAGTTTTATGCACAAAATGAGCTCATTTCAAATGTGATGCCTGCTACAGGTCTCAGAATAGTTGGGACGGGGGCAACAAAGGGCTGAAGAAGCAAGACATTTTGAAAAGATTCAGCTGGGAGAACATCTAGCAACTGATTAAGTTAATTGACATCAGGTCTGTAACATGATTAGCTATAAAAGGGATGTCTTAGAGCGGCAGAGTCTTTCAGAAGTAATATATATTAGCATAGCAATATATATTGCTGGAAGAGATGCAGATGCATAGAAAATGAACAGTTAATGATAGGGACGTACGTGCAGAGAGTTCCTCGGGGCAGGGGCCCAAATGTAAAATAGTTTGGATACATTATTATTTTATATTTTTGCGAGAAGTCACTTATGGTCATCAAGCCTGTATTTATTTGATCAAAATTTTAATATACATTAAATTAATTTTTTGCAATGCTGATTTATTATCAATGTTGAAAACCTGCGATACTTTTTCACCTGTGATTATTTGATGAATAAAAAGTTAAAAAAGAACAGCATTTATTTCAAATATAACTTTTGTAACAATATACACTACTGTGCAAAAGTACTCTGAGGCCAGTATTTATTTTTATTTTGGAAAGAAATTAGTTTTTATTCAGCAAGGATTTGTTAAATTGATAGAAACAGTGATAGTAAAGATTAATATTGTTAGAAAACATCTCTATTTTGAATAAATGCTGTTCTTTTTAACTTTTAATTGATCAATGAACCCCCAAAAAAGTAGCCTATCACAGGTTACAAAAAAATACAAAATAAATAAAATTAAGCAGCACAACTCTTTCCAACACTGATAATAAATCAGCATATTAGAATGATTT
>NW_015658240.1:0-453 GCF_001515625.1 Sinocyclocheilus rhinocerous
CCAGGCCCGACCCTGCTTAGTGACGAAAACGCTAAAGCTTACAGCGCCTGGTATTCCCAGGGAGTCTGCCATCCAAATACTAACCAGGCCCGACCCTGCTTAGCTTCCGAGATCAGACGAGATCGGGCGCAGACAGGGTGGTATGGCCGTAAGCAAGGACTGCCCCAAAAGAGTGGGCTATTTAAAGATCAGACACTCTATAGGCCAGTGTATTAGATAAGTAGTGAAGAAAACGCTAAAGCTTACAGCACCTGGTATTCCAAGGCAGTCTCCCATCCAAGTACTAACCAGGCCCGACCCTGCTTAGCTTCCAAGATCAGACGAGATCGGGCGCAGACAGGGTGGTATGGCCGTAAGCTAGGACTGTCCCAAAGAGTGTGCTATTTAAAGATCAGACACTCTATAGGTGAGTGTATTAGATAAGTAGTGAAGAAAACGCTAAAGCTTACAGCA
>NW_015658241.1:0-522 GCF_001515625.1 Sinocyclocheilus rhinocerous
TAAGTCACACATTGCCGTCATATGTTATTTTACACAATCAGGCAGAGAGATACCAGAGTTCATCAAAATTATTGCTTTTAGAAAAAAACTGTTTTTAAGTCTGTTTGTGCGTACCCGGATGGATTGGAATCGCCTTCCAGATGGGAAGAGCTGAAACAAACTATGGTTAGGGTGAGTGATGTCCTTAATTATATTATTCGCCCTTCTCAGACAGCGGGATTTATAAAGGTGATCAAGTGATGGTAGGTTCGTACCAACAATGTCCTGTGCTGTTTTTACAACCTGCTGCAGGGCTTTTTGGGCAGCTTTGGTACAGCTACCATACCAGGCTGTCATACAATTGGTCAATATGCTCTCTATAGTGCATCTGTAAAAGTTGACCATCAGCTTCTGAGGAAGATTTGCTCTTCTTAACTTCCTCAGAAAGTAGAGACGTTGTTGTGCTTTGCCTACTATACATGCAATGTTATCCCTCCAGAAAAAATCCTCTGTGATGGTAACTCCCAGGAACTTGTAGCTGTG
>NW_015658242.1:0-500 GCF_001515625.1 Sinocyclocheilus rhinocerous
GATAGTTACATCTTGTAATGCCACAATAGCTGATCGTGTTGTTTGTTTAAGTCTGTTAACAGCAATAAAATGAGCTTAATATGGCAATTAACAGATCTGAAGTCATCAGCATAATGAATGAGGTGAAAACAGGATCTATTGACATGAAATAAAGAGGATTTTCAGCAGCTGATAATATTGATGAGCCTCAGACTATAAACACTCATTAAACAAGCCATTCAGGATCAGCAGCAGATCATCTCACTTTATTCTGAGTGTTTTCTGGTAGAAACTGATAGTTTGAGTCACAATATTTACTGAAAGCCTATGCTCTATTGAAAATTATTACAGTTATTTCTCAAATGATAATTTAAAAACTTATGAGAAATGTAATTATGGACAGCCCCAATAACAAGTAATATTTTACGGCTTTTAGATGTAACAAAAATTATGAAATCATTAATTCGTGATCTACGCAAGAAAAATCAGCAGCCAACAAAAGTGGACAATAAAAGTTTAAT
>NW_015658243.1:0-1286 GCF_001515625.1 Sinocyclocheilus rhinocerous
AGGAAGCAAAGTTTCCTTAATTTAGCAAAGGAAAACCAGTCTCCTACTGGCTTATATCGAAATCCTCTGACATTCTTCTTACCAAATCCTCGTTTTGTACTTCTAATTAGTGACCGTTGTTTTGTTCTGATCTCTCCCCTGCGCTTCCGCGTTCGTCACTTCTGAGCAGCGCATGTGCAAAGCCGAACTCATCAGCCCGGAGCTGCTTCCATGTACAACTGTTACAAGCTACATTAAAGTGATTACTACGTTTTGAATATGGATATTTTTCTTACAAAAACACATCGATTCGCTACAGTGGTTATTTTTCTTACAAAAACGCATCGATTCGCTACAGGAGGACTTTGTTCACCCCCCGGAGCTTCTTTTGGACTGATGCGCTGCAACACCCGCTGAGTGCCATTAAACAGCTTGAAAGATCAAAGACAATTTTTAATATAACTCCGACTGGATTCGTCTGAAAGAAGAAAGTCATATACACCTAGGATGCCTTGAGGGTGAGTAATTTATGAGCTAATTTTAATTTTTGGGTGAATTAACCATTTAAACCAGCTGAAACCAGCTGCCATGCTTCAAAACATACCTAACCAGAATGTTCTGGTTTTTTCAACAGGGGTTGCATTCAACATTCATAATTTTCATGGTTGTTTCTGTTAAATGAACTTACCTGAACACTGTCTCTGATGGGGAGATGTGGAGCATGTTAGAGAGCTTCGAGGAGACTCATGGATCTCCTGTTCTGTAACAACAAATAAATTATTATTAAATGTATTCCACACATCTTCTCAAAGCACTAATAATAAAGGATAACTGTATTGTTTACTGATGGAAAAAGCATCTGTTTTACCTGAGCAGATGATTTTAGCCACTTCATCGTCACCACAGTTATTCTGTCCCCAGAATGAAGATGGACACTGCCATAAAGAGGAATCATGTGGTCGACATGTAAGTTTATCCAGCCAGTTACGAGCTGATTTCACTCTTGATGTAGAATCAGACAAAACACCAGATCTTCCACAGTTCAGCTCTTGACAGATCAGACTCGCGGTGTCTCTGTCCATCTTGTTGTAACACACATTTCCCCAGGATCCATTGTAGAAAACCTCCACATTCCCTTCACAGCCCTCAGTTAACCTGATTTCTTTAAAATCTACATAAAAAAATGTCAATTTTAAAACCACAAATTTGAAAAATGTGAACATTATGGACACTTGAATTTTGAAATGTGTAAAACCTTATACTTAATTTCAGTGTAAACAATTTAGCAGCATGTTTACCTGAGCACA
>NW_015658244.1:0-629 GCF_001515625.1 Sinocyclocheilus rhinocerous
CAAAGCAGTCGACTCATTTTTGACACAAATGGAACCTCATACCAATTCCAGTCCTCGCAATTCAGATAACCAGCTCATTATAAGTGAGCTACGTGCATGAACTGTGTTCTGATCTATATGATCCCTACACAGTGTTCATTGCTCCCTCTTCCCTGAGCAGGGGAAATCCGTTGACGTTTACTTCACTTAGGAACATGGGCTGGAATTGGGAACCGCTGATGTAGCCTATTCAAATGTTGTCTCTGGTATTCTGGTCTGTGCGTAAATGGCTTTGGGGCGTGGCTTTGGACGGCGATTGCAGGGAGGGTGGGACGTTCGCTTTCAGTGCTATCAGGCTAAAGTTAGCATTTTCCAAGATCTCCTACTGCACCTTTAAATAAATGCTGTTCTTTTTATTTATCAAATAATCCTCCAAAAAGTATCAGAGGTTCCAAAAAATATGAAACTGCAAAAACAAGTTTTCAACATTGATAATAAATCAGCATATTGGAGTGATTTCTGAAAGATCATGTGACACTAAAGACTGGAGTAATGATGCTGAAAACTCAGCTTTGATCACAGGAATAAATAATATTTTAAAGCTGCAGTCCGTAACTTTTTTTGGTTAAAAATGATCCGAAATCAATATT
>NW_015658244.1:832-1020 GCF_001515625.1 Sinocyclocheilus rhinocerous
AAAGAAGTTGTCCCGGCTACTAGGTAGGCTATCGTGAGGATCCTGCAGCAGGCGGATCGTTTATATCCTTTTCTCACAGCAGCCAGAATAATTATGAAATCATCTCATCAACATCAGCATCAGCAATCAACATCAACAGTCAATGTTTATGAAACACATGTGGATGAAATTAAATTATATTCCAGTTT
>NW_015658245.1:0-516 GCF_001515625.1 Sinocyclocheilus rhinocerous
GCGATGCCCCGGGTAGAGCAGACGCTTGCAAGCTATCTGTCACCCTGCGCGGCATCGTCTCTGAAGGCTCCGGTCTTGCCATCCAAGCTGCTGCGAACCACTTCAGCGCTGGTGGGCAAGGGGTACTCGGCAGCAGGTCAGGCTGGTGCGTGTCTGCACACTATGTCAGTGTTACAGGCGTACCAAGCCGACCTGCTAAAAGAGCTAGATGAAGGCGAGCAAGTTAAAGCAGATGATATCTTAGAACTAAGGAGAACCGCTGATTTAGCTCTTCGCGCCACCAAGGAGACCGCCCGTGCTATTGGGCGGTCCATGGCAGCTCTGGTGGCGGCGGAGAGGCATTTATGGTTGACCCTGTCCGATATGAAAGAGAAGGACAGGGTCTGCCTTATGGATGCCCTGCTTGCGCCTTCTGGTCTGTTCGGCGACGCCGTCAATTCCGTCGTCGACAGATACCAGGAGGTGCCGTCAATTCCATCGTCGACAGATACCAGGAGGCTCGTAAACAGGCGGCGG
>NW_015658246.1:0-469 GCF_001515625.1 Sinocyclocheilus rhinocerous
GTCCACACGAACGCGGTTATTTTTAAAACCGCAGCATTTTCTACGTAATTAGGTCGTTCGTCCACACGCAAACGCAGCACCGGTTCACTGAAACCGAACATTTTTGAAAACGCCTGCCAGGGTGAAGATTTTCAAAAACTCTGGTTGCAGTGTTATCGTGTAGACATCGAAACCGGAGTTTTTGGCTTGTGACGTCGGAGCCTGTGCTGTTATCTCCACCTACTGGAAACTTTTTCAGGCTTCTGATTGGCCAACATGGCTTTACGGTTGAGATTATATCGCCACCTGTTGGTTTGGTATGCTCTTGACAGTGATTCATAGCATGCGTTTGCGTTTTCATGTGGACGGAGATTTTTTTTTAAACGGAAGGAAAAACTCCTATTCTACTACTCCTATAGTATTTCTATTGTTTCATGACTTAAAACCTAACAAACTAGTTATGTTGAAATATTTTGCTTTAAACATCCAT
>NW_015658247.1:0-635 GCF_001515625.1 Sinocyclocheilus rhinocerous
GTTTTTAATACTCTAATCAACAATTAGACAATTATGGCATGGACAGATATGGATGTTTTTTGCAAATGTATGTTTATTATTCGTGAAACCACCCTAAACATAGAGCATAAAGAACATAGACATGTTTCAAAGACGGTAGATATGTTTTTCAAATAACGTGTTCATGTCTATTAAATTGAGATTAATTCCATATTTAAGCCCTTGCAATAAATAAGCAGTCATCTTGAGATTAAATTCCATATTTAAGCCCTTGCAATAAATAAGCAGTCATCTCCATTTTTACATTTTTCAGGAAATAATGGTATTGGATATAATATCCTATCATAAACAAATGGTTTCTGTGTAAACAAGGGCACAGGGCAACATTTAAAGGCATAGTTCACACAAAAATTTAATTTGTCTGTCTCATTTACAAATGTCAAAATCTGTCCATCTGAAATTTTCTTTAAAAAAATTATCATTTTTATCAGGCAATGTATAGGTTCTTTTTATTGCCGTTACAGTGAGATAACTGAAAATAAACATAAGAGCCTGATAAAAATGATTATTTTAGAAGAAAATTTCAGACGGAATTTGCATCTGACGTCTTAATTTGTTCTTATTTTAGGATCACTTCACTTGTATTAGTGTACTTG
>NW_015658248.1:0-942 GCF_001515625.1 Sinocyclocheilus rhinocerous
TGATTAAAATGCAGTGGTTGGTTCTAATTTCAAATAGCTTTTTTATTATTATTAAATATGTTTAGTTGTTGTAGTAGCAACTGCCTGTTTTTTCAAAAACAGTTTCATGGCAAGGAAAAATATTTATGGCCGGTAAATTGAAGTCACCCGCCACTGGCAGATGTGAATTTAGTTTTAGGCCCTGCTTGCAAGTGTAGAAATTAGGACAAAAGTATTGCAATTTCCCTACTGTAGAGTAAGGTAAAATAATATACTTGAAAAAAAATTAATTTTCATTTATTTAACAGTGCAATTGTTTTACAATATATGGCTATTACTGTCATAGGAATAATAATATAAAATTATTATTATTATTTTATTCTAATTTGTTTGGCTTCCAAATTCACCAGTGAGACTGAGACACTATATCTACTAAAAAGAGGGTCGAGTCCCCATTTCAAGAACAAGTACATTCACCAGCTTTTTTTTTTATTTTAGTTTGCACACTGAACCTGTGTTGGAGCTCTTAATTTTGAACTCTCAAAGTGCCCCAGATTTATGAATTTAACTTTAAAATGTACAAAATTTTCTTCCCGGTGGAGTATGGCCCGGACCCCCCTAGAGGGATCGAGGACCACCCACCACAGTCTCACAAAATCCTGTGGGAAACACTGGCTATACAGTTTTGCACATTTTCAACATCCCCACCATTACATGTTGAACTGTTTTTTAAAACTTGTGATTGCTGAAAAATGTCCTGTTACATAGTTACATTTACCTAACATATAGGCATATTACTTACATATGCTAAATCAGTACTGAAATAAAGTACTGAGTTACTACAGCTATAGTTGACAGGACAACTTGAGGGGTTTCATTTAAAGATCCTTGTGTATTGAATTACTTTCTTGAACCATGGATTAAATAAATGTATTATATTTATTAAAACACTTACCAGCATCT
>NW_015658249.1:0-263 GCF_001515625.1 Sinocyclocheilus rhinocerous
CTAGGTGGTTGAATAAAAATATTTGGACTTTATATCTAAAAATTAACGTTACCTCAGCTTAGCACCAGCAAGCTTGTTAGCTACAGTTAGCATCAGCTAACAATATTTACTTATTTTCAGTATGGTTATGAATAAACATTCATATCTGTCTACTCGGCTAGTTAATCCAAACAATATAAAAATTTATACTGTTGATAAACAATATAAAAACAGACGTCACATAGGGCTAAATGCGTAGCATTTTAATAAAACTGTTAACGTTA
>NW_015658249.1:332-500 GCF_001515625.1 Sinocyclocheilus rhinocerous
GCGGGGAATACGCGCATGAATTATTTTATTTAGCCTGTGTTATTTTAATGTTTCGTTGTATTTTAATGTTTATTTTAATGTATCGTAATGTTTTTTTAATACCTAAAATAGAGACACAGATGCTGATGTGTCTGCATTCAATCATTTCAGTGGGCTTAAATAGATCAC
>NW_015658250.1:0-1060 GCF_001515625.1 Sinocyclocheilus rhinocerous
ATTCCTCCAACCACTCGAGACAGCAGAAAAACGGTAAAACTGTGAGAGAAAGCCCACAGAATGTAGGATGCCATGAGACCTACCTGCAAAACAAGCAAAATATAACTCAGATCTACTAGGTCTACAAAACATGAAAGACTGTTTCTGCCATGGAATAAAAAAAATAAAGGCAATTGCGACTTTTCATCTCACAATTCGGACTTTGAGTTTACAAGAGAAAAGTCTGAATTGTGAGATAAATGTTGCAATTACCTTTTTATCATTTTTTTATTCTGTGGCAGAAATGAGTTTCCATAAGTAACTGCATAGACATACATTAATGGTAATATGTTATGATTTCAATTTATATTAATAAATACCCTATAAAGGGGTTTCCCAAACCAGGATTCATTAAATCATAAAAAAAAAAAAAATTATTATTATTTGTTTATCTGCATGCCATGTGACCAACACAAGAACATGCAAATGTTTTGTTAAATTATTAAAATATTAACTAAAAATCACAGAGTGTACTTCATTAAATATTTTAGGTCAAAAGGGTTTGACTGACAAAAAAGTTGGAATCCCTGCCCTGTATGATCTCATTTTGTCTATACTTACGGTTGTTAACAGCAGCAGTGGTTTTCTTCCATAATCATCTGAAAGAGCCCCAGTAATGGGCGACGACAGAAATTGTAGCAAACTGTAGAGAGAGCCTATCAGACCTAAGACACCAGAGATGAAGATAAACAATGTACCTGTCTTCAATACAAAAGGGCAATTTGAATTATGTGCTGCATTTAAAGAAACCTCCAACATCCATCAGAGTAATGAAGTTACCTCCAAAAAGAACACTGTTATATTTCGTTTCCATAGGAACTCCAACCGCCCCTCTGAACCAGTCGACTACGCTCTGTAATGACTGATACACACTGTCCTGTAGATGCAGAGATTACAACAGCACAATTAAGTGAAAATGAAGTGAAGTGAAAGCTATTTTTATACACACAGTAAAAAAAAAAAAAAAAAAAGATTTTATTTTTTTTGTTTTCCATTACAGAACCTGGGAAAAAAAAAAGGA
>NW_015658250.1:1175-2440 GCF_001515625.1 Sinocyclocheilus rhinocerous
TAAATAGTGTGAGTAGTGTGTTCACACTGAAAATTCCAAAAAGAAAAAGTGCACTTTAGATACCCGGATGATGCACTTAAATAACCGAAAAAACGAAGTGTGGAATGTTGAACACTTCATGCACTCAACTGTCGCAGTTTTAATTACGTAGTGAAGGGGGAAGGGCTATCAGACTCCGTTTATGAATGACAGAATAACCTTATATAATTCATACACTACATGGTTGAGTACATAGTGCATAAGTGCATAGTGCGTCATTTGGGACGCAGCTATTAGGTTTTGTTTTCTGACAAATGTATCATAACTAAGTGAATTTATGCTGTCAGTGGGGTAAAAAAATTATCTTTTATTCCTATGACTTAAGTTTATTTTTCTTACTCAACTGACAAGATTTTTTTTAGCATAATCTCACCTGATTTTGATATACTTTTAAAGCCTTAACTTAAGTCATTTTGCTTATAAATTGTATGTATTTTGATTTAAGAATGTTTAGATAAACAGTTCAAACTGGAAAACAAGATAAATGCTGAGTAAGAACCCCATTTAACTATCCAGTGGAGGAAAATGTAACAGAGCAAAAAATGTTATACACTGCCAATATAACACATTAATTGGAATCGTTCAATGAGTGCGCTAGATGAAAAAGTGAATGAAGCCATTGTCAGCTTCATTAAATGAGAAAGAACAGCTCTGAGCTTGGAGGCTTTCCACAGACTTATCTCTTGAACAAAGCATGTAGTATTATAAAGTTCATTCAGTATGTAATTGCTTAAGTCACTGCTGACGTTTGTACAGGAAATGCTCTGTATATCCTTTCTTTTAGGTAACATCAATTAGACAGTCATAAGTAGGGGAACATATCATGACTGGAATATCGTAAATCATGCACTGTCACACAATTGCATGCATGACTAATCTAGGTCAAATACAGCAGCATTTCTTGTTGAACAAACAGCCAGCCAAACATCTTTTGAGATTTCATAACAACTAAATATCCAAATTATAGGCCTAACCTTAAAAAAATGATCTTACCCCAGTTTGACTGTAGTGGTCCAAGATGGAGGGGAGCAGGGGAAGTATTAATGTGAAACCCAGCAAGTCAAGCAGCAGTGCCAAGAAAACCACCCTGATGACTCTGGAGGAGCGCACATCCTCAGATGTAGTTTTGTCACCTGCCATTTCTCCACTCCAGTGACCCAAAGTTTTTCTTTACTGCTGAGGACTCTTAAAGGGTTAGTTCACCCAAAAATGAAAATTAGCCCATA
>NW_015658251.1:0-737 GCF_001515625.1 Sinocyclocheilus rhinocerous
GGATGTCAGAGTGCCCAAGGCCTACCGTCTGGGACAGCTAGTGAGTTATGACTTCCATGACTTTGAACTGATTTTACCAATTATTGGACCCATCCCAGATTCAATGATTCCAGAAGGAAGCTCAGGCCACACAGTGTCAACAGCACCCTCCAAGGTCATCACCATCATTTCAGTCATGCCAGTGGTCAAGGAGCAGGTGTGCAGAACAGAGCTAACAGAAGACCAACACCTTGCCGTGTATATTATCTCTAACCACTCCACCTGCAAGAATGACAGCATGACTGCACCTCTGACTGCCCACGGCACAGAGGAATTAATGACAGAAGAGCCATACCCAGGTTTTGAGACACAAGTCCAGCAAATTCTGAAAGATGCTGATGCCATACAGGAGGATGCAGACCGCCACAAACTCCGGCAAGTCCTGTACAAATACAAGGAATCATTTGCCAAGGACTCTTTAGATTGTGGCCTCACTAACCTCCATGTTGTGCGTGTCCCAACGCACCCAAAAGCTCCACCCACTTTTGTCAAGCAATACAAGATCCCCCTCGAATCGTACGAACCAGTACAGGAGATCATCAACTCTATGCTTGAGAAGGGTGTCATCCGTCTGTGTAACAGTACCTACTCTGCCCCCATCTGGCCTGTCCTCAGATCAAACGGCAAATGGCGGCCAACCATCGACTATAGGTAACTGAACCAACAGGTGCCATTGTCGCGATGGCCTATGACCCAGT
>NW_015658252.1:0-141 GCF_001515625.1 Sinocyclocheilus rhinocerous
TAATGTTCTTTTTAGCAGCATCATATGACCCCTTTAAAAAATACAGCTCTGGGTAACCCGTTTTCTAAGCAACGGTAAACGTTCGTCACCACAACGGAAGGCCCGCCTCTCCATTCATTCGATTGGACAATGGAAAAAAAA
>NW_015658252.1:363-576 GCF_001515625.1 Sinocyclocheilus rhinocerous
AAACCAGTTCTGATCGGGGCCTTATTCTTCACCATATCACCAAATAATTAATACTTAAAGACTTAATGAGCTGTTTATTTTCAAACTAAATTTTTTTTTCTTGTAATCTAACCTAAACATGGCCTATAATATATATTGACTGATTCGTTATTATTGTTCGGAAACACTTCACAGGTTCCATTAACATTAGTTAACTACATTAGTTAACATGAA
>NW_015658253.1:0-601 GCF_001515625.1 Sinocyclocheilus rhinocerous
TTTTTGGGTGAACTATCCCTTTAAGTCGGACAGTCCACGGTCCACCGTGAGCAAATGCTTCTCTGCAAACTGCGCGTTCATAATTAGTTACTGGACAGACCCACTGATAACTTTACCGTTCAGCTCTACATCTGGAGAGTCTTGTGTTCAAAGGGCGGACGTGAGCTCCTCGATGTTGCAGCACATGCTGCGCTCGCGTGAAAGGGCTTTAACAGCGCGTGTTCTGGAGACTCCATCATCGCCATGGAAACAAAGACGCCAAGATGAGCTTCTCTGACTTCTTATGAAATTAATTGCATTATAATTGCTATTAGCATTATAAACAGTGCAAAATACTTATTTGTTGATTCAGCTTGTTGGCCTTTGTAAAATACGGGACAAATCGCGTCCCGTTATTGATTTGATACGGGACGCATCATTTTACCTTTAAATACGGGACCATTCCGTATTTTAAGGGACGGATGGCAACCCTACTTGAAAAATGTTTCTAACATGTAAACATTTTAGAAACATTTGACGATAATGAGCTTTGAAAAAGGTATATCGCCTTAATCACATGGGTATTATCAGGCCCGTAACCAGCTATGAGGCCACGTCCGGA
>NW_015658254.1:0-544 GCF_001515625.1 Sinocyclocheilus rhinocerous
CATGCTTCAGACACCGGTCACGCTGGAGGCGTTCCCTTAGCGCCCCCTAGAGGACGCAGCGTGGAGTTCCCTTTCGAAAGGGAACTGACTGATTTATGAAAATAATAAAACAATGTTGGCAAAGTTATATTGCTGGTGTTTCTGAGGTAAATGTTATCTTACAACTGTTATGACTATTCACAGGCTGTTTTATTGATGATTTTCGAAACACTGATTGATTGACCGATTAGCCTACATGTGACGTTCATTTAAGTTGTTCTGATTTTTTTTTTACATGTCTTCTGATATTCACTCATTTTTATCTAGTGCTGGAACGAATAGAAAAATAGATGATTGATTCACGTGCCGCTTGAACTGAATACAGTGATCTCACACCACATTAAAGAGTGGAAAAACACATTTATTGTTTGTATTTCGTAATAGCGGAAAACTTACAGACTCTGAATCCCTCAGAGCTCTAGTCAAATCTAGCCCTGTCATGGTGTCCACTACAGTTAATTTATTGTCTTTGTATCTATTTTTTATTTTGAGATATTGCATCATA
>NW_015658255.1:0-1292 GCF_001515625.1 Sinocyclocheilus rhinocerous
CAAGTAATTTATAATCTGTACATAATAGAGTTATTGGTCTCCAATGATCTAATAATAGCAATTGTTTTTTGGGTTTAGGTAGTAAGGTTATTAAACCTGTTTTCATAGTAGGTGATAAGCTTCCTTCCTGAATGCATTCTAAAAATGCATTATATAATAATTTCCGAATATCTTTCCAAAAATGTTTTAAAAATTCAGTAGTTAATCCATCTATACCTGGTGATTTACTATTATTCATTTGTTTTAAAGCTACATCCATTTCCTCTAAAGTCAACTCATCCTCAATTAAGAATTTGTCTTCCTCATTCAGTTTACATATTTTATCTCTTATAATCACAAATAAAGAATCACCATTCAGTTTACGTATTTTATCTCTTATAAACACAAATAAAGAATCACAATCAGCTTTTTTTTGTAATTGGATTTATAAAGGTTAGAATAGAAAAGCTAAATTTCGTTTTGAATTACTTTTTGATCGCCTGTTATAATTTCATTAATCTTAATCTTACAAATTTTTTTCTTTGTTTGTCTTTGTTTTTTTTAGTTGAGATTGCAGTGACTGTAATTTTGCTGAATTTTCTGTTGATTCTTGTGAATTAACTGCAATGAGTTTATTTCTCCAATCAGTTCCCTTTGTTTTTGTTTTCTCCTCACTGATAAAAATTTGCCTATATCAATTGCTATTTGTTTAACCTTAAATTTAAACCATTCCCATTTATTTAAGTTAGACATATCTAGCTTTTCAATCTCCTCAATGAGAGCCAACACCTGTTGATAAAATCTATCATTCTTTAACAAGTCATTATTAAACTTCCAAATATTAGGAGAAATTTGAGGTTTCTTAAAGACTGATAAGGACAGAGTAACCATACAGTGATCTGTAAGTGGGGCAGCTGTAATTTTACATTCCGAGACAATTTTACATAGTTCACAAGAAATAAGCCAATAATCTAATCTCGAACATTGTCCATTTCCTGAGGAGTTAAACCATGTATACTGAATGCTGTTTGGGTTAGATACCCTCCAGTAATCAACCACATTTACAGTTTTACAGAAATTCAATATAGTATCATTATACACAGAATGTGAACCTCTTTGAGGTCTCCTGTCTAGCCATACATCAGGGACTATATTAAAGTCACCCCCTATTATCACATTTTCTGCATTATATATTTTTTTCCATTCATTTACCAATTTACCAAGTTTATCAAACATTTCTCTATTAGCCACTTTGTTATTATAACCAAAAATACAGAGTAATATATAACATTTGTCATGAATTTCTACTGCTA
>NW_015658256.1:0-1503 GCF_001515625.1 Sinocyclocheilus rhinocerous
TCCTCACCTGTGCAGCGTTCATCAACTGCCCGTTACGACCACAGCGTCTTCATCCTCACCTGTGCAGCGTTCATCAACTGCCCCCGTTACGACCACAGCATCTTCATCCTCACCTGTGAGGCAAAGGCCATCAAGAAAAAGACAGGTATTGTTCTATACTTTGTATGCTCTCTAAAATTATCTCTTTTTGAAAATCAGTTAGATATTGTCCTTAGTCTATAACATTACACAAGTTTGAAAACATTTGGTTTAAGAAATTATTTTGAACAATTAGTTTAATTGTTAATTTTTCTTATTCAGAATTCTGGAAGTGCCTTCAATGATTCAGACCTCTCGGACTACAGCGATGTTGACTATGTGCCCCAAATCAGCTCAGATGAATCAGATGGCAGTGCTTCTGGACACGACAACGCGGAAAGCAGTTCAGATGGCAGTTGTAAGGCAGGTAGTTCATCTGAAAAATGCATGCCATCACTGTCATCAAAAAGGATGAAAGGCCAAACTAAAGAGACAGACACCTCACCTGACAAAAGGACATTTGTTCAGGCAATGCCATCACCGAAGAAGAACCGCAAATCATATAACAAAAAACAGTATTGCATTTATTGCTCTAAGCCATTTTCAAAATTGGCAAGACATCTTGAGTTTGTCCATCGCAATGAGGTGGACTCAATATATTTAAAGGGGTCATATTATGCGTTTTCACTTTTTCAAGGTCTAGGTTTACGTTGGTCGAGAGGGAGTTGCCGTTGTAGTGAAGTGTTGTTGTAGTAGTGTTCGTTCTGCTCTCACTGATCATTTGGTCACCCATTTGATGACCATTTGGTCATCACTCAGGAGATTGGCACTGCAATAATGTAAATAATTAATAGTGTTATATTAAAAATTATAGTGTTATATAAAAGTAGTGTTTTTTTAACAATTAAACATGAAAACCTATTCTACAACACTTCAAAAACAATATAAGGACTTCACAAAAGGGCATAATATGACCCCTCTAAACTGCTAATGGTCATTGACCAGTTTCCTTTGTCATTTTAAGCTTTCCACTTAACTTATTTTTCTCATTTATGTTTTCAAGGTATTCCAGTCATCTGATGCACCCTCTTTGGCACCCTGTGCTATGTCTACCTCTGTAAAGGAATTACCAGCCTCTCGCCCTTCTCCACTCTCCGCATTGCCATCATTATCATCACCTGCCCCTGCGATGGCCACATCATCTTCATCCTCTCCTGTTAGGCCATCATCAGCTGCCCCTTTGCCCTGTGATGCATCCACTTCTGTGATTTCTCCATCACAGGTGTCTGAGACACTCTCACTAAGGGAGGTGTTAATAAAATTAGTAAAGGATCTGTATATGCAGAAATACTCTGCATATAAATTAAAATGTATATTAGCGTATAAATGTAAAATGTATAAATGTTACCTTGACTCTTACTAGCTTACCACTGTCAGGGGTATTAGATCTGCCACAGTAGTGTTAAATAACATCCAGTTGTGATT
>NW_015658257.1:0-925 GCF_001515625.1 Sinocyclocheilus rhinocerous
TGCTTCCTTTGCTCCTGTAAACATACGTTGGTTTTCACGAGACTCGCCGGCGCATGCGCAACGCTGCACTCATACGTCATGCTCCCGGAACTGCTTCCGTGTACAACTGTTGGCGCAAGCTACATTAAAGTGATTATTACGTTTTGAATATGGATATTTTTCTCACAAAAACACATCGATTCGCTACAGAAGGCCTTTGTTCACCCCCCGGACCCGTGTGAGACACTTTTTTTTATGGATGGGCACTTTTTATTTAAGTTATTTTGGACTGAAGCATGCAACACCCGCTGAGTGCCATGAAACAGCTTGAAAGATCAAAGACAATTTTTTATATAACTCCGACTGGATTCGTCTGAAAGAAGAAAGTCATATACACCTAGGATGACTTGAGGCATTACATCCACACAAACACAGTCTGCAAGGTTTCAGGTCAAATCTAAATCTTTTCTGTGTGTGCATTGTGACACTATTTTTATGATAATAACAACATGTTATATGATGATCATGATTATTAAAACATCTTATTTAAATGGCAAAGTACTTACAGTATGTGTCATTGAAGTATTTGCTGTTTATGCTGATTAAAAACAGTAATAATTATAGAAAAATGTTTTTTTCTGGAAAATAAACCACATCACCCCGAAAAAGTCTCATTACTGTAACCATTTATAATAATAATAATAATTCATTTTTTTGTGCTTTGTGACATTATTTTCATGACCGCTAAGAATTATTAATAATAATAAATGTTATTTAAATTGCAAAATAGTTATGCATCATGATAGTATGAGCTGATAAAAACATTAGATTTTATAGAATAAAATGTACTTTATTTCTGGAAATGGATAAATCATATTACCCTGAAGAAATCTCATTACTGTAATCATTCAAGATAATAATAATAATAATAATAATAATAATAATA
>NW_015658258.1:0-796 GCF_001515625.1 Sinocyclocheilus rhinocerous
GCTCACACAAAGACTGATTACCACCTGCTCCGAGAAGCCCTCATCAAAGAATTCGCTGACCCTGAGTCAGAACAAGGACTAGCGGCTGCCCTGGAGATGAAACAAGGTCGTCATGAATCTCCCCAAGCCTACTACAGCCGACTCAGACGAGCATACTTCGGAACTCGCAACGAACCGAACATGGATGACGATCTGAACTTCAAAACTCTCTTCCTGAGAAACCTCCATCCTGGAGTAAGCCACCATCTTGGCGTTGTCGCATGTCCGCGAACAATGAATGCTCAACAGTTGGCCTACGGCAAACAAAAGATGGCCTCAGAAAAGGGCGCCAAACCCACAGCAGTTCTTGACTTCAACACTCAAAGTCAGGAGCTGGCTCTAGAGGGCGCCCAACATCAAGACCATGCCAAGCCGCCACACAAAGAGTGGAACACCCCCTTGTCCAACAGAGAGCGGGACTCCCACGCTGGTACCCAACCTAAACAGAGGAACAACCACTGGGATGGACCGCGTGGACGACAACACTCACCTGGACGTCACTGGGAAAAATCTTGGGACCAATCCAGACCTCGTGAGAATCAATGGGACAGATCGTGGAATCAGCCCAACTCGTTTGGAAACTCAAGAGGAAAAGGCTCATGGGAATCCAACTGAACCTCCAAGGGAAAACGACAAACACACCCGGGAGCAACCAGTCCAAGGAATCAACGAAGGAACTCGCAAAGATTCCAAGCTGACCAAGCTCAAGCTAAATCCACACAAGAACAAAAGACATCACAGTGTTTCGACTCACAAG
>NW_015658259.1:0-875 GCF_001515625.1 Sinocyclocheilus rhinocerous
TGCACTACATGCAAATTCCTTCAAAAGTCTGACAGGTACACAACGGAATGCAATGGTGTACTCACAATCAAGACCAAAAACAAAGAGATTGACATGACCATCTCAAACTCCCTCCTCAACAAATTCATAGCATCAAAATGTGACATAAACAAAATGGATGAGCAGGATGTGGAAGAGATGCTTATTAGATGTGATAACTTACATGTCACTTACACCTCTGACTTCCACATCGCTTCTCTTGAAGAGTCTACTGCCCCCCTCCCAACAACTGCACACAGTCATCGACTGTCAGAAGACCTCAGGTGCTACACACAAAACCTTCAGAAATTCAACATGCCCATCTGCCCAAAGCATCCCACCTAAAGGACAAGACCCCACCTTGCTAGAAAAATCACACCTGGCCCTGTCTGTCCAACTCCCCCCAAAAACCCAGGAAAGGGGAAACTGCTTCGTCATCTACTGCACCTACAACTGCTGAAGACATGGCACTAGATGACACTTCACCTACAACTGCTGAAGACATGGCACTAGATGACACTTCACCTACAACTGCTGAAGACATGGCACTAGATGACACTTCACCTACAACTGCTGAAGACATGGCACTAGATGACACTTCACCTACAACTGCTGAAGACATGGCACTAGATGACACTTCACCTACAACTGCTGAAGACATGGCACTAGATGACACTTCACCTACAACTGCTGAAGACATGGCACTAGATGACACTTCACCTACAACTGCTGAAGACATGGCACTAGATGACACTTCACCTACAACTGCTGAAGACATGGCACTAGATGACACTTCACCTACAACTGCTGAAGACATGGCACTAGATGACACTTCACCTACAACTGCTGAAGACATG
>NW_015658259.1:949-1268 GCF_001515625.1 Sinocyclocheilus rhinocerous
TAGCAACATACTTCAAAATATCTTCTTTAGTATTCGACAGCAGATTGAAACTCATACAGGTTTTGACCAACATCAGCTTAACTAAATGATGACAGAAATTTTTATAGCACACAATTATATAAAAAAAGATCCAACAAAAATATATAATGTTCATTCCTTCTTGTACACTAATACATTCATACATGCTAATGGTCTTTCGAAATACAAGGTAAAGGCAAAAAGCACAGTTTTTGAGACAGATTTTCTTATAAAAAGATTTACTAGATAAATGTTCATATCTACTTTTCTATTATTTCTACTCTTTGTCTATATGTCCTAA
>NW_015658260.1:0-1873 GCF_001515625.1 Sinocyclocheilus rhinocerous
GTCTGGACGTGGGTGCCAAAGGGTGCCCCGTCTCTGAGAAAGCAGGTCCTTCCTCAGAGGAATGGGCCAAGGAGGGGCTGTTGCGAGGAGCATAAGTTCCGAGAACCAAGTCCGGTTGGGCCAGTATGGCGCAACTAACAGGACCTGCTCCTCGTCCTCCCTGACTTTGCACAGTGTCTGTGCGAGAAGGCTCACTGGGGGAAACGCATATTTGCAAAAGCCCCGCGGCCAGCTGTGTGCCAGTGCGTCCGTGCCGAGTGTTCCCTCGGCCAGGTGCATCTGTGCCGAGGATGCCCTCGGTCAGGGAATAAAACAGCTGGCAATGGGTCGAGTCGGGAGAGGCAAACAGGTCTACCTGTGCGGCTCCGAAGAGGTCCCAAATCAGCTGGACCACCTGGGGATGGAGTCGCCACTCTCCCGGAAGCGCAGGCTATCGTGAGAGCTCGTTGGCTGCACGATTGAGCACGCCAGGGATGTGAACGGCCCGAAGCGACCTCAAATGCTTCTGACTCCAGAGGAGGAGATGGCAGGCGAGTTGCCACATGCGGCGGGAGCGTAGACCACCCTGGCGGTTGATGTACGCAACAGTCGCAGTTTTGTCCGTACGGACCAGCACATGCTTGCCATGTAGCAGCCCTTTGAGGCGGCCCAGTGCAAGACGTACTGCTAGCAACTCGAGGCAGTTGATGTGCCAATGCAGTTGAGGCCCCGTCCACAGACCCGACACTGCATGCCCAGGCCCCATCCACAGACCCGACACTGCATGCCCGTTGTACGTGGCCCCCCAGCCCGTGGCATCCGTGAACACCACATCATGCCTGGACACCTGTTCTAGGGGGACTCACGCCCGTAAAAACGAAGGATCTGACCACGGGCTGAAGGTTTGGCGACATTCCGTGGTGATGGACATGCCCATCTCGGGACTCGGCCGTGAAGCGAGTGCTGAAGCGGCCTCATATGAAGCAACCCGAGTGGCGTTACTGCGGCTGCAGATGCCTTATGCCCCAGGAGCCTCTGAAAAAATTTCAGTTTCGAATGCAAGTGCCACATCAAAAGCAAACCCATTATAATCACTGATGCTGTCTACACTGGATGCAGTATAAAGATGCGCATTCAGTTTTTGATGTTCTATAGGCACTTGGGTGTGCTGGCAAATGGAATAGTAAAAGAATGGCCACTTTGACAGCACGTTCAAACAGCGCATCCGTGTATCTGTACAGACTTCAGAAGGTTCTCAGCGTCAGGAACAAGTGGATAGTTTTTTTTTATTGAAAGATGAAGCAGTCAACTGTACTAGATCTGACAGCAGCTGCATCGCAACCATAAGTAAACAATTTCATAATGTATAATATTTTCAAAACACTTACTCATGTGCAGTAGTGAGGGGGCATTTTTTCTTATTCAAAATGGTTTCCTATTCAATGACATTAGCCAATCAATACAGTGATCATTTACAAGCCTTAAAGCCTGCAAAAACATTCGGGGGTAGACTAAAATTTTTTGGGGCTAGAGCCCTAAATGATGAGCCCTCTGATTTACACTACATGGTGTGCTTGCTATATTGTTTAACTTCTTATATGGTTAAATGTGTGTGTGGAAGGGAGACAGCAGGGTTTGCTGGCAAACATAAACAAAACAAAAACACACTAAATGCACACAGAGAAATGAGTTTGGGGTGTTTTATTTTACCACAAACCTGTGGACAAAAGTTCAGTGATGGAAGATTAACTATGACCTTTTTTAACTTTTTTAAAATGACTTTTAAGTTTTATACTGAAATTGAAATGCACAACATTAATTATATGATTTATATATTGATTATATAATCATTAAATATAATGATTTAATATTTGATTAACATTTTCTTCATACA
>NW_015658261.1:0-711 GCF_001515625.1 Sinocyclocheilus rhinocerous
GTTGTGCCACCTCCCCCAAATATCATGGAAGAAAAAAAAAATATATATATAAAAATTATAGAGGCTGTAGCATTTATACCACAAAAAGGTAGTCAAAAATGAAAGATTAAGTGGATATTTGAATGAAATGTTTGGTGAATATTAAACAGCACATACTCATGTTCTCTTTCCCACTTCTTGTACAAATTATATTTTTGTATAGTTTGTACTTGACACACTTTTGCTATAATACTTGAACCATTATTATGATGTGAATTAATGTGGTTTTATACCATATTAATCTTCTATTCAGTATCCATAGTGTAATTTTGTAATTGCATGAGTGTGCACGTTTTTATGGACATGGTACATTAATTTCGCACAATTTCTTGTCACTTCACAGCAGTGGTGGTAAGAGTACTGAAAATTTGTACTTAAGTACAAGTACTGTTACATTGCTGAAATAATACTCAATTACAAGTAAAAGTACTGGTGTCAAAAAAGTACTTAAGTAAATAATACTTACAAGTAAAAGTACTGGTGTCAAAAAAGTACTTAAGTAAAAGTACGAAGTACTCCTCTCAAAAACTACTTAGAGTACTAGTTACTAGTTACTTTTTAGCCAGCGATATAATGAATTACCAAAAAATATTCATTCATATCAAAGATGTGGATAATAGCTACTTTGAATATAACCCACTTTTATCTTATTGACAAAGTATGTGAATTAGT
>NW_015658262.1:0-2805 GCF_001515625.1 Sinocyclocheilus rhinocerous
ACTCCCTTTCTATCAAAAGTTACAATACAGGATAAAATAAAAATATAAAATAAAAGGCACCCCTTCCCTACTATTCTGTTGTTGTTTCGGGAAGGTTTTACTCAAATTCATCCAGCTCATCCAGTCCAGGTCCCACTGTATACATGTTTCTACACCCAATGTCAACTCCAGATGGCTTCACTGACACGTTAATCATCTGTTTGGCTGCAGCATTGGCCAGCATTGATCTGATGAAAGGCACAATACAACAGAACAGCAAAAGAAACACATCAACAACAATGCCTATTATGATGCCCACTTTGGTTAACCATTGTCCCCAAGACCCAAAAAATGAATTAAACCAATCCCAATTATGCATGTCTGCTCCAGCGTTCTTGGTCACTTCCTCCCTCAGGTTTTTTAGTTTCCCCATTGCTTTGGTGAATGATCCATCTGGGGCTGTATTATTTGGAATATAAGTACAACAGTCAGAACCAGTGGCTGTAGCATATATCAAACTAAATGACTTGAGCACTCCTGAAGCATAATACATATCTTGATCCAGATGCCAAATTATAGCACAATTCCCATTGAATTTTCCCATGTCATATTTCCCTTCTGATTTGTTAAAACACTCATATTCCAGTGTGCAATCAATTGCATAGGCTACAGGAGTTTCTCTTTTCCTGATTTTAATTCTAATATCCATTCGTTGACACTCATCCCCCCACCCTGGCTGTTTATAGAATTGATGGAAATCTTTGTTCCCTAGCATAGTCAAACATTCTGCTGGGCAATAGGGATACACTTTTCCCGTGATCTTGTCACAGTACTGGGTGGGCAATAGGAATACATTCTTCCCGTGATATTTTCACAGTATCGGGAGTAGAATCTACCACAATGTAAATAATCATATTGGTTTGGCACTACTTCAAGTTTCTTAAGGGGAGATGGGGAACAAAGAACACATCTAGACATTCCTACTCCCTTTGCGGTATATTCTGCCCATTTAAACCAATCATTGTGATGAGCAGCATCTAATAGCCCTTCTTCTTGTAGGTATGATTCCATGTCATAAAATAGGGTATCATTCTCATCATTGTATGCCCACCTTGTTGACCTCTTTCTAACATGTTTGTGTTCATATATACCTGGTGTTTGGTCAGTCATATCAATGGAATAGTTCAGTGATGGTGGCTGGATCGAGTGTGAGGAATTCATCAGGTTGATATCTAGAGGGTCTTGGTTCAAGGGGCTCTGCAGGCTGCCCCACGTCTTGGGCAATCGCTGCATCAGATATATCAGTACTAGAATCAGGATCAGTCTCTCCCAGACTCTCCTGTTCAGTTTCAGAAGACAGTATTTCATCTTCAGGCAGTTCTCCTGCTTCAGCGTGCTCTGCTTCCCTAAAATGAGGTGCATCAACGTTACTACCTTCCCCTTCCTCAATATCATGGACTTCAGGGCTCTGTTCCCTTTCAGGAGGCTCTATTTGTTCATCTCCCTCTTCATCAATTCCTAGTTGCTCCTCTCGCCTTTTGGGTCTTAGTCTGGGCACTCTAGTACAATGATTTAAATGGTACCACGTTGTGCTTCCCTCTACCTGCACTGATGTTGGGCTTGCTCTTACAACAGTATATGGGCCTTCTCTTCTTGGCTCATTCCACCTTCGCCTAAATACCCTCAAATATACTTGATCTCCAGGTTGTTTAGCGCAAGGTGTCTCATCTTCCTCTCGTGGGCCTCTGCTTTGCTCCTGAGCATTAATGGCTTCATGTATAGCCGCTAATTGTTTCATGTATGCTCTCAATTCCATTTGCAATTGTTCAAGAGGCGGTCCTTCATAAGGGCCCCTCAAATATGGGACTGGCATTGGTCTGCCTGTCAACATTTCATGTGGTGTCAAGTTTGTTATTCTGTTGGTTTGCATACGGTAGCTCATTAATGCAAGAGGCAAAGCATCTACCCAATTCAACTTGGTATCAGCACAAATCTTATTCAATTTTGCTTTAAGAGTCCCGTTAACGCGTTCCACTATCCCTTGCGATTGTGGATGGTAAATGCAGCCAAGCCTTTGTTTTATTCTCAATTGTTGTATTACTGTCTTTACTGTTCTTTGAATAAAAGCTGATCCATTGTCTGAACTAATTTGGGATGGTATTCCAAATCTGGGAATTACTTCTCTTGTCAAGAATTTAATCACTGTTTGGGCTCCCTGATCTGCTGATGGAACTGCTTCCACCCATCTGCTGAATCTGTCAATTATTACCAACAAGTATCTCTTTCCTCTGGCAGTTCTTATCATGTCTGCATAATCCATTACTAAATGTTTAAATGGACCTTCTGGGACTGGTATATGGCCAATTGGAGCAGATGTCCCTTTTCTAACGTTATTTTGGGCACAAACTTCACATTCAGATAGATACTCATCCACCATCGCTTGTAAATAGGGCGACCAATATCCCTGCCGCTTTATCCTTCTAATCACTTCTCCCCTCGCGCAATGGTCAAAACCATGCGCGTCAGAGATTAGGATTGTAAGCAATAGTGTGGGAGCAATCATGTGTCCCTTATGAGAACGCCAAAGTCCATTTGCATCTCGAGTTGCTCCTCTGTGCTGCCATACACTAATCTCATATGGTGTAGCTTGTTGTTGCATTCGTGCAACATCAGCCAATTGGGGTTGAGGTTGAATTAAAACAGAAGGAGCCATTATTGCTGTTGTACAGCCAGAGGCTTGTTTAGCATATTGATCTGCTGCATTATTGCCCTTAATAACAAAATCATTGCCTTTTTTGTGTGCTTGACATTTGATGATGGCCAACT
>NW_015658262.1:2815-10353 GCF_001515625.1 Sinocyclocheilus rhinocerous
TTGTTCACAATGCTGCACCACCACTGGGACAAAATCATTATCAACACGTTTTACAATTGCAAATCCAGCATGATTACCTAAATGATCTCTGAAACATGAACCAACCACAAAATAGTCAACATGTGGATCTAAAATTGGTGTTGACTCTAGATCTGGTCTCAGTCTAGTAAAGGCTAGGGAGTCAGCTATACACTCATGTGGTGTGCCTTCATCTTGCAATGGTATGAAATTCGCTGGATTAACTGTTGTGCATCTTTTAATTGTAATGTCTGGAAAGGTTAATAATGTTGAGTATGCTATACATCTAGAAGGGGTCAAGACAAACTTCCCTTGTTCCAACAGTTCTACTACTTTGCCTGAGGCATTTCTAGAATATTTATTTACTGCATTATTGCAGGCTGATTGCATCCCCAACATACTCCTGGTGGGCCACCAAATTTTTGCTGATTGTTGTTGAATCTTCCTCTGCCTCGCCCTTGTTGTTGTCTGTTCCAGCCTCTGTTGTTTGGCTGCTCTGACTTGAGATAGATGACGACTGGTGCTGGTCCTTGTGGTGCAGTGGCTGTTCCAGCAGGTGGTGCCTGTGCTGTTGCAATCTGATTTGTTGATGCAGGCACATTTATTGTTGCAGGTGGATTAACAAACACTTCAGTATTGACAGGTGCCATCACTACTGAGTGATCTTCCTTCTGGACTGCTTGGACTTTTTTCTTCTTGTTGAGCAGTTCCTCAAGCTGCAGGTGAGTCAGTTTTCTTTGCAGCTCTTTTTCTTGGGTTTTCATCTTTAGCTCTTGTCTTCTGTACTGTTCCACAGCATGGACCACATGGTCTCTGAACTCTTTGTGTGATTTGGAATTTAGACCTACCACATCCTCCAGCTTCACTTTCACTGTTGTAGGCATGGCTTCCACAATGGCGGTCCTGAAGAGTGCTGTCAGTATTTTGTCTTTCTCTGGATCTCTTTCCAGTTCTTCTTTCCAACGTCTTATTTGTCTCTGAATGTAGGTGGTGGGATTCTCAGTCTCCCCGATTGGCTCTCCTTTCAGGAAACCTGGATCAGTTTGCATTGGGTACTCAGCTCTCAGAGTTATCCAAATGTCACATCGATGCTTGTCAAAAGAAGCTCCATCTGCTTGAGGTCTGTCCACAGCTCGAAGGAGGCCAGACTGCTTGAGTACATCATTCATTTTGGAGGCCCCCAGGCACTTGGCAAGCAGAGCTTTGATGTCACCCAGGGCCAAAAGCTTTCCAGTTGTTTCTTCTTCGAATGTTCTGATCCATTTTCCAGCACCTTCATGAATGTCTGGAAGACGGGAAACCAAAGTGTCCAGATCTTGACTCGCCCAAGGTGTGTATTGAGCATAACCTTGCTTGATGAGGATTGGGCACTCATATCTTGGGGCCTGTTCTCTTCTTGTTGCACTTCTTGTTCTCCTCGTGGATCTGTTTTCCTCTCCTCCTCGTCTTTGTGCTTGAAGAACTTGAAACTGTTCTTCTGGATCTTCTATGTCATGCATGACCAGTGTCCCAGCTACTTGCTTGTATTGTTTCTGCTGGACATAATCATGTGGGCTTGGGTGTGGTTGTTTTGGTTCATGTTTGCTCATCATTTCATCCAGCTCCTGCTGCAATTCGTCTACAGCCTGTGTGAAATCTTCTCGTCATGTGGACAGCTTGTTTGAGACTGTCTCTTGTTCTGTTGCATCTATCCTCCATATCTTCCAGAGCTTCTTGAATTGAGTCAGCATCTGCCATTGCTCCTTCAGGTTGCTCGTCAAGGAGTCCCTTGAACCGCCCATCCAGTGAGTCTCCACTAACTGATGTCTGTTGTTTGTGTTGGTTTTCCATTTCTTCAAGTATTGCTGAATATCTATGGTATGCGAGTGACTCATCAGCTCTCCCCTCCTCTCTGTAGCCCCTGGCTCCTCCTCTTTCAAGCCTTTCACTCCTTGGCTCCACCCTGTGGGCTGTTCTCTCTCTCACTCGGTATCTTGCTTGAGGCTTTGGTGTTGATGTTCTTAGTCCCTCCTCTTGTAGCTCCAGCCCCTCCCTTGTGGCTGTGTGTTCGTCTCTCTCTCTTGTAGTATTTGCTAGTCTCCTTATTTCACTCCTGCAAATCTGCTCATCTATGTCAACAGCTGTATTCACATCTTGAACATAGCCCTCAAATTCTACTGCCCCCTTTAAATCTATTTTTCCCTGTACTATAGGCATCTGATTAACAGCCTGATCGCAGGAAGGAGCATATGGAGGTGGCCTTTCTCCTTTTATTTCATTATCTTTATTCTCTCTTTCTTGTTTCTCTAATTTTAATAATTGAATTCCATGTTGTTTGAACAGAGTCAATACCCCTAATTCTTGCTCTCTTTTGTCATTTCTCTTTTTGGATTTATCATTGGTCTTATAATTTTTTATCAATACCTCCATTTCTCTACACATTGTCACATTAAATGTTCCCTCTTCCGGCCACTTAGAAGCCAATTTCTTTGTTCTCTCTGCCCACTTCCTTGAGAGCTCCCTTATTACTTCCTTACAGGCTGGATTTTGAAAAGCCAAAAATTCTACTGGAGTTGACATCTTTAAAATTTGAGTTATCAATCTGTTCAACACAATTAACTATTATTATGTATTTCCCCTTCAGTAATTTACCTCTCTAATCCCAGCGTTTCTAATTACTAGCTAATTTTCACCAGGCTCATCAGACGAGGATCACTAAAAGTATCCGACCCCTGATTTTCACCTGGATTTTTGCTGGGCGGAGGACTTTTCACCTTTTATAAAAGCTGCTTAGATTGTCTCAAATATTTCAAAATAATCACAATGTGTTTTCTAGTTAACAATTTAAAGGGTAACACAAGGCCTTCTATTTCTTCCTTCTGGATATTGCTGTTTGTCCAAATGATGTTTTCTCCCAAGCTGAATGCCTCAAAACTCCATAGTCTCCTCAAATGAAAGTGACGACCTGTCGCTGTAATTCCCCCTGCCCAAAATGAGTAGGTGAGAGATGATGTTAATTTTATACAACACTCTTCTATTTTATATACACCAATGTTTAAATCATCCTTTGTACAATATTTTAGATTAAGTGGTTCCATGTAATCAATCAATAATCTTTTCTCTTGTATTGTTAAAATTTTTCTGCCTCGCTTGCCTCTCCTTTTCCCCTTTCTATTTACATTTACCTCATCTGCCATTTTTATTTTATTTTAACTAAGTCATTTAAGCAGTGTTCTCAGTATGCTGAACTGTTAGTTCTGGGCCCTTTTTTATTTTCTCTGATTACCATCCATAACGGCATATATTTGTGGCAGACCTCTCAGCTCAATTGTCACCAACAAACGTCTCACTGTTCTACTAGGTATAGTCACTGGCATAATGTTTCCTATTTCATCTGATTTGACTATCACTCTTCCACAATGGCGGTCCTGAAGAGTGCTATCAGTACTTTGTCTTTCTCTGGATCTCTTTCCAGTTCTTCTTTCCAACGTCTTAGTTGTCTCTGAATGTAGGTGGTGGGATTCTCAGTCTCCCCCATTGGCTCCCCTTTCAGGAAACCTGGATCAGTTTGCATTGGGTACTCAACTCTCAGAGTTATCCAAATGTCACGTCGATGTTTGTCAAAAGAAGCTCCATCTGCTTGAGGTCTGTCCACAGCTCGAAGGAGGCCAGACTGCTTGAGTACATCATTCATTTTGGAGGCCCCCAGGCACTTGGCAAGCAGAGCTTTGATGTCACCCAGGGCCAGAAGCTTTCCAGTTGTTTCTTCTTCGAATGTTCTGATCCATTTTCCAGCACCTTCATGAATGTCTGGAAGACAGGAAACCAAAGTGTCCAAATCTTGACTTGCCCAGGGTATGTATTGGGCGTGGCCTTGCTTGATGAGGATTGGACACTCAAATCTTGGGGCTTCTGCCCTTCTTACTGTCCTTGTTAATCTGTGTTCCTCTCCTCCTCTTCGTCTTTGTGTTTGAAGAACTTGAAACTGGTCATCTGGATTTTCTATGTCTTGCATGACCAGTGTCCCAGCTACTTGCTTATATTGCTTCTGCTGGACATAATCATGTGGGCTTGGGTGTAGTTGCTTTGGTTCACGTTTGCTCATCAGTTCATCCAGCTCCTGCTGCAATGAGTCCACAGCCTGTGTGAAATCTTCTCTTGTCATGTGAACAGCTTGTTTGAGACTGTCTCTTGTTTTGTAGCACACTAACTGATGTCTGGTGTTTGTGGCAGTCTTCCATTTCTTTGAGTATTGCTGAAAGACTATGATATGCAAGTGGCTCACCTGTTCTCTCCTCCTTTCTGTAGTTCTTGGCTCCTCCTCTTTCAATCCTTTCAGTCCTTGGCTCCACCCTGTGAGCTGTTCTCTCTCTTTCTCTGTATTTTGCTTGAGGCTTTGGTGTTGATGTTTTTAGTCCCTCCTCTTGTAGCTCCAGCCCCTCCCTTGTGGCTGTGTGTTCGTCTCTCTCTCTTGTGGTATTTGCTAGTCTCCTTATTTCACTCCTGCAAATCTGCTCATCTAAGTCAACAGCTGTATTCACATCTTGAACATAGCCCTCAAATTCTACTGCCCCCTTTAAATCTATTTTTCCCTGTACTATAGGCATCTGATTAACAGCCTGATCGAAGGAAGGAACATATGGAGGTGGCCTTTCTCCTTTTATTTCATTACTTTTATTCTCTCTTTCTTGTTTCTCTAATTTTAATAATTGAATTCCATGTTGTTTGAACAGAGTCAATACCCCTAATTCTTGCTCTCTTTTGTCATTTCTCTTTTTGGATTTATCATTGGTCTTATAATTTTTTATCAATACCTCCATTTCTCTACACATTGTCACATTAAATGTTCCCTAATTCTTGCTCTCTTTTTTCATTTCTCTTCTTGGATTTGTCATTGGTCTTATAATTTTTTAACAGGACCTCCATTTCTCTACACATTGTCACTTCAAATGTTCCCTCCGCCGGCCACTTAGTAGCCAATTTCTTTGTTCTCTCTGCCCACTTTTTTGAGAGCCCCCTTATTACTTCCTTACAGGCTGGATTTTGGAAAGCTAATAATTCTACTGGAGTTGACATCTTGAAATTTGAGTTATCAATCTGCTCAAACACAATGAACTATTTTTACTGTTTTCCCTTCAGTGATTCACCTCTCTAATCCCAGCGTTTTAATTATTAGCTAATCTTCACCAGGCTCATCAGACGAGGATCACTAAAAGTATCCGACCCCTGATTTCCACCTGGATTTTTGCTGGGCGGAGGACTTATCACCTTTTATAGAAGTTGATTAGATTTCCTCAAATATTTCAAAATAATCACAATGTGTCTTCTGGTTAATAATTTGAAGGGTAACACAAGGCCTTTTGTTTCTTCCTTCTGGAGATTGCTTTTAGTCCAAATGATGTTTTCTCCCAAGCTGAATGCCTCAAAGCTCCACAGCCTTCTCAAATGAAATTGACGACCTGTAGCTGTCACTCCCCCTACCCAAATTGAGTAAGTGAGAGATGACGTTAATTTTATGCAACACTCTTCTGTTTTAAACACACCAATGTTCAATTCATCTTTTGTACAATATTTTAGGTTAAATGGTTCCATATAATCAATCAATAATCTTTTTTCTTGTATTGTTAAGATTTTCCTGCCTCGTTTGCCTCTTCTTTTCTTTTTCTTATTTACATCTACCTCATCTGCCATTTTTTATTTTTATTTCAACTAAATTATTTAAGCAGTGTTCTCAGTATGTCAAACTGCTGTATTTCTGGGCCCTCTTTATCTTTTCGGATCACCGTCCACAACGGCGCGTATTGTGGCGGACTTTTCAGCTCAATCGTCACCAACAAACGTCTCAATGTTCTGCTAGGTACAGTCACTGGCCTAGTGTTTCCCATTTCATCTGACCTGACTATGACTCTAGATGTCCAGGCCACTTCTTGTGTGACGGCTGACAGTGAGAGACGTACACTGTTGAGGATCGTAGCTACTGTGGTATCCTCTACCCACTAGCCTGCCACATTTCGCCTGACATAGGGTGCTACAATTCGACCGACTGAGATTTCAATTACATTAGATGCTGCTTCCGTTGGGGAAAATGTTGGGGCACAAAGGTTCACTAATTTATCTGCCATTTGCTGAGCTGTTATATTCTTATATTCTGATCAATTTTCTGAGGAAACTATTTTTCTTGTAATCTGTCAATCTTTGTACCTGCCCATCCTTATCAACAAACTCTGATTCCAACCAGAAATGATTGTGGAGGCCTCGTGTCTGTATCAAGGTCTCCTGAAATAATTGATACTCTCTCTCACTTCTCCATTCATCTTGGTGTTCATAATTGGCATCGAATCTGCATTCATCTTGGTTTTTTATATTTTGCATCAAATATGCTTATTCTACTCTTTTTAGGATGAGGACAGGCACAAAAATAATCTCTAATTTCTCTACCCTTTTTCCTCTCCCTCTCTCATATGTTTACTTTTCACTTTTAGCAGTATTCACTTACACACATACGCTCCACTCATGCACACACATTCAATCTTCACTCCCACACGTTTTGCTACACTTTTCGCTACACGCACACGGATCAAAGAGAAAAACACCAAGCAGCTTTTGGTCTCCTTCTCTCTCTAGGAATGAAAAATCAATCAGTTCTTTATCTTTTTCTTGAACAATAATTCAGTTTCACAATTTGGGTCACAACGTCGGCAGCTTGGATGATGTCCAAACAGCCGACAGAGCCAATTTCTTGGAATATTTTTAGTTTTTTCAATTCTTACAATTCTCTCAATGAATTCCTTATTTTCCATTCAATGTATTTGTCTTTGCATGTATTGGTTTTCCATTCCAATTAAATCAAAGAACGTTTACATAAAACATATATGCCACGCACATCCAGCTTCATACGCAGCACAAAGCAGCCAGCACAGTTAATAATCCAACCGAAACATTCAATGCTTCAATGTTTCAACAACACACACATACAGATATCTCTCACAACATACAATGGACAGACAAAGACTAACAGTTTAACTCTTTTCAGTCTGCAGACACCCGATCACGCAGCCCCTCCCTCATGGGCACCCATCAAGGCCGCGCTCAACCAACCACGAGCGGCTCCCCGATTTCCTGGGCATACCCACTTAGGAAGTCGCTGATATGGGATTCATGCATCTCTTAGGCACTTTGAACTCTTTATGCATATATATATCTTTATCTTTTTCTCGCATGCGTGGCTTTTAAAATCTGGAACTCCTTAATTTCTCTCTACTTCTGCATTTACTTTACTTAATTTTAGTTCAAATCCAATACCTTAGATTCATTTATTGGTGAAGCCCTGTCTCAGATTACCCTCACAGGCGTGACCCCAGCCAACCACACAAACAGTCTTATTCCCAATTTAAGCAAAAAATTGCTTACCTCTTTTTTTAGGCGCCTTTGTTTTTGATCTGTTTGTGCGGCCGTCCGGCCCCCCACCCGCGACGGCTCTCGTGGACGTTGGACTCCAAGCCAATCCTGTTCGTGACGCCAATCTGTTGTGTATTTTTCTT
>NW_015658263.1:0-543 GCF_001515625.1 Sinocyclocheilus rhinocerous
ATTAACCGTGACGTTTTAAAGCGTGGTTAATCGCGAAACCGGTTATCGCTGCATCCCTAATATATATATATATATACACACACACACATAGCATTCACATGCTCCTCGGATGCTCTCATTTCCCGAGTTGTGCTTCCCTTACTCTAAGGCTAATTAATGTATTTCACGATCTGGGTCATTATTTAATACAAAACCACACATAGGGCTCCAGACTTGTTCTTCCCACTGGTCACTCTTTTGCAGCTAACGTTCTCAGTTGGTCGCAATATTTTTATTTTATTTATTTATTTTTCTTTTTTGCACTACAACATGGGATTAATCAATGCATGCTTTATCATAGTTTATAGTTATATGGAAACGAAAGTGGTTAACATTCAACCTGTTCTTTTTCATCAGTATTTGTGATTTTGAATTTTGTGAACAGGGAGTTCCTCCTTTTTAATATTTGTGATTTTGAATTTTGTGAACAGGGAGTTCCTCTTTTGCTGTGTTATAAGTCGGGCTTTGGGTGCTTTCACTTTCGAATTCGTGATCTTGTCACGT
>NW_015658264.1:0-1661 GCF_001515625.1 Sinocyclocheilus rhinocerous
CCTGCCACACTGCTGGACGGAATGCATCAAAAACAATTCCATCCACATTATGAGAGTTCATTGCTCTGTCCAGAGTAGTTGTCTGAAGAATTTCATCCATCTTTGCCCCTCCTATTATTTTAGCCAGCAAAGCTTTAATGTCCCCCACAGCCAAAAGTTTGCCCATAGTTTCTTCCTCAAATATTCTTATCCATTTGCCGGCACCCTCATTCATATCGGGGAGACGAGTGACCAACCCTTCGAGGTCCTGTGACATGAATATCTGGGAGGCGAGTGACCAGCCCCTCGAGGTCCTGTGAGGCCCAGGGGACATACTGTCCCTGCGCACCCTTGATTAAAATTGGGAGTTGTGCAGCCAGTGGTCTGAGTGTCCCTTTTTCTCTGCCCTGTTCCCATTTTCCGATATCAAATAACTCCTCTTTTTCACTCACATCCTCAGTACTGTCGAACAACTTGCTTCTCCCTCTTTCCAATTTATTTACCTCTTGTATCTTTTTTCCTGATTCTTTAATTTTCTCTTCTATTTCTTCTAACACTTCCTCAAATTTTGTTCTATCTTGGTTTGTTTTCATCTTTTCTAACGCTATGCGTGCCTGTCTATAACAATCCATCTGTAAATATTCTTCACTTTCTTTTCTCTGTTGCCTATGTGTTTTTACAGCTGGTTCCTTTTTTTCTTCCAACTCTACTGGCCCTTCCATTTGCATTTCTCCAGTTACTTCTACTGTTCCCTTGAGGATTGGGAACTCTCCGTCTGTGGGCAAATAGGGGGGTGGCTCAGAAAACAACTTTTCTCCCTTTCTTTTTGTCTCTTTCTCAGCCTCTCTCAGTTTCTTCCTGGCTTGTTTTATACTTTTTAATATGTCCTCCCCTTCTTTTTTGAACATGGTTATCACTTCTTTCTCTTTTTCCCTTTTTGCTTCTCTTTTTTCTCGTTTCTTACTGATGCTCTTAGTTTTATAGTTTGTTATCAGCGTTTCCATTTCCTCACACAATGTTACATCAAATGTCCCCTCCTGTGGCCATTTTGTCATCATATTTTTTGTTCTCTTCTGCCATTTGTTTGATATCTTGTTTATTAACTCTTTACACAGTGGATATTTTAATCCTAATATTTTCACCGGAGTGGCTGCCATACTTTTTCCTTTAATATTACAATCCAATTTTAATTTAACTATTTTAACCAATTTCTCCTAATTTTATTCTTTATTCTGTGACATGCATCTTTGAATTTAATTTTTTATTCTGTCTGATGCATTTACTGTTTGTATGAATTGATATTCTCAACTTTATTTTTCAATCACCCAGTATGCAAACATTTCTAATAATAATTCTTTATTTATTGTTCTTTATTATTTTTTCTGCACTTATATTATATATATACTTATTTAATTTGCTTCTTTGATCTCACTTCTACTGCACTGATCTCTGAAAAATTTTCTCCTTCTCTTCCCCACAGACACCAGGCACACAAAAGTCTATACAAGATCTTGATTCAGTCTTTATTGATATTGTTTTCTTAATCACATTCACACCCTCTAGCCTTTCAAATTTTATTGATACTATTTTCCTAAACACATTCACGCTTCTACTCCCTTTATCAAGACAGGGCTCATTCTTTCATTCTTTTTCCCTTTATATAGAGGGATCATCAGTCATTC
>NW_015658265.1:0-560 GCF_001515625.1 Sinocyclocheilus rhinocerous
TGACGTCACTCTCCACCCCATGTTGCTCAAATCGCTCCAAACCAGTGCAGTTCGTTTGTGCTCGATTTGTGCCCGTTTGTCCCGTTAAAACAAACACTGTATCTATTTTCCTTCCTTAGATATAACCAAAATATTTTCGGGAGCTGTGACGTCACTCTCCACCCCAGTTCGTCTAAATCGCACAAAACTGGTGTCATTCGTTTGTGCTCGATTTGTGCCGGTTTGTGCTGTTAAAATGAACATCAAATATATTTCCCCTTCATAGAAATAACAAAAACAATTCTGGGCAGTGACGTCACTCTCCACCCCATGCCTTTCAAATCTCTCCAAACCGGTGGCGTTCGTTTGTGCTCGATTTGTGCTGGTTTGTGCCGTTAAAAGAAACCCTGTAACTATGACCGCTTCTTTTATATAATAAAAATAAACTTTTTACGAACAGTGACGTCACTCTCCACCCCATGCAATCTAAATCTTGGAAATCCCTTTTGATGATTTGCTTGTAGAATCAATCCAGTGGAGGCATCACCGAGACGTTAAAAAGAAAAGCAAGTTGGAGAGAA
>NW_015658266.1:0-2285 GCF_001515625.1 Sinocyclocheilus rhinocerous
CTGAGGGATCTCCTCACGCTGTCTGGGGACAGAGTCATCACCTGGCCGCCGGGGGGAGGTGGAGTCTTCTGTGCAGTGGTGCTGTTTTGTGCCTCAAAGCGAGCGAAGAAGGCGTTCAGCTCACTCAGCAGGGAGATGTTGCTGTCACAGGTCCGCGGCGGGGGCTTGTAGTCCGTAATGGTCTGTATCCCCTGCCACAGGCTCCGAGTGTCTCTGCTGTCGCTGGTGCTGGTACAGTTCATTTAGTGCCTCGCTCCTGTTGCTGTTGTTGGAGCTGGGAGGGATGTATACAGGAACGAGCAGTATGGCTGTATATTCCCTCGGTAGATGGAACGGCCGGCACTTAATAATCATAAACTCCACCAGGGGTGAGCAGTGTTTGCAGACCACAACAGCATCGCGGCACCACGCATCATTGATTGTAAACACAAAGCCCGCCGCGACGGGTCTTACCTCCCTCGACGCAAGCTCTGTCCGCTCGATAGCATGTTAGCTGGTCGAGCTGAATAGCGCAGTCCGGAACGCTGTTGTTGAGCCATGTTTCCGTGAACACAAAAACACAACAGTCTCTTACAGTCCTCTGAGTTGAGCGTAGTAGTCGGATGTAGTCCAGTTTATTGTCCAAAGAGCGTACGTTAGCCAGTACGATGGTGGGGATAGCTGGCTTGTGTGGGTTAGCCGTTAGCCTAGCCCGGATACCTCCGCGCTTACCCCTCTTCTGCTTCCTCTCACGCCGCTTGTGGCGCCTCCGCTGTGGGCGAGATGCAGTAGTGGGGGTCGGTGGTGGTGTGGGCCTCCGGAGCAGACCGAGGTCCCGCAGCTCTTCGGCGTGCGCAGAGTTTAACTCTAAAAATGTGGTTCTGCCGACATCGAGCAGAAACTCATGACTGTATGCACGCTTAGAGACAGGTAGACGCGATGAAGACGTACAAAAACACTGCGACTCACAAGACAAAAAACACGAAAACACCGTTCTGACGGGAGAGAGAGAAGCCGCAGCGTGTGCACGCACCGCCATCTTTCTAAATCTTTCAGCTGCTGTGAACCAGCTGCTGTGATGTCTGTTCATCAAGAATAAAACAAAAAAGAAGAAATCAATAACTTTTATATAGCTGTAAGTATTTATCTGTATTTAGTTTAGAATTTAGTGTTTGATAACTTTATTCAATTTCGGTATATTTCTGCTGAGGGGCACAGGTAGCTAAATATAACATTTATTATAATGGGTTTATGTGAAGATTGTTTTAAGTTCACTTAAATTAGAAGTTATTTTTAAAGTCTAATAAATGTTAAAATTGATAGCTCTTAATTATAATGTAATGTTTAATGGCTATAGTCAATGGTTAAATATTAGGGGACATTTTTTTTATAGGGAAATCAGTATTACTTGGTATCAGTGATACTGGCCTTCAGTAATAAAAAAGATGCCATTAAACAAATATTAAAAATGTTGTTTGTACATTAATTTGAAGATTGAATGTGAAATTATTGCAATAAAAAAATATTTAAAAACTTTAATGTTAGGTGGGATTAACCGCGATTAATTTCAGAAAAAATGTGCGATTAATTAGTTAATTTTTTTTAATCGATTGACAGCACTAATATATATATATATATATATATAAAACATTTATGTCCCCTCACTTCTGAAATGATGGCTACGCCCCTGGACACTTACATTGTTCTTGCTCCGTCCATGCAATAACTGCGTCCTTCTATCAACAGAGTTTTCTCTTTACTTAATCTGCTGAGTGCTCTGGTAATATCAATGGTATGACCCATTTCAGGAGCTGTCAAAATTACTATTTAAAATCAGAGCATAGTTCATACATTCACTAAAATATTGAAACGTTAATGATACTGATTAAAAACACCAGCGCCAGTGATTGACTGTCAAAGCAAAGCATGGTTTGAATGCCCCGCCCACAGCTGAACTGGAAGTTTTGATTGGTTTTGCACCCGAGTCAGACCTGTCTGTTATTGGCTGAAGCGCAGTAAAACGCCAGCTCGCCCTGTTTCTCCATCGGCACCTTTGTCCATTTTGTACTTTGTACTTTTGCAGAAAAATAAATGTAGCGAAGTTGAATACTTAATTTTTATTCAATTCAAGTAAAAGTACGACAATTTAATTATACTCAAGAAAGTAGAAAAAAATGAAAAAAATGTACTCAAGTACAGTAACGAAAGTATCTGTAATTAGTTACTTTACACCTCTGCTTAAGGGTCCTTGTGAAATTTCAGTGTTTCTAACAGCTCTAAAGTTATAAATAATGGTCAATCTAATC
>NW_015658267.1:0-248 GCF_001515625.1 Sinocyclocheilus rhinocerous
TTTTGTTAAAGCAGTGTTGCTGTTGTAAAGTTATACAGCTACAGCGGTATTGCTGGGTTTTAAAGCAGGTTTGATTTTTTTTCTTTTTCCTTATCACTCTGTATTTACAGCAATTTCACTGTCCACTCTGTTCAAATGTGGATGAATGGCTACACATAGATGTGTGCACACACTGTCATAGCTGTGTGAGATCACTACCATCCTGCTTTTGTGGGTGGGGGTAGGGGTGTTAAATTTTTTTTTTTTCC
>NW_015658267.1:618-792 GCF_001515625.1 Sinocyclocheilus rhinocerous
CTCATATTAATGTTAAAAAACCTCATAAAGTGAAATTTTCATGCCATGGGACCTTTAAATCAATATATTGTTTTCTGTAAATGAGTTAGTAAGATGTTTTTCACATCATTTTGAAGCAAAAACGCTAGTCTACAAGATCCAGTTTTCAAAAGTCTTGTGAACAAATGTTCTGTA
>NW_015658268.1:0-1678 GCF_001515625.1 Sinocyclocheilus rhinocerous
AGTGTGTTATTGTGCTGATATCTTAAGGACTACTGTGGACAGCTGTCTCCTAAAGTTTTTGATATATTTCATATTTTGTGTTGTCAGTTCACAGCAGTGATAGAAATGAATCTTTTCCAATAAGTTTAAATTGATTTTGACCTTTTATGTGCATTTTACCTTTTATAAAGCCATTTTTTTCTAAAAGTCTGCATCATCTTTTGAGTCAAATTCTTACATTTAATCAGTCAATTATAATAATAATACATTTAGGCTGTTACTAAACAAATGAAATCAGTATCAGCGCATAGTTCATGCCACAGTAAAATAAATCTAACAAGCCCTTAAAATAAACTATGCATTTACGCACATATATTGTTTTAATATGAAGTATAAAGAGGGACATCGATCAGTGTAATAAAGTAAAAACACAAAAAAGCGGTAACACTTTCTATGAAGCCCGTATTTATAATACATTATAAGGGTATTCGTAAGGCATTATAATGAATGAATATTGCATTATAAAAAACCGTATAATATGTTGTATCATCTCATAAATAATCATAAGAACAGTTTTAATGTATTATAATACTTATTTGTGGTTATAGCTTTTAAGAGTATGATGATTTATAACACACAGTGAACATGTTGCATCCACTTCAGTTACAATGAATTATATTTCTCATAGTTATAATGTATTATAAGTCTCATATCTTGCCATTGTTTAAGATCTGCACAATAATTTAGTACATCTTATTAGTGTTTTTACAGTAAAATGACAAATGCAAAGTCTTCATGAATAAATCCAAAAGACTTTATAATGTGGTCTTATTATTTATAAGTGTTCTGTGTCTGCTTTAAGTAAAGGGTAACACTTTAGTATAGGGAACACTTATTCACTATTAACTACGACTTTCCCCTCAATAAATTCCTAATTTGCTGCTTATTAATAGTTAGTAAGGTAGTTGTTAAGTTTAGGTATAGGGTAGGTTAGTAAGGTAGTCGTTAAGTTTAGGTATTGGGTAAGATTAGGGATGTAGAATAAGGCATTAATATGTGCTTAATTAGTACTAATAAATGGCTAATATTCTAGTAATATGCATGCTAATAAGAAACTAGTTAAGAGACCCTAAATTAAAGTGTTACCAAGTAAAGTAACTTCACTTTACTTAAAGCAGACAAAGTCCACTTATAAATAATAATAATAATGTTTTTTTTCTCAAACAGCCATAAAATCAGATATTAGATCAAACGAATGTGTACACATTGTTACGATTATAACCAAACTGCAACAAAATAAGGGAGACACCACACACAACTGCAGCTTGACAATATTTATTTAACTAAAGAAATAAGCGTGAAATGCGTTATCAGTAATGTACATCAGTATGTCAGCAAATGAATGTAAGTACAACCAGTGACAATCCAAACAACGAAAAATACAGAGGATAGATGGTCAAGACGTGAAACCCGTGTCCACTTTGATCCTCCGTCACCCTCGCATCCCGGCAGCTCATCAGAAGTCTCATCAGTTATTGAACCAACAAACAATAACGCAGGACATGTCTGTTTGGCTCAGTCCCTTATAAAGTGCCGTAATCCAGTTCAGGTGCAAACAACGCCCATCAGCAAATCACCTGCAACTCTGAAACAAACACACAACTAGTCACAGAAACGTGACAACATTTGCTTTGAACTA
>NW_015658269.1:0-1090 GCF_001515625.1 Sinocyclocheilus rhinocerous
GCCAATTATCAATATACTGTCTGTCTTTATTTGGTTTGGGAAGCAGTACAATTAAACCTTGTGTTAAAGTGGGTGGAAGACATTGTTTTTTGATGCTTTCAACAAAAACCTCTAAAAGAAAGGGAGCCAATTCCTTGGAGAATAATTTATAGAACTCTGATGTCAAACCATCAGTACCTGGTGATTTGGAATTTTTCAAATGATTAATTGCATCCATCAGCTCGCAAATTGTAACAGGTCTATCACAATGTTCCTTTTCAGTTCTATTAATAGGTTTAATCTGCAACGAATTCAAAAAGGCATAGGCTGACACCTGAGAGTAACTAGATGTATACAAATTTTTATAAAATTCACTACAATATTGAGAAATGACTGTATGATCATCCGTTATAACCCCATTAATATTTAATTTACTAATGGTGTTATAAACAAAATTCCGCTTTTCTAAATTAAAAAAACAATGTGAACTTTGTTCCCCTGCCTCAAGCCACTTTTTTCTGTAACGAATAAAGACACCTTCAGCCTTTTTCTTATACAAATCATCAAGTTTACTTGATAACTCAGCCATTTCTAGTTTTCATCCTCTAAAAAAGAGTTTGGATGTCTCTGAGACAAATTTGTTATTCTTGTTATTATTCTAATTTCTTCAGCTCGTTTACTTTTGGCCATAAAGGAACCATACTTTCTCATATATTTGCCAATTTCAAACTTTAGAAGTTCCCAATTTTTCCCAAAGGCATTTTCCAGTTTAGCTTTAAACCAAAACCTACAAATCAAATCTTTAACTTTCTTTTGGACCTCATTATGCAGCAAGAGGGAATTATTAAGTTTCCAATATGAAATATTTGCATTATGGTTTTTGGAGTGCAGGTTCACATTTATATAGATGGCTTTATGATCTGTTAAAGGAGTAGGTAAAATATCTACTTCTACCCCATCTTTATCAAAACTTTCAGAAATTAACCAATAGTCTATTCTGGATGCTCACCTGCCTTGGTCTCTCACACGCACTTCCAACAGATGGCTCCTGAAGACAGCAAAGAGGATGACTTCTTCTTCTTCTTCTTCTTGGTGTTTAATGGCGGATGGC
>NW_015658270.1:0-927 GCF_001515625.1 Sinocyclocheilus rhinocerous
TCCTACGGAATTTCTCCTTGCAGGAGGCTGAGCAGGTCTTCCTTTTTGGTCCAGATTATCATTACAGGTCAGAGTAGAATATGCATTATTTTTGCACAATGCCCAGTGCACCTTTTGTTACTGATATTTCTGTTAACCCAACAGTGATTGTTCTCTGATAACTATTTCAGTGAAGTGGAAGATTTTAATAGAAGGATTGACGGTAACACTTTCTATGAAGCCTGTATTTATAATACATTATAAGGTTATTCTTAAAGCATTATAAGGAATGAATAATGCATTATAAGAAACCTTATTAATTAGTTATCTTTACTTAGTTGTTATACTTACTAGGTTTTATTAAGTTCCAGCAACTTTCAAGGCAAATAAAACAATTTACTTACTGTTTTGAGTGACACTTACTTAAAATATTGAAGTAGCCACAAAGGAACCAATTACATTAATAAACCAATGAGAGGCAGCAGTGCACTAATATATTGCTAATGTGCAACATAACAACAGAAGAAGAAAAGAAAAAGAGTTTTAATAGACTTTTCACCCATTTCCTCCATGTCTGCAGTTATCTTTCACTAGTTGCATTCACTCGTTTCCCAAAGTCATATTGAATGTTGAATTTTCAATACAACTGAAATATTTGAGAGAACATCACATAAGCTGACTTCATAAATTGATGTTGATTTTCCTAAAATTTGTGGGGGGTTTTTTAACCGTTATAGTGATTAGCGGTCCCTTTGGTTGGGCACTTGGAACTTGGTTTATGTTATTATAATTTTTTTCTTGTTAATGCAGTAATGCATCATGAAGTCAGAATTGTTTGATTTCAAGAGAAGAAAAGTAATAAATAGGTTCCTTTTAAAAAGCGACCTATATTCTTATTAAAGGTTTAGTGCTTTGTTTTGTGTGTGAGTATATTAATGAATATTTTCC
>NW_015658271.1:0-515 GCF_001515625.1 Sinocyclocheilus rhinocerous
ATACTTAATAAAATAAACTTGAAGTATACTACGTTTTGGTAAGGGCCATTGTTGCATGACAACCTCATTTGCTCATGGAAACTAATGAATAAATAGTGGAATAGAGTGTGGGCAGAAACATAAATTGGTGCCTATGCTTATCGTTGTTCTGTTTCCTCTTTTTCTCCTCTATTTTTTGCTTCAGGCTGCCTGACAGATTTGTCCTCTTCTTTATGTTTAACGTGCGTGTTTATGTGTGTGTGCGCAAACTTTTTCAGTTCATTCCTAAGTTGCGCAAGCTCAACTTCCATATGAAATGGATTAAAAACGCTCGGGTCCCGCGTTCTGCTCCCCTCCAGATCATACATGTTCTAATCTACAGCACCGCGAGGACGCGCTGCACCTATTTGAAAAAGGTGGCTGAGGCAGCAAAAGCATAACCAGTGTATCGAGAGAGGGTGTCCTATTTTCACGAATTCTGTCCATGGTCTTCCATTCATTCACCACCAGAGGTCACCCTTTCCATTACATTGACT
>NW_015658272.1:0-546 GCF_001515625.1 Sinocyclocheilus rhinocerous
ATAAAATAACAAATGGCACAGAAAACGAGCTTGTGAGGAACAGATTTAACGTTGGGCCTACAGTGCGTCCAACTGAGTGTACGTTACCCCCTGAGGCATTTCTGCATACCCCCTCTCTTCCACTTAGACTGCACCTTTTCCATTAAAGGACCATATTTGCCCCCTAAATTGACTTTCCAATGCATTTTTTATATTTATAAATAGAATATTAATGTTTAAAAAAAAAAAGTTCAATAGATTAATATGCAATGATGATAAAAAAGTGAAAAGTGATTCTTTTAAATACTAAAACCGCCAGTAGGTGGCGGTAAGTCACTGTCTTAATGCGTGAGTCATCGAGTCATTTGTTTATTCAAGCAAGTGGCTGTATTTATAAATGAATCATTGAATCAATGACTTTCGCGAACGATTCGTTCACGAAACACCGCAAAACTCAACATTTTGTTCGCGTACCCCCCCTCTGTCGCCTCATGTACACCAGTTTGGGAACCACTGTTCTATATTAAATATTTAGCTAACAACAGTCTGTTACCTAGCAACAGTGTA
>NW_015658273.1:0-287 GCF_001515625.1 Sinocyclocheilus rhinocerous
GCATTAAATATGAACATTTGGTTTCTTTTTCTTGTGCTTAAATCTTTTTCAGTCCTCTGCCTCTTTTGGCAGTAGGATCTGCTGTCTCTCCTCTGAACAACGAAGCTTGTGTTTGTTTCTTGCCAGGATTCATCATAAAGTTCTGTCCTCTCGTCTTATTTCTGAACTTCTGCTTCGGCTCTCCTCCTCCTCTTCCTCTCTGTCGGTCACGAGGAGTTTTCTGTTCTTTTTCCTTCTTCACAGATCGTTTCACCCTGATGTTTCGCTCTAGTCATTTGGATGCGTTG
>NW_015658273.1:831-1312 GCF_001515625.1 Sinocyclocheilus rhinocerous
ATAGTTGTATCTCAGCCAAATATTGTCCTATCCTAACAAACCATACATTAATGGAAAGATTATTCATTCAGCTTTCAGCTGATGCATAAATCTCAATTTCAGAAAATTGATCCTTATGACTGGTTTTGTGCTCCAGGGTCACAAATAGTTCTACTTCATGAATAAAACGAACCAGATGATTTACAATATTACAAAAGTCTGAAAAGCATTTATGGAGGAAATTAACATGACTTTTATTTCAAGAACTGCTCTATTAACCCTATAAAACCTGACATGCTAAATAACAAAAAAGTAAATCAGCATGTGTTTATTGATGACTATTATTTTTGCTCCATCAGGCTTTTATGGCTTATATAGTCTGATAAAGTGAAAATATGAAGGAAAAATCAGCTCAATGTTATTCAAAAATGTGCAATTTTGTACAAATGCTGATATTAATCTGATGAAATTCTGATGCTTGTTCTGTAAATCAGTGAGATCT
>NW_015658274.1:0-516 GCF_001515625.1 Sinocyclocheilus rhinocerous
AATAAGAACTCAGATAAATCATATATTGTTGTAGTCCTGTGTTTAGGGGTGTAACGGTACACGTATTCGTACCGTACGGTTCAAGGGGCAAATTCCAAATGGAAGTGATCATCCCTATGCCTTTGAAGGGCAGAGCCCTTGGAGTGGGGACTTTGGAGTGAGCAGTAGGGCTGGGTGTTGAGACAAATTTCACGATTCGATTCTCATTCACAAGCTTGCGATTCGATTACCGATTCGATTCAATATCGATTATTTTCGATAAATATCAGGTACAGTACATGCCAAATTTTTTTGCCAAGGAAAAAAAAATCTCAACTAATGCTGTAAAATATTCATGAGAGTCAGTTGGTACTACATTACAATAATATTGAAGGTTAAAATTGACTGATTTGTTAAAATTACACTTAATGAAATTTTTAAAATAATAAAGTTACAATTACATAATAATATTCTACTTCAATTCGTGTCATAAAAACTTGGATTTATTCAAACAAATTAAACATTGAAGAACAGTAA
>NW_015658275.1:0-650 GCF_001515625.1 Sinocyclocheilus rhinocerous
CCAGAACAGCTCAATTCTCTCAGAACGGATCCGATCATCACAAGAAACTTCAGCAAATGAATACAACTGACAGAAGAGAGTCAAAGAGCGGCCTGCACTGATCTCAGTCTGTGAGGATGAGGAGGAGGATGAAGAGACTGAAACACAAAATTACACACAAATCACAGACTCTTCAATCATCATGGGAGTTTAAATGAAGAATTTGCCTTTTTAAAATTGATCACATAACCATAAAATTACCCTGAAGAACATGCAGAAAAACACAAGCATCAGTTCCTTGTAGTTCTCCATTCACATATTGTCTGCAGATGTAAAATCCATAATCTTCTTTTGAGATGTTGTTGATGTTCAGAGAGCAGTCAGGCCCCAGACTTAGTCTCTCATGTCTCTCTGTGTTGATGTTGTTGTCAGAGAGCAGTCAGGCCCCAGACTCAGTCTCTCATGTCTCTCTGTGTCTTTCTTCTTTACCCCTAAACCAATCAGTTCAACTTTTGCTGAATAACTGTAATAGTTCCATACAGTTGAGTTACAGTCAGAAAGAGTATTATTACAGGGCAGACGTACATCTTCACCAGAACTGATGAACACATGAGTATCATTCTCTTCACTGGTACCTGAAACACAAGAACATTTGAGTGATAATTATACTA
>NW_015658276.1:0-532 GCF_001515625.1 Sinocyclocheilus rhinocerous
GCCTCCCTTTGAGCCTATCGAGGAGATATCAGATCGTCTTCTTACTTTAAAGACTGTGTTTCTCTTGGCTATATCTTCTCTTAGGAGAGTTGGGGATCTGCAGGCCCTTTCTGTGGCCCCTTCCTATCTCGACTTTGCGCCCGGTCTGGCCAAAGCTTTTCTGTACCCTCGTGCGAGGTATGTCCCTAAGGTTCCCTCCTCTACACCACGGCCTGTCGTACTCCAGGCTTTTTATCCTCCTCCCTTCAGGGAGCCCGACCAGCAGAGGCTTAATTGTATGTGTCCAGTGCGAGCACGGGATGCATTCGTCCCCAGAGCTGCCCTGTGGAGAAAAGCCACTATTCGGGAAGATAAATCAGCAAGCCCCTGACCTCCCTCGCAGAGTTGGAGATATAGAGCAGCAGCTCTAATCCAATGATACCCTGCCCAAAAAAAGTCCAGAATTATCTTCTGCACACTTCAGAATCTAAGCCTTTGGTGGATTTCTCACCAATTCAATTCAATTCAAGTTTATTTGTATAGCGCTTTTCAC
>NW_015658277.1:0-1370 GCF_001515625.1 Sinocyclocheilus rhinocerous
ATCGCGTTCATAATCGAATGCGACTCATCTGCGATTATGAACGCGTTATTGCATAGCTTGTCAGTGGTCCATCTGAAAGCACGGGATGGAGATTTACTATTAATCACAGAACCGGCTTTACTGACGAGATGCGCATGACAATCACATGCGATTTATCGTGCAGCCCTAAGTTTGTTTGTTGATCACAAAATAGATGAGGAAAACTAGGATGCCGGGTGTATTCAAAGCACCGCCATTACTGTCTAGAGTGCGTGGAATGGTGCGCTGTGATTGGTTGAGCGGATATATATCACATTCTGCAGAGAAGGGAGATTGGCGTTTGTCGCGGTTTGGAAAGAAAGGGAGAAAACATGACAGAATAACTTGGCGGATATCGCATTTTGCGTAAAATTAAAAATGGACTTTTCAATACCGACCGGATACAATACTAAAAATGGTGTTTATCGCGTTTTGGAACCAAACTCTTCAATTTAATAACATATAGCCTAGTATTATATATAGGATGTTCGTCAACTGATTGCAGGCGGTCGGATCCATGTTGACAGCTCCGTAAAATAACCTACTGAAAGCTCTCTATAGTTTTGGTGTATATAGTTAAAAATATGACAAGTAGGCTATACAAACACATAATAACATTTAAAGTTACTTCAATTTCTGAAAAAAGAATGTAGTAATTGATGTCATAAACACACAAGCCTGATTTTTGTTTTAACTGGCAGAATCCATCATACATTACAAAAATCAGAAAAAAAAAACATTTGCATCAAAGACTATGAAAAAACAATGCCAGAATGAAGCCAGAAGTGCCAAATGTAAGCCAGATTTGGCCCAGACTCTGCTGTTATCTGGGAAGCCAAGCATAAGAATACTAATGTAAATTTGTTAACCCACAGTAATAATTTTTAACCGATTAATCACCTATTTTAGTTTTCTGCATGTTTTTTTAAAAAACACACAAAAAATTAATTTGACGTTTTTGAGAGGAAAATAAAAAAGAGAAGTATGTTAAAAAAAAACGCAAAAAATACATTTTACGTTTTTGAGAGGAAAATAAAAACCCATAAGTGGGTAAATATTTATACTAATATTTATATTATATTTATACTAATGGATAAATATAATTGCAGTAGGCTATATAATAATAATAATAATAATAATTCCTTACATTTATATAGCGCTTTTCTGGGCACCAAAGCGCTTTACATAGAAGGGGGGAATCTCCTCAACCACCACCAGTGTGCAGCATCCACCTGGCAGCCATATTATAATTATATAATATAATCCAAGCTATAAACAAAATAGCTAAATAAACAAAAATATGCCTGTGTCTTTTGAATTGCTTACCCTAATTAATATTTGATGTGGCTTCC
>NW_015658278.1:0-142 GCF_001515625.1 Sinocyclocheilus rhinocerous
CTCCTAGGAACGTATTAAAAAGCATCAGCAAGTGTTAAATAGGCTGGCAACATGCTTAAAACATACTAAAACATGCTAGCAACTCTCAGCTAAGTGCTAAAGCATGCTATTAATGCAGTGAAAGAGGAAGTTACTGTAACTC
>NW_015658278.1:411-554 GCF_001515625.1 Sinocyclocheilus rhinocerous
CAATATGTAGCTAAGTGTTAAAGCATGCTATTAATGCAGTGAAAAAGGAAGTTGTTGTAACTCATACATACAATCCCCAATCTGCTTCAAACTTCACGTTTTTGATTAGAGTCCTGGCCTGAAGACATCTACATGCTCATATT
>NW_015658279.1:0-1214 GCF_001515625.1 Sinocyclocheilus rhinocerous
TGTCAGTACAGTTCTGATCTTCTTGTCTTGTTCAGGTGCTTCAAAAAGATTTTTGCACTCAACCTGTATCTCCTGTGATTCATGACGTCTGGAAGTAACTTCAATCTGTCTTACCTCATGTTCAGTATTGACCTGTTCACTACAACCCTGAGTGATATAGAGATCTGTGTAGATGTTCTTCAGAAGTGTAGAGTCACCTTGCTTTGCAATTCCTTCAAACACACGCTGAAAGTGTAGAGTCACCTTGCTTTGCAATTCCTTCAAACACACATTGATACTTCTTCTTTAGGCTACACTTTAGCTGATGAATGAAGATCAGCTCATCTAAACACAGGAATAAAATATACAGATAGTTTAGTCTCTGGGTTTGTTATCTACAGAACAGAATGTGGAAGTCTAAAGGAAGTCTGTCATTGGAAGAGACAGGGCAGGTTATGAACACAATATATGAGAGGCATATGAACAGCAAATGATCTTCCTCTGAATCATAACAGTGATCGTGGAAGAGAAAACAGATTGACATAGCGCTGGAAGCAGTGAACAGATTATCTTACCTTCTAGAGTATCAGCAGCTTCATCTTGCTTCATCTCTCTCAGGAAGCAGAGCGTGAGATCAAGAGCTGCTTCTTTGTTACTGCATCTGTTCTCATTAAAGTCCTTCACAAAGTATTGTGTGTTCTCTTTTTGTAATATTTTCTTAAACTTTTCCAGTTCTTTCTTTAGAAATTTGATCATTTTGCTCTCAAGGTCCTACAAAGCACGACAAAAATTAATGACAGAAAAAATCTTCATCTATATTTGGTCAAAATTATTTATTCAGTGATTAAAATATTCATAAAAAATTAAGTTGAGACAAACGTTAATTAGCTGTAAATATGAGTTATCTAATCAGTAATTACAAATATTTGTAAAAGAAACAAGAAAAACTGCCCAGTAACAAATTTGTTTGTTATAAATATAAACATTTATGAAAATATTTTCCTACCTGGAAGATTCCTAGGAGTTTGTCTGTGAAATTCTTGTGGTTCCTGTTAATCTGGTCGTCTGAATCTAATGTCTCATATTGCAGCCTGTTAAAATGGCGAAAAAAATTAAATGCAGTTAACCTCCTGGGGTCGACAGTTCTGCCAGCGGAACTTTTTACAGATTTGAATGATGACAGCGAAAACAACTAAAATGCTCCTTCATACTTGACCGTACATATAAGAGTAATA
>NW_015658280.1:0-524 GCF_001515625.1 Sinocyclocheilus rhinocerous
TCAGCTCACTGTCTGCCGCTGGCCACTTGGTCATTACTTTAAAAAACAAAAACTTATATTTAGCGAACAAAAAATGCTTTTATGAATTAACTTAATAAAAAAACGAAACGAAATATAATCACTTTGCTATTACATACAAAACGGAACTATTTTAACAGCTGAAACAGTAGTATAAGCTGTTTTGGGAGAAGGGGAAAAAAAGACGGGCTCGGGCCGGTAATTCTGATAAGCTGTCGGACACTGGGAGAGATAAAAAGACGGACGGGCTCGGGTAATTCTGATAAGCTGTCGGACACGGGCCGGCTAGGGGATAAATTTGAGGCCCGTGCAGGGCTCTAGTCACAGTGCATTCACTCTGGATGTGTTCGCAGCACATGGTGGCTGTCCTTTAATGTTCTTCATTGGTGTTTCCTGATGCACAGATTTGTGAATTTCCCCGTCAGCCGGTGGTCTGGCGTGAGATCGCAGTGATCACTGAGGCGTTACGAAACGACAGCCAGGACAAACACGCTCAGTTTCTCAAA
>NW_015658281.1:0-366 GCF_001515625.1 Sinocyclocheilus rhinocerous
TACAGATGTTACAGCATTAAAGAAGATGTGTTGTCCCGATCTAGATGCGCTCTTCGTTAACTGCAAGCCGTTCTATTCGCCAAGGGAGTTTTGCTCGTTCATTCTCGTGAGTGTTTACATTCCTCCGCAAGCGCACGAGAGCTCAGCTTTACAGAAACTCGCTGATCAGATCACAGACACAGAACAACAACACCCAGACTGTGTTATAATCATTCTTGGGGACTTTAATAAAGCAAATCTTTCCCGTGAACTGCCAAAATACAGACAGCACATCACATGTCCCACCAGAGACAGTAATACAGTGGGTCCGGAAAGTATTCAGACCCCCTTAAATTTTTCACTCTTTGTTATATTGCAGCCATTTGC
>NW_015658281.1:609-814 GCF_001515625.1 Sinocyclocheilus rhinocerous
TATCAGTTTCTGTGAAGACATGTGCATTCCTACCAGGACATTCTTATCATTTAATAAGGATAAACCGTGGTTTACTGCAAAACTCAGACAACTCCGTCAGGCCAAAGAAGATGCTTGCAGAAATGGGGACAGATTCTTGTATAAACAGGCCAAATACATGCTGGAAAAGGAGATCAGAGTGGCAAAGAGGAATTATACTGGAAAG
>NW_015658282.1:0-530 GCF_001515625.1 Sinocyclocheilus rhinocerous
GCATGTTTATTTAAAATCGCCGTAGACCTGAGGATACTAATGGAATTCCTGACCGGTCTTCAAAGTTTTGAACCTAAACTTGTACGCTGACACTGGTTGGACATCGCACTTGCAGATCCAAGTCGAGTCATGATAAGTTCTAGTGTAAAGGGGCTACCTGATGTTATTGATTTTTGAGAGGAACTTAAATATTTTTAAACAAGTTAAATATAGAGAAGTATCTGGTTGAATGATAAAGAACTGATATAGTCTGAGCAAGATTTTAAAGATTTCAGCAGGGCTGCACAATTTGGAAGAGTAATCATGATTACAATTATAGCTTCCATGATGACCTAATTGTTATTGATTACAGCATCATATTTACTTGCATTAAAGGTTACTGCTTATGTTTTTTCCAGCCTTAAGCACATGAATGCAGTGGCCAATGAGATACCAATTTAACCGATGTTAGTAATCGAAATTACAGTACCAAAGGAAAATAACTGACCACCAGTGCTAGGTAGAGTACCTACAAATTGTAGTCCCTTATG
>NW_015658283.1:0-206 GCF_001515625.1 Sinocyclocheilus rhinocerous
AGAGAAAAATTTACTGCGCCATGGTACAACAGTAATACCCATTCTTTCAAGAGAGAAACTCGTAATCTTGAGAGCAAATGGAGAAAAACTAATGGCGCTTTTCCACTGCATGGTACGGCTCGGTACGGTTCACTTTTGGGGGGGTTTCCACTGGGCACAGTACCTGGTACCTGGGACTTTTTTTTGTACCACCTTCGGTTGGGGTT
>NW_015658283.1:365-510 GCF_001515625.1 Sinocyclocheilus rhinocerous
ACCGCTAGATTTAAATCAGCACAGCCAGCGAAGGATCGAACGCAACTGTTTTGAATGAGTGCACCTTTTTTTAACAACCAAAAAGTGCAAAAAGTGGCCATTGAGGAAGTACAGACGTTCCTCTCGTTGATAGCAGAGGAGCGGA
>NW_015658284.1:0-838 GCF_001515625.1 Sinocyclocheilus rhinocerous
CCTTGTTTGTGTTTGCCTATTTAAGCATGCCTCTTTCCTTCAGTTCTGTTCAGTCTTGAGCCTACTGTGAATGTGCTAGCCTCACCAAGAAAGTGACGTCTGTTGTGTTTTTGGATTTGCCGTTTGCTCATCTTTTGTTTCTTGTATTTTTTCTGTGGAAGCACGGCTTCCTTTTTGTTGTACTTTTGACCTTGGACTCCTCAGTAAAGCACTTTGTGTTCAGTCATCTAAGCCTGCTTATTCTTCTGCCCTTGGGTCCATCTGTTATTTGTCATCCACCATAGTGCAGCGGTAAAAGAGGCAGTTCAGTTGTCTAGAAGACCCAAGTTCGATTCCAGCCTCAGACAACCATCACAAGCAGGTAATCCGGGCATTCCATGCATAAGGAAAATGCACATACTATTCACAGTATACACACAGCATACTGCAATATAGTTGATGGTTACAATATGCGAACAGCTTCTGTACTGATTTCAGTGTATTTGAGTTATATTTAGCAGATTCTGGGGAATATAGTAGGTCATCCGGGTATTACATGCATACAGAAAATGTGCATACTATGCACTGCATACATACTGGAAACTGCAGAAATAGTAAGTAGTATGATAGTATGGCATTTCGAACACAGCCAGTCACTTGCTTTATTCCCGAATGAATCAGCCGTTTGAATGAATCGGTTGAATCTCAATGACTCACTCATTAACAGTAGTGAAGCTCCGCCCACTGCAACACATCATCAGATAAGCTCCTCCCACATGTTCACTGGTAGTGAAGCTCCGCCCACTGCAGCACCTCATCACTGCAACACATCATCAGTGAAGCTCCTCCCACAGTAATT
>NW_015658285.1:0-378 GCF_001515625.1 Sinocyclocheilus rhinocerous
TTAAATATCTGCAAACATATTATGGTATTTTTATGCTTTAGTAGATTTAAAAACTTACATACAGGACCTTTAAGCTAAACAAGCCTGCACTGACAACAAAAATTAGAAGGAAGTAAATACATATTTGGGTGGTGTAATAGGCTATTATAATACAATGTCATTAATCAATATATTAAGATAACCTATGTTATTTAAATGACTAAAATAGCCTATAGACAATAATGAGCAATAATAATTCAGCACATTGCATAGGATGATGCGATGACAAATTCAAGAGCACAGCTTCACCTAATTAATTATTAATTTGTTTAGTTATATCATTTATAATTTGAATTATACAAGAAGAACACCAATAAACTTCGGGTAATTAAAAAAAAA
>NW_015658285.1:422-597 GCF_001515625.1 Sinocyclocheilus rhinocerous
TTGTATTCATTAGCCTACATCAGATCGGATTTTTTTTCTTCAGGAAACAGGCAGACTAGAATAAATAGCAACACAGAAGCGAACAATAAACGATAGAAATGGCAAAACAAAAATTAAATAATGAATCAAAATTTTGAACAATTATGAATAACATTAGGATAAAACATCTAAATAT
>NW_015658286.1:0-523 GCF_001515625.1 Sinocyclocheilus rhinocerous
TTTATGGACTAATTTTCATTTTTGGGTGAACTAACCCTTTAAGGCATTTTTACCAGCAAATGAGTGTCGCACTACTATTTAACCCTCTGGGGTCGACAAACGCGCCGGTGTTGTGCCGAATCTCCCCTCGCATGACATCAATCGATGCCGCCAGTTGCGAAAAACATTAGACATTAGACGGCATAATACATTGCAATTTGTGTATTTGTCTTTGATCATGTATTTAATTAAACTCGTATGATTTACAACTTGGACTGTCTAGCTGTGCTTTTATCGTTTACATTTACATTTAGCAGACGCTTTTATCCAAAGCAACTTACAAACAAGGACAATATTTGTGGACGTTTGTGTGTTTTTAATACAGTAAAAACAAAACAGTGTTTTTTTTTTAAACATTACACTACAGTATTTGTGGACGTGTGTTTTTAATACAGTAAAAACAAAACAGTGTTTTTTTTTTAAACATTACACTACAGTATTTTTTTGTAATAAAACAATGGTTTAGTTTCATAAGGGTAGCCAA
>NW_015658287.1:0-618 GCF_001515625.1 Sinocyclocheilus rhinocerous
AGCTTTGACCTAAATATGATTTTCAGTTACAATAATTAATCCTAAGATTCAACATTAGTAGCCTAATTTTTAACAGCATCAGACGCGCGCGCGCGCTCACAAGATCTCCCAGTTCTTACTTGTGAATTCAGTTCACTGGAGACTCGCTCTAAACGGATCATTTGAATCAGTGAGTTGTCGACTAGAGAACAGCTGCAATCGGATCATTCCAATTCGTGAATGAATCGGGAGTTGTTGATTCGAGAAAAGCTGCAATCCGATCAGTCCAATTCCCAAATGATCCATTTACAATCTGACTTATCAGGTTTATTGGAAAGAATCAGCTCGTTCACTACTATCGTGTCTCATGGTGGTGACAATTTCTCCAGTTCAAAATAATGAGGAATGACATATTTCTAAGAAATGTAGTGGAGTAAAAAGTATGATTTGGAATGTAGTGAAGTAAAAGTTACTCAAAATAAAACTACTCCAGTAAAGTTCAGATACTTGAAAAATGTACTTAAGTAGGCCTACAGTAACAGTAAAGTAAAACTACTTCGTTACTGTCCACCACTGCTAATTACTAAGCTCAAGTGAGTTAATGTGGGTTTCTTATAGCAGTTAAAATGTAGTCATTTT
>NW_015658288.1:0-548 GCF_001515625.1 Sinocyclocheilus rhinocerous
CTTCCTGTGCCTCCTTATTTGGTCATGTTCCTGTCCTCGTTTAGTCATTGTTGTCACCTGTGTTCCCCTGATTGCCCTGCGTTTATAAGTCCTAGTCTGTGCAGTTAGTGTTTTGTCGGGTCTACTAGTGCTGTACGTGTGTCTACCTCCTGTTCCCTATGTTGGATTTACCCCCTGTGATGGATTAATAAAGACTATTTCGATTATCTACGGCTCCGTGTTCCTTCCGGCAGCGTAACGTGACACAAACCACATTCTCTGAAGATTCTCCGAAGTAGCTTTACTGGCATGAGAAAAAAGTTTAATATTGCCATAGCATAAAGACACAAATACACTGAATGAGCAAATGTTTAAGATTTCGATTTTTGTAATAGTAATTGATCAATATTTATATGTATGTAAATAAAAGCCTATATTAAAATCTGTTCATCATGTAAAGCGAATATGTCTTTTTAGAAGACTTGGATTAAACCAATTTCATAGCTTGAAATAATGATTGCCTTGAAAAAATGGATGGGAATTTTTTTTTTTAAATATTAAAATATCTG
>NW_015658289.1:0-786 GCF_001515625.1 Sinocyclocheilus rhinocerous
TTGCTGCTGCTGTCACCACCGTCGAGCTAGGCGGGCGTGGTTTCAACAACCAGCTCCACCCACATCCCGCCTCTTTGCCTATTTTCGATTATCCGAGAGTGACGTGCGGTGACGCACTGCCAAAATGGCGATGGCCGGCGCCGCTCACTTTGGGCTTCAAAAATGCTCTTCAGAAACCTACGGGTGACGTCATGGAAACAACTTCGTACCTGTTTTTATACAGTCTATGGGTCCGACACTGTGGTCAAAAGCGTTTTTCAAAAATAGCTTAGTGCACTATTTAAACTGAACTGAGATGGATGATGACATCACTGAATTCAATGATGAACTGCCTTTAACTGAAAATTGAGTGTTTACTATTGTCATTTTGCATTGACACAATATTTTCCTAATTAATGCTGTACAGTTGCTTTGACACAATCTGTATTGTTAAAAGCGCTATATAAATAAAGGTGACTTGACTTGACACACATACAGAATTATACATACTCAAATGAATTGGTATGGCTATAATCATATAGCCAAAATGAGCCATGTGACATCAGTGGTTTAACTGTAATTTTCTGAAGGTACGAGAATACTTTTTGTGCACAAAGAAAACAAAAATAACGACTTTATTCAACAATTTCTTCTCTTCTCTTTAGACTTCTATGTGCGTTATGTGTGGTACGACAGTACCACAACGCATGTGTGTGCATTCCTCTGCTTCCAAACAAGCTGCAGCGCATCTGGGTTCTATGTCAGAATGCCAAAAGAATGACAAATCTCTCAGTTTTCATTAAAAAT
>NW_015658290.1:0-1474 GCF_001515625.1 Sinocyclocheilus rhinocerous
GTGTAATAAGCAGAGTGTACGCGCGCTGTGGACCCGCCTATACTAGCACACTCTTTAAATAACAAAAAACTACTGCGTCATTGACTTGAGACCAGGTTTTAGTTGGTCAATGGCACAGTCTATTTCAGTTGCCTCAAAATAGCAATGCGCCAGCAATGTGCCTGAACACACCTCGTTTTCAGACCAGCACGCCCCTGAGCGCACAAATGGGCGCAAATGCATTTGCTATTTAATCAACGTGGCGCAGGACGTGAAAATGACAACTGCGTCGGGCTGAAACTAGCAAAAAACACTTGCGTCACGCCTAGCGCCGTATTGCGCTGGGTGCTTGATAGAGCCCAACATCTAAAAAATGCAGCACTCATGTGAGACGCTGCAAAAGATGCGAGATGCAAACACAATGGTCATACCCATCCATCTAGTGCGTTTACATAGAAAAACAATGGAACAGTAGCGCACTGGAATGGAAAAGCACATTCCGTGTAAACAGCCCCTAACATGAGTCAAAATCCGGAGCTCTTGTTAGAGTGAAAGCTGAGGTCACTTCTGTTTCACGTGATCGGATCAAGCACAGCTACTGCAAATAACCTGAGAGCTACTGCAGGCACTGTTTTCAGCCAATGTGAACAGAGATCACGTCACGAAATCCTGGCTCATCTATTTGTCTCCTGTTGATTGAGAGCTGTATGTGGAGGGAGGAGAGGGGTGCGTTGTGTTCAGCTCTGTGTTTTTCTGAATGTGTTTCTTCATCTTTTTGCCCACATTGTTTGCTGCATAGTTGCGTTTTGTTCATTGTCAAACTCAAAAATGTGTTTATTTTAAAATATAAAAAAAGCCATTGCTTTATATGAAAAAGTTAACAATTGTACTTTACTGACAAAATATTTTTGTTTGTCTTGTATATGATATTTTTATTAAATCATAACATTTTAAGCTATTAAATGGTCATGTTATGGCGTGCCCCACCTATGAGGTAATGCCATTCTTCCATTCTTTTGGGGTAAACAAAGAAAAACAGTGTAAACTGTAATAATAAAACCACATAATTACTTTAGACATTTATGAAATAAATGTGGAAAGAAATAAACACTCTGAAACCCAAATGAATTTACAAGCAGGCTGTAGCTATTTGGTGGTCAGTGCCACCCCTGATTGAATCTTGGCCAGCCCTGTTGTTGGTCTGGACCTCTGTAAATTGTTCATGTATTCTCTGAATGACTAATCTGCTGTTTAAAACTCCTCAAATGAGTGTCTGCATGTTTAATTCAGTCTAGACAGGTTGCATGATCGCTGCGAGACGCTGGCAGAGCGAATGAGGCTTGAGAGAGTTGAATGAGGACGCGAACACACCTGACCTAACACTGACAGACAGGTGACATTGATTGGTTAGCTTAGTTTTGAAAGAAACAGTTCTCTGGATAAGACTAAATAATTAAATTACCAAATGAAAACAAAATTAATTAAATTAAAAATT
>NW_015658291.1:0-513 GCF_001515625.1 Sinocyclocheilus rhinocerous
TCTGTTTGTAACAGTATGGCATTTATTACATAAACAGAGTAATTGCATGTGTTGTCTATGAGACTTAATGGAGTGTATGGTATCCAGTCATCAAAGTTTGAGCGGGCTGTACTCCTTCGTCTCAGTCAAGTCGATGAGAGACTACAAAACATTGAACGCCTTCTAAGGACTAACATGTGTTCTGAACCACCCGAAGGACGAGAAATTCTCGAAAAGCCCTGTAACACACCAACGGAACTGGAAGATTTGTGCACCATGTTGAAGGATCCAGCCTACAAAAAGAGAGTGGTTAGTACTTCAAGGTTGTAAGAGTTTGCACTTGGAACACGGTGTCATATGCATTGTTGTAACTCCAGCTGTGTGTGGTCTTTGGTGAGGTGGAGTGGTGTAGGGGGCTAAGCACAGCACAAACAAAACAACAAAAAAACCCTGTGTTTTCCATATTATTTTATATAATTATGCACACACTTTTATTTTTCTTGGTTCAGATATTGCTGTTAGTTATTGCTGTGC
>NW_015658292.1:0-1086 GCF_001515625.1 Sinocyclocheilus rhinocerous
GCAAAGCATGATCAGGATAAAAGCATACTTGGCTCATAGTAGTCAAACACTGATGACCGCTGGCTTGAGATTTTTCACTGTAAGGATCCGTTTCAGCAGCAGACTATAAGTCATGGGGACGCCTTTGGGAACCTGCAAGACAGAACGGTGGAACAGCAGTACACACCAGAATATGGCAGCAAGAGATTATACCCAGTGTACGCAGTCTCACCTCTTTCAGATACACTAGGACATGATCATCTCCAGCATCAACCCGCTCCACTAGTGGGACAAATGAATTGGGAGGAGATCCAAGCTGGGAGGAATAATAAAGCAGCTTCAGGCATCTTTGAACTTTCCAAATCATTTTAAAAACACATACGAACCAGTGACGTATCTGCTGAGAAACCTGACAGGAGCTTAATGTCCACTAGAACCATGTTAGTGCTTGCTTTTGGGCCATCATATCTGAATGAAGGTGGGGAAATACAGGGGTTTAGTCAATGGTACAAAAATTAAAACGATACCAGCTTCCCAGTTTAAAATACATCAACTGGAACGGTTTCAGGACAGTCAAAGCTGTTCTTACGTCACAGTGAAGTTCACCATGAGATTGGCTCCTTGGCAGTCTCCAGTCACCTTCACGTCAACACTCAGTGATCTGGCGACTATAACAGGTTTCGGGATGTTGTAGAAACATGCAACCTACAGTATGAATGCAGAGAACACACAGAATTAGGATGGGCACAATCGAAACCGAAAAAGAGGAAAAGGTGAAGATGCAGACCTGCACAGACACACAGCAGGAGCCCTTCACTCGAACACTATATCTGCCAGGAACGTTCTTCAGCGGCTTCTCCTGATACAGCAGCCTGTTGTCCCGATTCACATCAAAGCTATAAGATTCTCCTCCTACCACTGAGGACTGTACGGTAACAGTGCTGGAACCAGCCAAGCTGAACACTTCAGCAGCGTACAGAGACAGAGCATGAAGAGCTACCACGGTGTCCTATAAAACAACCACCAGATTAAAAACTCCACTCAGATATGAGGTTTGTGCTAATGTTTGGTAGTCAGTCACCTGGGTGGAAGAAAAGCCTCCATAAG
>NW_015658293.1:0-542 GCF_001515625.1 Sinocyclocheilus rhinocerous
TAAGCAAATGAAGAGAATGCAAGCCCACAGATGCTGAATACCTTCCTTCTCTGTAAGAAAAAGTTGGTTCATGCAATGTTATGACTAAACCTTGCCCACATGAAAGATGTTTCTAACATGTGAAATGAAATGTTATTTACAATGCAGAAAGACAGATTTTAATGTGTCAGGAGTTTCATGCTCATAAAGTTATGTTAGAGCTTATATGAGCAAGAAGCTTAGTTTAGAGTTTCTGTGAACAGTCTCACTAATTTAAGTTGATCAAAGCAAATGAAGAGAATACAAGTTTTCAGATAGATGCTGAATTCTCTCTATGTAAGAGAAAGTTGCTTTATGAAATGTTAAGACTCAAAGCTTGCCCACATGAAAGATGTGAAAGCTTTAAGTTACAAATTAAGCTTACAAATTAAATTAAATGTTATTTGCAATGCAGAAAGACAATTTTTAATGTGTTAGTAGTTTTGTGCTTATGAACATCTTACAGCTTATATGCACACGAAGCTTAGTTTAGTGATTCTGTGAACAGTAAATCTATCTTAGTG
>NW_015658294.1:0-322 GCF_001515625.1 Sinocyclocheilus rhinocerous
GTATTGCAGACAACATTTTGGTAAAACCCCTACATATCTCTGACCGTTTCTTTATTACATTTAAACTACATTTTGCTACCTGTGTGCCACCAACCCCTATACCGGTTACTTTTAGAAGAAACCTACGCTCCCTTTCCCCCTCCCATCTTTCCTCCATAGTATCCTCCTCTCTTCCCTCACCAACCCATTTCTCATCTCTGGATATTTCTACAACAAGATCAACAGCGCTACAGACACACGTAATCTCTTCAATTTTTTCAAAAAAATTCTCTACTCCATCCCCCTCCACCACCTCCCACCACTTCTATAACAGCTGATGATT
>NW_015658295.1:0-813 GCF_001515625.1 Sinocyclocheilus rhinocerous
GATGACAGAATTTTCATTTTTGGGTGAACTATCCCTTTAACGGCTCTGCTCCATCGTTAAAGGCACAGTATGTAATGTTCGCCGCTGGACGGCAAGTATTCAAAATAAACAAAGAAGCAAAAGCCTAGTTTGATGACGCTGTGACTGAGTGTGGAATCATGGGAGTTGTCGTCTTCATCCCCACAGCCGATGCAATCCGACAGGACTCGGGCAGAAATCATGTTCATGAGCTAATGATTTATTAACGTAGTAGAATGAAGCAGGGTGAGGCTGAAAGCCGTTGAAGCGAAACGAGGCCTGAACGAGCGTGACACACGGCTCGAAAGCAGCGGAGCTTTTATTATACCACAGTCAACTGCTACCGCTCCTTCCAGTCGTGCCACAGTCGACCGCTTCCGTTCCCTCTGGTCGTGCGTATGTGGGGGAAAAAAAGCAGCGCGGTTTTATCATACTAGATACATTTGAAAGTTCGCTTATAATGCTACTCTGTGCGGTCGTCACCAGTCTATTAAAACGCACACCATATTAAAGCCTCTGACTGATGATGCAGTTGCGCAATGAATGACAGCTGGGTGATTTTCCCTCTCCACTTCCTGTGAAGTGATGTATCGATGTTCCCTTATTCCCTATGCCGTTCGCAGTGCCCTTCGAACTGAACATGTTCTTCCCTTCGGATTGGAATCTCACTTAAGATGGCGGAATACCCTGTGAAGTCCACTTCGCAGTCCACTTACGGTCGAATGGAACGCACTTGCCTCATCTCAAAAGACTGAGGCTGTGTCCGAAATCGCCCCCTATACCCTTAAATAGGGC
>NW_015658296.1:0-229 GCF_001515625.1 Sinocyclocheilus rhinocerous
GACTAAAACTAAATCAAAATTTGCTGTCAAAATTAACACTGCTCGTGTGAAGACCGACGAGTGTAAAGACCATCGACTCTACCTACGTGACTCCACCGAGCAAGGACACCGACAAGGCACTTGAGTATTGCTTTTTTCCCTTTCTTTACTTTTTGTATAACTTGTTCTCATCTACTTGTTCTACTCAATTGTACTCAATATGTGCTTTCAAATCTCTACTATTACTACT
>NW_015658296.1:819-949 GCF_001515625.1 Sinocyclocheilus rhinocerous
ATTCCACTCTCAATACCACGACTGAGGTGAGACCCTTTAGCAAGGCACTGAACCCCCAACTGCTCCCCTGGGCACCGCAGCAATATGGCTGCCCACTGCTCTGGGTGTGTGTGCACTTGGATGGGTTAAA
>NW_015658297.1:0-422 GCF_001515625.1 Sinocyclocheilus rhinocerous
ATGAGTGTAGAATATGTAAACACTTTTTAATAAAATGTAAATTTGCACTTTTTTGGCCAAGTCAAGTCAAGTGTGTTCATAGAGGTATCCATGGGCCAATGCGAATAAATCTAGATTTAAATAAAAAAAAAGACACAACATTGTCGGACCTGACGTTTTATTCTTATCCAAAACAACTATATGTGATATGAGTGTGATACATACATACATACACTACCAGTCAAAAGTTTTTGAACAGTAATATTTTTTTTGTTTTTTAAAGAAATCTTTTCTCACCAAACCTGCATTTATTTGATCCAAAATACAGCAAAAGCAGTAATATTGTGAAATATTTTTACTATTTAAAATAACTGCTTTTCTATATAAATATATATTAAAATGTAATTTATTGCTGTGATCAAAGCTGAATTTTCAGCATCATT
>NW_015658297.1:639-921 GCF_001515625.1 Sinocyclocheilus rhinocerous
GATCCAAAGATCAGCATTTATCTGAAATAAAAAGAGCTTTTGTAACATTATACACTATACAATTCAAAAGCTTGGAGTCAGAGTTTTTTTTTTTTGGGAAAGAAAAAAAACAAAAAAACTTTTATTTAGCAAGGATGCTTTAAATCGATCAAAAGTGATGATAAAGACATTCATAATGTTACAAAAGATTTCCATTTCAGATAAATGCTGTTCTATTCATCATCTGAAAAATTATACTCAGCTGTTTTCAACACAATAAAAATAAAAATGTTTTTTTTTTTT
>NW_015658298.1:0-557 GCF_001515625.1 Sinocyclocheilus rhinocerous
CCGATGGTTCTAAAGATCCTAAAACAGGTAGAGCAGCAGTAGCAGTAGTGAGTTTAATGTTGAGTGTGGAAAGAGAATTACCGATTATATATCTGTATATGCATGTGAAATGATGGCCATGATTATTGCTTTGCAATGGGTAGAGGAGGTCAGGCCAGAGAGAGTGGTAATTGCATCAGATTCATGTGCAGCATTAATGAGTTTAAAATTTTGCAACTCCAGGAGTAGAGAGGACTTATTGTATGAAATACTACAATCATTATTCAGAATTCATCAAATACATTTGTCTGTTAGGTTTGTGTGGGTCCCTGCACATGTTGGAATTGATGGGAATGAAAAGGCAGATAAAGCAGCAAAATGTGCTTTGAAGAGTGGAAATAAGCACATAAATTTTATTATATTAGCAAGTCAGAAGCTAAGGTGGTGATAAAGGGACAGATCAAAAAGATGTGGCAAAATCAATGGAACAAAGAAACCAAAGGGAGATATCTGTTTAAAAATATTCCAGAAAGCAAAGGGAGATATCTGTTTAAAAATATTCCATTAGTTGGAAAGAT
>NW_015658299.1:0-907 GCF_001515625.1 Sinocyclocheilus rhinocerous
AAAATTCACTAAACTAGTGATCTGAATAGCTATGCAATGCATAATTCTGCTATAGCTGCACAAAAGTACTTGGAATTGGTATAAGTGTCTTTATTAACAAGCAAACTCAATCAAATAATGCCTATTTTGCTTTGAAAAGTTCACAATCTACTGTAAGCCCTGTTAAAGAAGCAAATAAATAAAATGCCTATTTCACTTTAAAGAGTTACTTACCCCATGCGTTATCACTGAAATTTCAAGCAACTAAAGTACTTTCTGCTGCCGCTGCTATATTAGCAACAATAATTTGACTTCCTGCTGCTAATATTATTTCTAACATTGCATATGAAATTGCTATGCATGCTGCTGCTATTAAATTAGCTACATGCGACCTGAATACTATGCATACTGCTGCTACAGCTGCACAAAGGTACTTAGAATTGCTATAAGCCCCTTTTAAATAAACGAAATGCAAATGATGCCTATTCGCTTGAAGAGTTCACATACCATCCATTTTAAGTCACTGAAACTTCAGCAATAGTAAGTCGCTTTGGACAAAAGCGTCTGAAAAATGAATAAATAATAATGTAAATGTAAACTACAGACTACCTACTGCTGCCGCAACTAAATGCATAATTTGATTTGCTATGCATACTGCTATTAATAATTAGCTAATAATGCAATCTGAAATTCTATGGATACTGCTGCTACACTCTGTGAAAGTACTAGAATTGCTGTAGCTCATCCATGCATTATCGCTGAAATTTCATGCAACTAAAGTACTTTCTGCTGCCCTTGCTATATTAACAATAATAATTGGTTGCTATGCAGACTGCTGCTAATATTATTTCTAACATGCATCTGAATTTGCTATGCCATTCTGCTATTAAATTCGCTAGAAATTGCGATCTGAATAGCTATGCATACT
>NW_015658299.1:1153-1352 GCF_001515625.1 Sinocyclocheilus rhinocerous
TTACTTACCCCATGTGTTATCACTGAAATTTCATGCAACCAGATACTTTCTGCTGCCGCTGCTATAAACAACAGTAATAATTTGACTTAATTTGCTATGCATAATGCTATTAACAATTCGCTAATAACGCGATCTGAATTCTATGATACTGCACCTACACTCCGTGAAAGTACTATAATTGCTGTAAGCCCAACTGAAT
>NW_015658300.1:0-537 GCF_001515625.1 Sinocyclocheilus rhinocerous
TCTAGGAATTCCCTTTTCCTTTTCAAAACAAATTTTTGTGCCAACCTAGTCACTATCGGGTAATGGTCACTCCCTACAGTAGTATGTTTAGACACTCTCCATGTGCTGATCCCTGCTATTGAACTAGATATAAATGTTAGGTCAAGTACTGCTTCTGTATTATGTATATTATTATATCTTGTTCCTTCTCCATTATTAATACATACTAAATATTTATCATCAATAAATTCTTCAATAAGTAGGCCATTTGCATCAGTATTATTACTCCCCCACAATGAATTATGTGAATTAAAATCCCCACACCATACTATGCTGTTTTGTTGTGGTCCCACTACATCTTCTAAAATGCTTTGATTAAATTTTTCACATGGATTATAATAATTAATACTTCTAAAATTGATTCAATTTTTCACATGGATTATAATAATTCATAATATCTATGCAACCTCTTTCGGTCCATATCTTACTACTAATTGATTCATAATTTGAATGTATTTGTACTACCTTATATTTCATACCATTTTGAATAAATGTTGC
>NW_015658301.1:0-576 GCF_001515625.1 Sinocyclocheilus rhinocerous
GTAGTGTTTAATTAATTTGTGCATCATTTATTACTTAAAGTGATAGTTCACATGACAATCTTCCAAACCTCTATCAGTTTCTTTCCTCTGCTGAGGGAAAAAGAACAATTAAAAACATGTTAAATGGAAATGGTAACCAAACAGTTAGGGGTGCTCGGCTCAGGATTTTTGAGGCCGATTACAGGAAGCAGTATCTGCCGATACGATCACCGATCTTTTTAAAGCCTTATTTTTATCATGTAGAATTATTTACAGTAATACTCCAATCAGGATTTTTAGACATTTATTCAGGGCCTGAATTTCATTTTTGAAAATGGGGGGGATTTTTAGACATTTATTCAGGGCCTGTATTTCATTTTTGAAAATGGGGGGGGATTTCCCTCTTATAGGTGACTCTTGTGAGAGGGTTTTTTTATTTTTTATTTGAGGGGTGGAGGGGAGCATTTTTTAGAGAGAGATTGTTAATATATATGCAGCTGTCTTATAGTGCAGATGCAATGTGATTTGAAGCCATTTGCGCATTTTGAAAGCGAGAGCGTGCGCAGTCATTCACTCGCGCTGTTTGTGAAATTATGT
>NW_015658302.1:0-155 GCF_001515625.1 Sinocyclocheilus rhinocerous
AGGAGGAGCCGAGGGGATGAAGGAGCCTGAAGGAGCCGGAGGGACAAAGGGACGAGGCGAAGCCAGAGGAGTGGAGTCCCAAAGCACAGTATGGTCGACGCCAGACCAAGGCGGAGCTGGAGGGACGAGGGAGCCCGGCGGAGCTAGTGGACTGC
>NW_015658302.1:298-640 GCF_001515625.1 Sinocyclocheilus rhinocerous
GATGGAGGATGGCAGACCCGCGGAGCTCGCACCGTACCGATGGTGGGCTGAGGGCGAGCAGAGGGGCTGCCAAACGACAGCGGAGGAGGAGGAGGAGGAGTCAGGAGCGGGCGGGCGGGTTGTCATTTGTGAGCGAGCCTCTGGTCAGGCCAGAACTTAGGAACGGGAGCCCTCTCCTCTTTGGTGTGGCACAGTCGCCTGGCCATACACAGCTCACCCTCAGCCGCGGTGCAGGGGAGTGCAGAGCTCCTCTCCGCGGCTCTCTCCCTCGGGGCGGGCGTTGTTGCCGACTCACAAACCTTGACTGACGTCATTTGCAGCTCCGGCTCCGCGGCGATCCTC
>NW_015658303.1:0-992 GCF_001515625.1 Sinocyclocheilus rhinocerous
AACCCTCTAATTTCGCAGGTTTATTTTATTGTCATTCACTTTTTAATCACTGTTTTCGCATTTCTTACTGTTGTAAACATGCGGAAGAGAAATGAAAGTTTTCATGGCCATGAATTAAGAATTCGTTCGATGTATTAATTTGTTCCCTCATTTTAGTTAAATCATGGGTTATTTAAGGAACAAAATTGATGAAACCTGGACAGTGGCCACAAATTAATAAGTCGTAGGAACGAATTAACAACGACAATTAACAAGCAGTGTCCCGCAGCCCTGCGACCTTCACCTAATTGTTTCAAATATGAAACCATTATCTGGGGAAATTACTTGGTTACTACATTTCTATTGCATTCCATGTTGAAGAATGTTGTGTTGTTTCTATTTTAATGTACTTTTAAAGTTTAAATCACATTAAAAGCTTAATTTGTAATTATGAGTGAATGATGATGCATTTATATGCCGTCACCGTCACTCACAGCCGCTCGCACGTGTTTTGCGCATGAGCCGCAGGCAGCCCAAAATTAAACTGCTTAATCGACCATCGATAGCTTTAATCGATTGCATCTCTTATCGACAATTAATCGATCATCGATTAATCGTTGACATCCCTATTGTGAATGAGAACTTAGTTTAGTACTCACATGCTGTCAATCAAAAATTGTGCAGAGATCTCAGTGCACAGAGTCTGGTGATGGGTAACCAGATCAAGTAAAACCGTTTTGTGTGTGTGGTGGTTTCCATGTGCTCTGCTGGGTTTCCTCGGGCCACTTTGAATCCTGGTGTCCATCTTTTTCACGTTGGCTCAGTGACAGATTGCGATAATCAGCAGGTCTGAGAAGAAGCCAGCTGGAGACGTGTGGATTAGAGGCCGAGGTTCTGGGGCACTTAATCTGGCGTCACTCTGATGCTCCATCGACGCCACTTTCCAAAACTCTGATTTATTGTCTTTCCTCTCCTGCTCTGTCCAAATGTCCAGCTCGGGGTGGAAATCAAAC
>NW_015658304.1:0-515 GCF_001515625.1 Sinocyclocheilus rhinocerous
CATTTAGACTTTATTTATTTAATGAGGAGATTATGCACACATTTTTATAAAGCCAAATCAGTTTTTTGTAATAAATGAATACGTTTGTTGACTTAAGACAGAACAGATAAGACACTCTTTTTCGCCAGCTGCTGGCGTATTTATGTAATATGAAGAAATGGTCACTGAACGAATCAGTGAACGAATCTGAACGAATAATTTTGGTGAACGAACTGAAAATGAACGAATCTCTTGAAAGAATCAATTTCCACCACTACTGCCTCTGCAAGCTGTGCAGCATTTTCCCCCGAATATCACAAGCCCCCGTGGCCTACAGCTACAGCATCTGGAACAAGCGCGAAGCTGCTTACGCTTGCAACACATGCCATCACATCTCAGTCTTTCCTCCTGTTACTTCTAATCCTTTTTCCTTTTCAGTGGCCTCCAACTTTTATAGCACACTAGCATGAGGCTGCCGCTGCAAGCTGTGAAGGCTGCACAGGCTCTCCAGCATTTTCCCCCGAATATCACAAGCC
>NW_015658305.1:0-782 GCF_001515625.1 Sinocyclocheilus rhinocerous
AACTTCTTTCCAAATCTGAGATATTTTTTTTAGGAAACCAGAGTGGTAACATTTGCATGGGATATAATATTCGAGGAAGGATGTTAATTTTAATGAGATTAATTCTCCCCATCCAAGATATGGGGAGGTTAAACCAGCGCTCTAAATCATCTTTTATACTTTTAATAAGTGGGGCTAAGTTAAGTTTCCAAAGTTATGATAAATCAGGTGAAAGTCGAATTCCAAGATAAGTGAGATCCTGTTCTAGACCACTTAAAAGGACAACTTAACAAGGAGCTAGTAGAGATATCTCCCACTAGGGGCATAACTTCAGATTTATCATAATTTATCTTATAACCCGATATCAAACTAAAAGAATCAATAGTCTTGAGAACTGTGGGAATAGAAGTTTCCGCATTTGTAAGAAACAGAAGTATATCGTCGGCATATAATGCAATTTTATGAACTGACTGATCAATCTCAACCCCCTGGATATCAGTGTGAGTTCTGATAGTCTCTGCAAGGGGTTCCAGAATTAAGGCAAAAAGGAGAGGGGACAGAGGGCAACCTTGCCTTGTACCTCGCCCCAACGGAAAAGGAAGAGAGCGAAGGCCGTTGGTAATAACACAAGCAGTTGGTGCACAGTATAGAGTCCGAATCCAGTTAATAAAGTCTGTACCTAAATTAAACTTGCCCAGCACATCAAACATATACGCCCATTCCACACGGTCAAACGCCTTTTCTGCGTCTAAGGAAATGGCAAGCACTTGAGTTTTGGATATTTGTGAATACTGTATTATGTT
>NW_015658306.1:0-532 GCF_001515625.1 Sinocyclocheilus rhinocerous
TCACCCACAGAGTAATGGACAAACGGAACGAAAGATCCAGGAGATGGGCCGATACCTCCGTACCTTCTGCCATGGTCACCAGAACACCTGGAACCGGTTCCTTGCCTGGGCCGAGTACGCACAGAACTCCCTCCGGCAACCCTCCACGAATCTCACTCCATTCCAGTGCGTACTCGGCTATCAGCCACCTTTATTCCCCTGGTCAGGGGAACCCTCAGATGTTCCCTCCGTCACCCATTGGTTCCAGGAGAGTGAGAGGGTCTGGGACTCAGCACACCAACATCTACAGCGGGCAGTAAGACGCCATCAACATTATGCTGATGTCCGGAGAGCCCCTGCTCTCTCCTTCGAGCCAGGACAAGAAGTCTGGCTCTCCACTCGGGACATCCGGTTGCGCCTCCCCTGCCTGTAAGAAAGTCCCAGGTATATTGGTCCCTTCCCTGTCATCCGGCAAATAAACCCAGTTACGTATGAACTCAAACTTCCGTCACAGTACAGGATTCATCCCACATTCCATGTTTCATTGCTCAAA
>NW_015658307.1:0-585 GCF_001515625.1 Sinocyclocheilus rhinocerous
GTGATGAAATGAGTGAGAACTTAACTGTGAGGGATGGAGTGGAATTCGAGAATGTAGAGGGTGATCTTGTAGAATGTGGAGCAGATGACACTGCAATAGTCTCTGGGGAGGTTGATTGTGATGCCTCTGAGTTTAACGGGTCTCCTGAGACACTGGAGAATGTAGTTGTGAATCCAGTTGAAGAACTGAGGGTTGTTCAGGATGAGGGGAACAATCCTGCACCTGAGATGATACCTGAAGTTGGTTCAAGTGAAGGGATGCTAGAAGATGAAAACCCGCAATGTGAGGGTGTAAGACGCTCTGCAAGGCAGATCAAACCCCCAAAGAAATTTCACTACCCTCATTTAGGGAATCCTTTGATTTCTGTGGTTCAGTCTTTGTTACAAGGACTAAGTACTGCTTTTGCTCAGTCTGAGGAAAATTCAGATTTATTTTGGAATAAATGTGTCATGGTACCGGGTGACCCCTTGTCAGTACTGACCACGCAGCCTCATCCATGCCCGAGGACGTGCATATGATCAGAGGGGGAGGGTAATGCCTGAGGACGTGCATATGATCAGAGGGGGAGGGTGTAACCCAGGTTAC
>NW_015658308.1:0-542 GCF_001515625.1 Sinocyclocheilus rhinocerous
GGCTGGTATGAGATTGTGACGGTATGATAACCTTAAACAAAAATAGCAGTTTCGTATCACGCTATTGCAGGTACAGCTCTAAAATATGTTATTTTTAAATGTCTTGGTAAAAAGAAAAACATATTTTGATCAGTAGTATTTGTTAATTTTTTCTTTGGTTTGTTTCCTAAAATATCTGCTGAATTGTGGGCTTTTTGCAGCTTTTGATGTGGATGGTTGATTTGCTGCTAAAGTTGCTGCTGCTGCCCTAAAAAGAAGAAAAATAAAGGCTGCCATGTTAATTTAACCTAAATCTGTAAATACAGTTTAATTGTAGTTTATCTTTTAAAGTACTCTTGCAAAAACTTGTTTTATATGTATATTTGACTAGCTTAGTGAAATTATACTACATAAACATCAGGGCCGGCGCTCTATGAATGTGTGTTCTGCTCGTGTACAGCTCATGCCCAACAAAAAAACTAAGTCTGCTCAAATAACGAGCCGACTGGAAATGTCTGTGTAGTATACTTGTTCCTGTTTGCTTTAGCGCTGCTGTGCTGACA
>NW_015658309.1:0-1194 GCF_001515625.1 Sinocyclocheilus rhinocerous
AAAACACCATGTAGAACATCAGCCCAGTGTAGCTGAACATCTGATGTTGTACACCGCTCTCAGAGAAAAACAGTTTGAAATGACTCGTGAGAAAACCAGCAGGACTCATCTGTGTGGCAGATATCTGGTTACAGATAAATAAATAAATAATCAGTGAGCATGTTGATTTTTGAAGCAACTATATTATGACATTAGGAAATAAATAAATAATCAGTGAGCATGTTGATTTTTGAAGCAACTATATTATTACATTAGGAATCACTAATATTGCCCACTCATAACAAAAAAACATGATTTTGTAGTCATTGACGCACACATGCTTTCTATGTATAATCATACAGTCCAAAAATAACACTTTATATCTGAGAAACTAAATAATTATTGTTAAGCACGTTATAAACATCTATGTTTCAGCAGATATTTGCAAAAATAAACCTTGGTAAACCTGTAAACCTCTGTTGCACAGCAATTTGTTTTTGACAAAAAATAATTAATTTTCATTTATTGCATTTTAAAAGATTAATTAAATTGTTAATGTTTTATGCATTAATTTGTAATTAATAAATCTGTATAAAAATTATTCCAGATAAATTAACACATAAAACACATAATTATGGATAAAACAACTATTTTGGAAATAAACAATTCATACAGCCCTATTATTGTACAATAATAATAATAATAATAATAAATAAAATAATAATAATAAATTATAAGTTGCATAATAAAAAGTTGTCAAAGTTTTACAGTTCAATTGATTAGACATGTTTTTGATTGATTAAAATTTAATTCAGAAAAATTTAAACCAAAGACATGGAACTTGAGAAAAATAAAACACATTTCATAGGGTCCTGAAAATGTCATTTCTGTTAAAATTTTAATACGTTGTTGTTAAATTGTATAAGTTTCATCATTTTAATTAATTAGACATGCTTTTTGATCTCTAACATTTAATTTAAACGTTAAAATAGACATCTGTGTCAGACACACAGACACAGACACAGACACAGACACATGCACGCACGCACAGACACAGACACAGACACACAACAGACACAGACACACACACAGACACAGACACGCACACACGCACGCACGCACAGTCACAGACACAGACACACAACAGACACAGACACAGACATGATAAAGGCATTATAAATGCCTTTATCATCACTTTTGATCAATTTTAAGCAT
>NW_015658310.1:0-529 GCF_001515625.1 Sinocyclocheilus rhinocerous
ACTCAACCTTGCCAAGACAGAACTGCTTGTGGTTCCATCAAACCAAATCAAATCGTTTCATCACAATTTCACCTTTCAGTTAGGCTCATCAACTATAACTCCTTCAAAAACAGCCAGAAACCTTGGAGTTATGATTGATGATAAAACTATCTGTTTTCTTTTCATTTATTATACAATTAACAAACGCAAAAAAGACATCTAACACTAGCTTGCTCTATTCTTTTTCTATTCTATCTGTTTTCTTTTTATTTATTATATTATTTAAAAAAACCTTGCTACATGTACTGCGTTAAGCTAACTGAGACTTGTTATAGCACTTGTATATCATTGCTCTTCTGTAGATTTTGATTGCTTCCATTGTTCTCATTTGTAAGTGGCTTTGGATAAAAGCGTCTGCTAAATGACTAAATGTAAATATATACAGTATATATTAGGGCTGTCAATGTTCGTTAACGCATGCGATTAATTTTACAATCCTTAACGGGTTAAAATAATTTAACGCAGTTAACGCAAAATTACTGTTGCTTCT
>NW_015658311.1:0-226 GCF_001515625.1 Sinocyclocheilus rhinocerous
AAAGCCCCTAGCCAGAAGAGGACAGAGCCGTTACCATGGCAACAGACCCAAGTGCCAGAGCACCACTGGGAGAAGCCATGGAAAAGTCATCCTCATCCTGCAAACACCACGGTATGTCCAATAGCAGTCCACCACAACATCCTCCTCCACACCCTTCACACAGGTGCCGAACGGAGGCTACACAAGGACAGCTGGACACGCCTACTTCTGGGTTACAGGAGCTGCT
>NW_015658311.1:398-587 GCF_001515625.1 Sinocyclocheilus rhinocerous
GCAGCCAGACAACGTTGGATGGAGCAACGGGCCCACATGCCCAACAGCGAAACCTCTACTAACACAACTCAGGCACGCTCCACTCGGTGCCGCCACAAAAGCAAAGCGACACGTTAACATCATATTTCTAGTGACGTTCGAGCAAAAACTGAGGGCTAACAACCACCTGCTGCTCTCCTGCCATCATCA
>NW_015658312.1:0-909 GCF_001515625.1 Sinocyclocheilus rhinocerous
AGAGAATCACAATGCTGAAAAAGCATTTTCAGAAACAACGTTTGCGATTTTCACATACTGTATACTGTGGCGGGACGACCAAACGACTCGGAGAGGCTTTTATTAACAGAAAATAAACAAAGTGTCCAGAAAAAAGGGAATCAAGTGTCCAAAATAAACAGGGGATCTGGTGTCCTCGTCATGCTGCGGGGTTCGTGAAGGGAAGGGTCCAGGTAAGTAATGCGAACCACGGTGTGCGAAGGGACTAGCCGGCCCGACGGCCGTATAACGGGTGCGGTTCTCGTCCGGACCATGGGTCCGGCAGCTCACGACTCTGGCGGCACGGGAGTCCCTCTACGCACCCTTCCTGGACCCACGAGGACACCAGCGTGCATGCACGGGGAAGAGACCAGTCTCCCGAGGAGACAAGTGTTCCGTGTGTAGTTACAGTAAATGGACTAAACGAAGCCTCAAGGCAAATAATTTTATTTAATATGATTTTTTGTATTCGAGTTACTCGAGGTATTCGAAGAGTCATTTCAGCCCTAGCGGCATTACGCAAATATTTCCACATCGTGACGTAGAGATGTGGGGGCGTGTTTGAACGAGGCGTTTTAGCCCGGTCTGGATCAGCCTTCTCTTTTAGATAGAATAAATCCTTTTGTGGGAGACTTTGAGCTTTGTAACTCTGCAGATCTTATACATGCACAAATAGCTACATAACACATTAAAGAAAAGGAAAAATAGAAATCGCATCATATGACCCCTTTAACTTCAGCGCCTTATGGTAGGGTAAGATAAAATGCTGGCTCAATTTACCCCACAGCATTTGGCTCACTTTGCCCCATAGCTGCCATTTTGGAAAAAAAACTAGCTTGCTTGTTAAGGCTAATATTTAGCTAAATGATTTACATGGTTTTATACATTGCT
>NW_015658313.1:0-490 GCF_001515625.1 Sinocyclocheilus rhinocerous
TGAGAGATAAATTGTGCAGAGAGATAACAGATCAATCAGTCCTGAGAGCTTGACAGCAAGGGACAGTTTGTCTTATTTCCAGCCACCCTCAAGCAGTCAAGTGCTATCAACTCCTGAGCTGTGCTGAGCTTATCCGGGCCGCTGCGAGCTCTTGCTCTTTCTCTCTGATTGTCTCACTCTCCAAGCCTGTCTCAATCTCCCTCATCTATAGTTTCCATCTCCTTTGCCTGGCCTCTCATTTGTACACACATTTCCTCTCTACCAACTTATTCCCTCTTTCCGCCACTTCAGTTTGACCCCCAATCTTTCTCTTGTTCTACCACTCGCATCACTTCCGCCTTTCTCTCTCCAATCATCACTTTATCTAACACAAAGCTCCTCAACTGTGCACTATTAATAATTAAATTAAAATTATAACTATTATTAAAAAATGTGAAATTATATACACACACATATATATATATATATATATTAAATATTTTTAGAAAAA
>NW_015658313.1:3516-6966 GCF_001515625.1 Sinocyclocheilus rhinocerous
TATATATATATATATATATATATATATACATACAGCTAATTAAATTCAAATATATTAATATTAACATTATCATTATATAAAAGAGTAAAATAATAATAAAATTGGGTTAGGTTAGGATTAGGGTTACCCTAACCCTAACCCTAACCCTAATTAAATAAATTAAACAGGAAGACAATATTGACCTGCTCCTGTCAAGCCTAGCAATGAGGGTCGCAAGGGCATTGGCCTCATTCTCATTTTCTGCTATTACTCACGTCCATGTGACATCGTCCAGGGTCAGCACATATTTCCCATAAGTGAAGACTCTATTAATGTCAAGCCCTAAAAATGATGATCGATAATCTAGTGCATCCTTAAGAAAATGTTGAGTGATGCTACATTACACAATGACCGTTTAAGGTTTGTGGGCAGAATCCAAATGAAAAATGATGTAAATGGCATAGTTCACACAAAAATTAAAATTCTGTCATCATTTACTTATCCTCATGTCATTCCAAAACTGTGCGGCTTTCGTCCTTGTGTAGAGCACGTTGCCCATACAAAGAAAGTCTATGGAGTCCAATGTTGCTTGGACTCAATGTTCTTCAAAATATCATCTTTTGTGTTCATACAGGTTTGGATCAACATGAGGGTGAGTAAATGATGACAGAGTTTTTATGTTTGGATGAGCTATCCATTTATGTCAGCAAACATAACATTATTCAATTCACGCAGAGTATTTTTCCAAGTTCCACACAAGCCTACACTGCATTATATCAACTTATAGAAAAGAGAAATACCAGCGAATTATGTTATACAGGATAAACAAAAACGGCATTGTTCACATTCTCATCAAGCAAGCCAGAAACGTCTTGAATGATCACAAAATAGTCAGTGGGAGATTGTGTGTTAAAATCAAAAACATTTTCCTCAAAAAATATTTGCTTTTAGTGCTCAAATATATAGACTCTCTGACCATGGAGGCACCATGTGTGAATCAGAGCAGCTTTGCTTTGGGTCTGTGACATTCATCGATATAAAGCAAACATGCTGCACACAGAGACCTTGTCAACTCAGGTCAGTCCGCAGAACCTCACAGCAGCCTTAACACTTCCCAGATAGAACACTCAGATCCTGCCAGGTAAACAAGATGCACCATCAGCCTGGAATGAAAGCCTGAAATGTGACAGGCTGCAAAATATTGGCAGATGTGTAAAAGTAATGGTTCTCAGGCTCTGTTAGAAATACTTAGCAGGTGCCCAGGTGCCCATAAATGTGCATCTAAGTCAAAGTCTATGAAATCACTTTGGACCCTACAACAAATATGAGCAATAGGGTTTGATGCCACACTCTAGGGTTTCTTTTTAAACAAATTATATATACATAATAATAAATTAGTATTTAACATGTAACATTTACAGAAGATCCTCTACTGGTGACAGATCTGTTTGAGTCATGCAAAAAGCAATGACTTTGTAATCTACAGTAAGCCTAATTTACATAAAATGAGGCATGTTTGATCTTAAAATAATGACAATTTAAATACTATTGCCTTGCTCAACTGGAATGCAGGTGGTTTGTAAATAACAGTGTGTTGTACTGAAAGTGACACAACTGTTTAGTCAATTCACCTCAAAAACCACCAAAGAGACTATCAACCTTCCACTGAAACATCTAATGCACAGTAGAGTACAATATTTTATTTTAACTTACTAGTATAGTATTACAAAATGCCACACTGCATCAGAAGACTAAAATATGATGACACCTACAAACCATTACTCACAATGGCACACTCTGGAAACTATGACTGCTTTCTGCAAAGGCTACTATTTATTTTCTTCCTGCTCAGTAATATTCTCAGAAGTGAGGTAAAACACCCAAAGTATCATGGGAAATTCATTATTCTCTCTCACAAACTCTTAAAGCCCGAGAAGGTGATGTATGTATATTACTTCTCATACTATGTATGTCCATTTTTCAGCTCAGTAGCGACAGCTGTCACCTCAACAAACTGGGACAGAATGACAGTGTGACACTGATGTGTGGCAACCCTGTGACTATCCACCCCTGCATTCACCACTAGAGTCATGTCTTCTACTTCACACAACACACCAGTATAACTGTCACTCTAGCTGAATCTCCCCACCAACCAGAAAAATAAAAGTGATATGCAATAAGCAAAAAAATCTAACTTTTAAAGCATCAAAGTGTCTATGCAAACCATACCATCTCTGATCCAGCAATGGGTACAAGGTACGCTAGTGAACTAGTGCACTATCAAATAAAAAAATTATATATAAAGGAATCTATTCATTATATATTGTTTCAACTGGGAAATTAAGTGTTGTTCCAGCATGGTCCATAAAACTAAAATTATTATGATAGAACGATAGACAGACAGACAGACAAAATTAATTAACGAGTGGTGGCTGAAGTTGCTGGGTTCAGTCACAGAGCATGGTGCGGTGTAAGGTGCTGAGCTGGCTAATGAGATGTGGAGGCAGCCAGCTCAGCACCTTACGCGGCACCATGCTCTGTGACTGAACCCAGCAACTTCAGCCACCACTCGTTAATTAATTTCTGCCCATTATACACCTCTCTAGCTCTCGTTTCTGGGGTATGTGCATGCACATGAGTGCGTGTGTGTGTGTGTGTATATATATTTAGATTTTTCTCCCTCAGTCTCTCTTTCTCACACATACGCTCAACAAAATGCTTGTGTGGTTTATCGGTGATTATACAGGCTTATGTTGTTCCTTTTGACACCTGAGGGGAAATGAGGGGAATTATTTCTGTATATATGCAAAGAAATGCAAATGTGCAAACATACATTTAAGACACATAAATCAGAAAATTCACACTACAAGAAAACATGAAATAATTCAGGAGTTGTTAAATATTATTATCACAAACACATCAAGAAAGTATATTATACAGCAGTGGCGTTACGTCCATATAAGCTGCGAATGCTCCCCATACCCAGGCCATTTGAGAGAATAAGTTCACGGGATAATTAATATAAACATGATTATAAGTTGATCCCTTGTCATTTGAAATGTAACTTAAAGTTTAAAGAGTTAGGAATAAGTACGTAAAATGATTTTTTTGGCAGTAATTTTCTGTAAATCTATGTCAGTTATGGTTACTTCCGGGCGAGCGGATTCTCCGCAGCTTTCTCGCCTCCGCTCTGTTGCTATGACTCGTCAGGATTATAGCGCATTCTCAGTGATTTGCTGGTCTGCGGCAGATTTAATGCGCGAGGTAAGCTGTTCGCGAATCGCTCGCCCAAGTGGAAAAATGCGCTGTTGCTGCCAGATCCTGATTGCCAAAAATTACATTGTGTTTGATGCAAAACCAACTTGACTAAATAAAAAAAACACTAACTGTATATTTTTATTTTCTCAAGAAAAGCTCATTTTAAACATCCACTGAATAACTTACATTTTTGGTCATAGACAACGTATGTTG